>NC_089255.1:95112214-95433464 GCF_963930625.1 Muntiacus reevesi | reverse complement strand
CAAGAAGTAATGGAATCATGCGTGAATAAGCAGCTTGGTGTTGCCACAAATAAATCATCCAGGACTCATCTGAAAGTTGTTTAAAATTCACAGTGGAGGGGAACAAAGTTACCACAATTCATCTTGATTTTGGTAATGTATTTGATACCACATCACAAAATTTTACTTATGAAATGAATTGACACTGGCTTGATGTGAACGCTGTCATCAGGATTGATAATTTTTAGGAGGTATGTAAACAAGGCGTGGTGATGAATAGTGTGACATCCAGCCAGAGGTAGTTGATTAGTAGGGATGCCAAAGAGATTGGTGTTAAGCCTGATCATATGCAACAATGTTATTAATGGTTTCCAAGAGAAAGTAAAGAGAATGTTAATGAAATTTGCAAATTATCCAAACTGGGGTGGCGCTGGAATAAATCCAATAAGAATGATGGATAGAATTTATTCCGAGAGATATAGACAGGTTCAATATATGGGCAATAAACATCAAAATGAGATTCATTTTCAAAAAATGCAAAGTATGGTAGATCAGGGGGGGAAATAAAAGAAAAAAATGATTCCTAGAAGGCCAGTAAGAACTTAATTTGCAAGATGCTTCAGAGTCCTTTTTAGTTGGGCACAAACCTAACTCTCTCCCTCTCTGGAGTCCTAGAGTCATCCTTTCCTATTTGCTGTCTGCCCCCAACAGCACTCCCAGCACCCATCCCCAGGAGTCCCCTTGAGTGGTCTGTGGTCTTTTACACTCCATGATTTTGCAAATACTCTCCCCTTTGACCAAATGCCCCTTCCTTTTATTTGTGTTTGTGAACGTGGATGCATTCTTCAATATTCCACTCACTGTTCATCTTTTCTGTCATAGGATTCTCTCCTCCCCAGAGAGCCACTTTCTCCTCTGAATGGCCATCTTGTTACCTACCAGGGTTCTTGACCTTCCCCAATCAATAGAGATTGACTAGCGATCAGACAAGAAATTCAGCCAAGGCTTTACTGGGGCCCTTGTTGCAGCAGTGGGTGGGGGGTGGGGGGTGATGAGAACAAACAACATGTTCTCTTGCTTCCTCGCTCCCTGAGTGGGGGGCAAGCTTGTCCCTTATATAAATGAGGGTAGGGGTATGTCCAGTAGGAGGGGTGGGTTGGGTGTCTTGCCCATTTCTTAAATGGCGTTGTGTGCAGCAGACATCACACTGGGGAATACAGTTTCATCATATGAATTTGGGCGGGGGGGCACATTCAGTCCATAGCAGCTTTTTTGCAAGGATTCAATAACATACTCTTTATAAAAATGGGCTTGGCCAGTTTCCTGTCAGTCACTGTCTTTCTTAGTAGCAGCGTTGGCTTAAACCTTTTTAGTGTAGTGTCAGTTGCTCAGTGGTGTCCAACTCTGCAATCCTGTGGACTGTAGCCCACCAGGCTCCTCTGTCCACGGGGTTCTCCAGGTAAGAATACTGGTTGCCATTCTCTTCTCCAGGGAATCTTCCCAACCCAAGGATCGAACCTGGGTCTCCTGCATCACAGGCAATTTTTTTTTTTTTTTTTTTTTTACTGCCTGAGCTACAGGGAAGCTAAAAATCCATAAACTCTTTGAGGGCAGAAAATTATTAATTCATTCATCTCCTCCTAGTGCCTTGCACAGTGTCTGGTGACTGGTGGGACTTTTAGACAACCTGTGGGCAGCACATTACTGTGACTTCTTTTGAAGCTCATTTCTTTCACTATTTGTATTTTGGCTTCAGTTGAGAAATGGAGGATCTGGTTAATTTAAGCAGTTTCCCAGTTTCTCTCACAGGTGTTTCAAAGGAAAGCGTGGGACATTTTCATCTCCGAGTTGTGTGCTATTGCAAACATCCAGTGGAGACTTTCTGGTGTCTTTCTGGTGAGATCATGTCTGAAGGAGTATGGTGAAGCGTGGGCCATATGTGGCAGGATGGGTGTAGTGGGGAACAAAAACCACGTGGATGGCCAAAGGGAGGGCCAGTCTGGTTTATGTAAGAGAGGCTCTGGGGGTGGGGTGGGACGGTAAAGGCACTGGGGGAGAAGACAGACCGGCAGTTATCTAATACGTGGGAGCCCCGAGGAGGGAACAGGATCTTGGCACATCATATGGCTAGGAATTAGCACTTCGGACATCAAAGAAAAAGAGAAGCATGATTCCAGTGTTCTGACCGATGCCAGTAGACTCCCTCTGGCTCTGGAATAGTCGTTTTGGTTGAAGTGCAGTGCTTTTATATGCACCAACTTGCTGAAAATAGATGAAGTCCCAGGAAGGATGTAGCCAATCAGTTTTTGAGATAATAGTCTGTGTTGCCTGACATGCAGACATGCTAGAAACCACACCAGTCTGCTCATATTTGTTCCCCAACCCCAGTCTCTGCCCCTACACATTTGCTGGAAATCTAGTATCAATATATTGAGGTTGTTCAGTCACTCAGTCGTGTCTGACTCTTTGCGACCCCATTGACTGCAGCACGCCAACTTTCCCTGTCCTTCACTATCTCCCGAAGTTTGCTCAAACTCATGAACTGATGATGCCATCCAACCATCTCATCCTTTGTCACCCCCCTTCTCCTCTTGCTCTCAATCTTTCCCAGCATCAGGGTTTTATCCAATGAGCTGGCTGTTCATAATA
Source organism: Muntiacus reevesi (assembly GCF_963930625.1). Classification (NCBI taxonomy): domain Eukaryota; kingdom Metazoa; phylum Chordata; class Mammalia; order Artiodactyla; family Cervidae; genus Muntiacus; species Muntiacus reevesi. Next base: position 95,430,836 of record NC_089255.1, on the reverse strand, counting down.
GGTGGCCAAAGTATTGGAGTTTTAGCTTCAGCATCAGTCCTTCTGATGAATTTTCAGAGTTGATTTCCTTTAGGATTGACTGGTTTAATCTCTTTGCTGTCCAAGGAACTCTCAAGAGGCTTCTCCAGCACCACAATTCAAAAGCATCAATTCTATCTTTGTGCGATAAACAGGAGTCTGCAGGTCACTTGCAGTTTGCCTGAACTAGGATGAAGGTGGCTGAGCCAGGCTGAACTCCAGCCAAGTTCAAGTCTACTCATGTGGAATCTAGGAGCATGCTCTTCTCAGGGGAGATCACAGGGATACAGGAAGTGAAGCCAAGTCACGCAGACACAGTTGAACTCCTCTACCATTGTATCTGCTAATTCTCCACTGATGAAAGCAAATCACGTGGATAAGTGGAACATCAGAGACGCAGAGAAGTGTCCTCAGCCTCCACTATTGGAGGATGCCTGTTAAGTTACATGACCAAGACCACAGGTGTGTAATTCTCTAACAGGAGGAAAGGAAGAATCGGGACATACTCCAACATTTGTAACCACCATTCCACTGCTTATCTGTTGCTCAGCTGGCTAGGATACAGTTTTCTTTATCCAACTGGTATCCTTAATCAACTACTTCCACCACTTCCACTCCAGCCTCTAGATGTGACTGCTTTTTTGAGTCTTTCTACAGTGGCTCCAGCTACTGTATCCCTGGTCCATGCTCACGGCCTGTCTGTGCCACCAGGGGAGACACCTGGAATTCGAGGGTCTCTCCGCCACTGCTCATACTGCCTCTATCAGGGGAGCATCTGGGGGTTCAGATGGTGAGGCTAGAAATCAGATGTCACTAACTCTGGAGAAGCTCTGCTTCTCTGGTTGGCAGAGAAGGAGGAGGGGGCAGACTTAAACCAGCCTTCTCTGGACTGTTATTTCAGCACAGCCTGGTGTTGCTAAGATACCTATCCTTCTCGTCAATGTAGTTAATCCAGGCTGATTTCAAGGAGGCGTTATTTTCAGGTTTGGTCTTGGAGTCGGCTCAGTCAGCATTGGACATAGATTGGAGGAGAAGAATCAATATTCAGATGAACAGATGTTATTTGGAAATTGAAATTTTAGGAGGTTTTCTAGGATTTTAACTTTGTAGTAAGTTCAAATATTCAGCTCCTACTAGTTGGGAGGCCAAAACCCAGGGACTGGCACTCAGTGGGTTGGAAGGAATATCTCTCAGTTTGACCTAGGGCCCAGGTAAGTCATGGTCCCTGACAGCCCCTCTAAACTCCTTATGCTCTGCCCCCTACCCTTCACCCACTGCAGTCCTGTTCCACTGACATCCTCTCTGTCCCTTGAGCCACCAAGCTTTCATTTCTCAGGGCCTTTGCACATGCTCTCACTTCTATCTTGACTGTCCTCTGACTTGGCTTGGTTGGTTCCTTTCCAATCTTTTCCCTCCACATATGGGTCCCCTTCTTAGAGAAGCATTTCTTGATTGCTTACATTGGCTGTTTCTGATTGCCCCTCAGATGCACTTTCTCCCTTTCTCTACCCGGTCCTATGTTCTGAGATGCCCTGACAGGCTTTCAAGCCCCCTGGTTTACTGTTGGGATCAGAAGATCAGAGGGTGGAGAGAGGTCAGGGATTTACTCCTTGAGCTCCTTTTGTGATGAGTCACATGGTTGGACTGTGTCCACCAGCTGAGACCTTCTGCCAAAGAGATGCTTCCTGCAACTGTGGACAGCTTCCTCCTGTGCCCTTTAGGGTTGAAAAAGGTAAACTGCCAGCTTTCCTCTTCCTTCCTCACCAAAGAGCTTCTCCAGTCCTTGCTGGCTTCTCTCCATTCTCCTAATACAATTTTACTCTGTAGTCTTTCCCTAAACTTTCCTCAATTACTCTGTTTGAGTTTGTCATCTGCTCTGCTTCCTGCCAGGACCCTGACTGAAATAGTACTCTATCTAAACAGATCTCCCTCCAACATTAGTTTCCTTTACTTAACGTTATTTTATCTTCGTATATTATAGTTACATGTCATTTTAAAGTTTGCTTACTGTTTCGTGCACACATCCCCTCCTGATGGTGAGTTCCATGAACACAGGGGTAAATCTTATTTAATAAGACATAGTCACTCCCTGGCACTTTGTATTTGACTTGAAAACTTATTTGTTCAATGAGTAAACAAACAAATGAATGGATAACAAGTTTCCAGTGAGGTTGCCAGAGGAGAAGTGTCATTAACTGAGCAATTGCGATTTGGCAGATACTATGTTAAGTGCTATCTGTGCGTTACTTCATCTGCACAACCCACAGGTAGATGCGATGAATGGCACTGTCATATACAGGATACCAGAAGTCTGGGAGGTTGTGTGACTTCTCAAAGGATACAGAACTAGTAGGCCGTGGCTCCAGGATTCCACGCTGGTTCTGTCTGACTCCAGTGCTATACCCTTTATCACTGCGCTAAAGTGGTTGGGCCCCGGAAGGTCGTGCAGGTCCCAGGACCCACCCTAATCTTCATTTTGGCTGATAGAATCGTGCATCACGTTTTCCTCTCGGCCATGAAGAACCCAGTCTGGTTCAAGGCTGTAGCAGGGTGGTCCTCTTTGCTGGGTTGCAGATTCTTTGTTGTCTGTGTGTACCAAGGGTATTTAATGATTTGCTCTTATATGTATAAGACGTGAAGAGAGGTTAATTCCATACCAAATGGAACACCTGTCAAAAAACTAGTGCCTTCGTTTTATAAATCCCCAGCCTCCCTTTGATTGTTGCTGTAACTCACGCAGACAGAAAATAATCTCTGAATTACACAGAGCTTCATGATTAAAATATTTTGCCCCTTTTTAATAGCTGAAGAAGAAAGAAGATGTGGCTTTGGAGGCTTGGTGTCAAATTAAGCAATAACAGAGCTATAGAAGAACATAATAAATATGCATAAAGAGACTAAAAAAAGCATTTCTAACAGGTCCATACTGCAGGAATTTGCTATGTGTGAAATTGAAAGACTTCCCAGGGAAAATTCTTGGCCCATTTGCTTTTAAATTCACTTCTTATGCTCTTTTGTTAAAAAAAAAATGTTTTAAGCTCCATTATTCCCTTGCAGAGGAATAGGATCAAAGGAACATTCTCCGAGCTTTGGAGCTTCCCAGATGCCAGCTTAGAGAAAAACTTTGCTGAGGGCAGGTACCTTCTGAGCCTGCTGCCAGCCAACAATTAGGGTAGGAGCTATCCTTGTTCTGTTCTTTTCCTCTGAGGACCACAGCGATAACCCTGGGAATAATCAGTCAATGAAAAGGACTCAGAAATATTTACCAAGACCATCTGGGCTAGAGTTAGCAGGTGAGAGCATTGAAAGTCACTCACCTGCCTGAGGGAGCTTATCTGGGCCACTGGACATCTGCTGTAGCGGGTGGTACCGCAGGCTGGTTCGTGAAGTGAGATGTAGGGAGGTCCAAGACTGGGAGCTCAGTTCCCGTAGGAGCGCCTTTTGGGCGGAGGTGGGGCTTACGTGGCCTCGTAAGCCGATGTCACTTCCGGGAGTCTGGACTTGGGTCTGCAGTGAACAAAGGGAAGTCTGGACTTGGGTCTGCAGTGAACAAAGGGAAGTCTGGACTTGGGTCTGCAGTGAACAAAGCTTCTTGCGGAAGAGACGGCAGCACAGAGACTCTGAGAAGAGTGTTCCCAGAGCAGATCTAAATTCCGATGCCACTCTTGCTGCTTACGAGATATATGTCCTTCCCTTTCCCTTCAACTCTCAATTTTCCTTTTCCCAAAAGATTAAGAGGAGGAAATGGCTGGAAGAAACAGTGGAGAATGAGAAGTCTTTCATTTTTCAGAATATTCTCTTTGTTCTACAAAAGCCTGCAAATTTTTGTTTATGGTTCAACTTCCTTGCCCAAGATTTATAGCCATAGTGAGATTATGCCCTTGGAGAGGCAAATCATCCAGACCTTTCCTGCATATTATGCAGGTATTTGGTAACTTTGTACCATTTATACGTTTAGGAGGTGTCGTGGATTTATTTAATGTTTTCCCCATCGTGATTCAAATAAAAAAGTTTTGGGAAAGTGTGTTAGACTATGTGCTGCTGCTGCTGCTGCTAAGTCATGTCAGTCGTGTCCGACTCTGTGCGACCCCATAGACGGCAGCCCACCAGGCTCCCCCGTCCCTGGGATTCTCCAGGCAAGAACACTGGAGTGGTTTGCCATTTCCTTCTCCGATGCATGAAAGTGAAAAGTGAAAGTGAAGTTGCTCAGTTGTGTCTGACTCTTCGAGACCCCATGGACTGCAGCCTACCAGGCTCCTCTGTCCATGGGATTTTCCAGGCAAGAGTACTGGAGTGGGTTGCCATTGCCTTCTCTGTTAGACCAGGTAAATATCTACAAAATTGTTGTATGGGTTTTGTTGGTGTCTGAGAATTTGGGCTATGTGATAGACTACAACAGAGTTGACTGTCAGATAAATATGTCTTCATTTTGTTTGAGATCTTTTATGAGCAGGTAGATTTTTTTAGCTGTTGGGAATCAGATCACATTTATATAGCAACAAAGAAAACAAATGAGCTAATATAGCCCGTATATTTTTCATCTCACATAACTGAGCTGTACTTTTATAGCTAATGTGTTGCTGAAGTTTGCCTATTTTCTTTTTATCTAGAGGCAAAGGAATGAGAAAATAATGATGTATTGAGCAACTGCTGCATGCTCTGTGCTGGGGGGTTTTCAATGATTTCTCACTTCATTCTTGGAATGACAGTCAAGGCAGGTATCACTTGTATCATTATAAAATGGTGTAATAATAATGCCTAGGTCTCAAAGATACCATTAGGATATGATAAGAAAATGTGTATATAATATTTAGCTTCCTCATAGCTATAATCATTATCATTATCATTTTTATTTTATTTACCCTACCAGTATTATCCAACCAGTAGGAGCTATGATTGAAGCCCTCTTATAAAAAGGCCAGAACTGATTCGTATTTGGAAATAAAACTAGGAAGTTAGTTTACCTACTGATTATCACTTATGTGTAAGAAATAAGCTTATATTCAAAGGTTCCTTAAAAATTCTATTGGATCTGGGTTCATCCAAATTTAGTTGGCAAATAGTCTTGTGTTAGGCACCCAGTCGTGTCCAATGCTTTGCAACCCCGTGGACTGTAGCCCGTCAAGCTCTGCTGTCCACGGGATTCTTGAGGCAAGGATACTGGGTGGGTAGCCGTTCCCTTCTCCAGGAGATCTTCCCAACCCAGGGATTGAACCAGAGCTTCTTGCACTACAGGGAGATTCTTTACCATCTGAGTCACCAGGAAAGCCCCAGTTGGCACATATCTAGTGTCCAAATCTTTTTTTCTAATATTATTCTTCAATAAAAGGATTCAGGGCTTTTTGGTGGGATGGCTCATCCTAGTTCTGTGGAGGAAATACGCAGGGTGAGCCTGGACCGTTTTGTAGTACTTGAGAATATGGAAGTGCTCATAGAACCAACAGACAACAAATGCCATAAATGAAGGTTGTATGTTAAAGGGATATGAAGAGTTCTCGATGGCCAGAACTGGAGCAGTGTGAATGAGATAATAAAATAGTATTGCTTTCTAACCCAAAGTATACAATAAATACCCATGAGTCCATACTGACATAACTAAATGATTAAATAATCGAATAACTGGGAGGAAGAGATAGCTCATCCAGAAGAATTAAAAGGAATTTATGTAGGTTCTGTTTTCAAGATGGTGGGTGTGACTCTCCATCCTTAAGAGTGGGCTGTGCAGAGTGACTTCCTTCCAAAGAGCATGGCAAGAAAGTAGGGGGAGAGAGTCACTTTATAGTGAGAAACTGCCTTTGAAATTTAATTTTCATTGGTGTATAGTTGATTTACAATGTTGTGTTAGTTTCTGCTCTGCAGCAAGGTGAATCAGTTATACGTATACATATATCCACTCCTTTTTAGATTCTTTTTTCACATAGGACATAACGGGGCATTGAGTTGCGTTCCCTGTACTATACTGTAGATCCTTATTGGTTATTTTATAAATTCCCTCTGGCTTCCCCTGTAACTCAGTTGGTAAAGAATCTCCCTGTAATGCAGGAGACCTGGCCTTGATCCCTGGGTCAGGAAGATCCTCTGGAGAAGGAAATGGAAACCCACTCCAGTATTCTTGCCTGGAAAATCCCATGGGCAGAGGAGCCTGGCGAGCTACAGTCCATGGGGTCGCAAGAGTTGGACACGGCTGAGCGACTAAAGCCCCACCACCAGTCTTTATCTAATAGGGTGTGTGTGTCGGTCCCAAGCCCTCAGTTTACCCTCCCTCCTGCTTCCCTCCTCGGTAACCCTAAGTTTGTTTTCTACGTCTGTGACTCTATTTCCATTTTGTAAATAAGTTCGTTTGTATCATTTTTTTAGATTCCACATATCAACAGTATCATATGATCTTTGTCTTTCTCTGTCTGACTTACTTATAGTGAAGAAACTTGGCAAACACTATCTCAGCCAAGTAATCAAGGTCAGCACCAACAGAGATAAGTCATGCTAGTAGCAAGGATGCAAGAAAACTGTCACTTTATCTCTTTGGTCTTCTTCCTAAAAACCCATGACTCCCATGTAATCATGAAAAAAAGCACCAGAAAAACTCCAGTTGAAATACATTTTATGAAATACTGATTAGCACTTCTCATCCTCCTCAGCTGTCAAGGTTGTCAGAAACAAGGAGGCTCTGAGAAGCCATCACAGCCACGAGGAGCCTGACTGTGACTGAATGCATTGTGGTATCCTGGCACAGAAAAAGTATAGCAGGTAGACATTAAGGAAATCTGAACTAAGTATAGGTTTATTTAATAATAATTTACATTGTTTCATTAATTATAACTAATTATGCGATGCCAATAATAGGGGAAGTTGGGTGTGGAGTTTAGGGAGCTCTGTATCATCTTTGCAGTTTTCTGTAAATCTAAAACTATTTAAAGACATTAATTAGTTTTACATAAACTTGCTGCAGCTCATGTGCCCATATGTGTGGTCCTGGACTAAATAAACAGAAGCCATTGTGGGTGTTTTGGAAATATACTTTGAGGCTGGAGAAGCTATAGATATATGGGGGCAAGGAAGCAGGTAGCAATTTCTCTTATTTTTAGGTTATGGTTTCTAAACAGTGCATCTTACATACTTAATGCCAGGTACCGTGTCAATGAAGAGCCAGTCATTCTCCCACATGGTTGATGGGGGCTATGCTGAGAAGGACGAGGGGGTAGGGAGTCCTGTTGGAATCTCCTGTCCTCATGGCTACCAAGGTCACGGCTGTGAAAGCGATTTGTAAACTGCAGCACCCTTAATACAAGTCATTGCCCTTCTCCCTTCGGGATGGAAGTTTTAGGAATTCCAACCAAAGGGAGCTGGGGTGTGGTTGTGGTGGGTCTTGGCTCCCTGAATGAAGCCCCTGAACTTTGTTTATGAACAAGTGGGGCTCATGGGTGAACTTTTGGAGCAGGAAGGTGTCACGGTCAGGCAATGTTTCAGACCTACAAGTTAGGGAACGGGAAGGAGGTCACGATAACAGGATAACAGGAGTCCCACAACCAAGGAAATGGAGCCATTGGTGACGAGAGTGAGACAGGATACATGTGTGAAAGTGAAAGTGGAGACTCAGCCGTGTCCGGCCCTTTGCAAGGCCGTGGACTAGCCTACCAGGCTGCTGTGTCCGTGAAATCTTCCAGGCAAGATTTCCCTCTCCAGGGGATCTTCCCGACCCAGGGGCTGAACCCGGGCCTCCCGTATTGCAGGCAGACGCTTTCCCATCCGAGCCCCCAGGGAAGCCCCATACTGTGTGAGAACTCATTAAAGAGAAGCTGTGGAGGAATGGATGGGGAAGAAGAGGGGGATGAGGAAGAAGAGGGGCTCTGGAGGAGAGGAGATGAGAGCGAACGCCATTGTAAAAGAGCAGCCGTTCAGAGGGGAAGGGGCACTGCGGGAGGAAATGCGGTCAGCCATTGACGTGGTGAAAAGCGAGGTGCAGGCGGTCTGCGCGGGTGGGGGTGCTGCTGGCGGAGGGCCGGCGGCCGCGCTGGACCTGCGGGCTGCGCAGACACCTCAGAAGGAGGCAGAGAGAAGCGTCTCGGGCGGCGTGGCCGGGAGCGCGCTGGAGGGGGCAGGGGCCAGGGGCAGGCAGAGCCTCGGGGACGCGCGCCCTGAGGGGGCCGGGAGGGAGGCGCTGGGGAATGCCGTCACAGGCCGCGCCGGGCCGAGTCCTCAGCGCCGGCTCGCCGAGACCCACCCAGCCCGTGCATGGCGGGAAGGGCAGCATCTGAGGCGAATCCCCAAATTGCCCTTTTGTTTGCGGCGCCATTACAAGGTCAGATCAAAAGGACCGCCGTGTATTTTGTCGTCCAAATCAAGGCACAATTTGGGAGTGAAAGAAGTGCTATTAATAACTCCAAAGGGAGACCATGAGTCAGCCAGGCCTCGTCCAAGCAAACCTAACGCAGGGTCAACCTACACACCAAGATGTTCACAGAGCCAGGAGAAAGTTCTGCCCAAACCACTCCATTTCTTTCAGGATCCTTTGGGTGAGCTTATGGACTCCTCAGAGCTTCCCTTGTGGCTCAGCTGGTAAAGAATCCGCCTGCAATTCAGGAGACCTGGCTCGATTCCTGCGTCGGGAAGATCCCCTGGAGAAGGGCAAGGCTACCCACTCCAGTATTCTGTCTGAGAACTCCATGGACTGTATAGCTGCAAAGAGTCAGACACGACTGAGTGACTTTCACTCACTCACTGTGGACTCCTCACCGCTCTTTCTCTTTTTCTCAAAGAGTTCTGTATATAGTGATCGCTGCCTATATTTGGCTGACAGTTAATTTGAATGATCTTGCCTTTTCCCAGGTATTTCCATATTGGATAGAGTTGTGGTGTTGAATATGAGAACAAAATGGACATTTCTAACAACTGATCATTGTCTTATTTCCTAAAGAGTTTTCAAAGAGTAGGCATGTTGAGGATGAAATAGTAAGTAGTTTGTTGTGTGGGGAGGAAAGAAGTCCAGGATGCTTCACGGACGGAAGATCCAGGAGTGGATGCCAGGTCTTTCTTTTTCCATGTTGCTAAACTTTCTGGCATTTTCAGTTTGTAAAGCACTGGTGTAATAGTTTTCTGATAATTCACAAAGTTCTTAGCCAAGGCTTTCTTTAGCCAGCCCCTCATATTACACCCAATTAGACACGTTTCATGAGCTGCAATTGATAATTTGCCATTACCCTAATACATGCCGATGCTGAAGGAAGCTGATTGTCAAAAACAAGTGGACAAGACCGCTGACAAACCACAGGGGCAAGTGGAATGGAGAATTGCTTTGCTGCTTCTCAATGAGGCAGAGACCAAGCTGCTGATGAGGATTTGAATATGAAATCTCCATTTATTCCTCAAGAGACACTAGATTCAAGGGAAAAGACTGAAAGGTGTCTTAGAGAGTGAAGTTCCCCTTGCACGAGAGCGCTCTCCTCCCAGGTTTGTGACCTCTGATGCATCCTGATGGGACCAGAATCAGAAATTAAAGTTATTGGTGGATTGGACAGTTTCTCTTGGAACTTTATGTAACTTCGTGGCTTAATTTACAGGTTGTGGTGGTGTCCAGTGACTTTACTATCTAAGCACCTATCTAATATACAGTTGAGCCTTGAACAATATGAGTTTGAATAGCATGGATCCACTTGTACATGGATTTTTTTTCAATAATACTACAGTGCTATTTAATCTGTGGTTGGTTGACTCTGTGAATACACAACCATAAATATGGAGGGTTAACTATAATTATACATGGATTTTCAACTGCCTAGAGGGTGGATGCCCCAACCCCTGTGTTGAGAAGCATCAACTGTACTTATAAAGAACTTGAGTGGAACTTGGTTGCAATAATTTGGGACATTAGGTGGCTAGATTAAGTTATGTATTTCATTTTATAAGATGGTGTGATAGTTTTATATGTCAACTTAGCTAGACCATGGGAGCTCAGACACTTGGTCAAACATTATTTTAGGTGTGTCTTTAAGGGTGTTTCTGAGTGAGATTAACATTTAAATGGGAGACTGAGTAAAGCCAATTGTTCTCCCATAGGGATGGTCTCATCCAATGATGTGAAGGCCTGAAGACCAAAGAGTGTGGTCTTGTCCAAGTAAGTGAGAAATCCTGCCTAGCTGTCTTTAGGCTGGGATCCTGACTGTTTTCTTGCCTTTCACTTGAAGTGAAACATCAGGTTCTCTTGGGTCTTGAGCCTGTGGGCATCCACAACATTGGGTCTCCCGGATCTCCATCTTCTGACTACAGATCAGAAGACAAGACTTGTCAGCCTCCATAATTACACCATCTCCATAATCACATTGATGGATCATCTTTCCATCTATCCATCCTTCCAGCCATCTATCTATTATGTATCTATCTATCCATCCACCCTTCCACCTTTCTATCTTTCCTGTTGGTTTGGTTTCTCTGGAGAATGCTGACTAATAGAGATGGTATTAGTTTTCCAGGACTGTCATAACAAAGTACTCCAGATGGAGTGGCTTAAGCAACAGAAATTTATTTTCTCACAATTCTGGAGGCTAAAGGACTGAGATGAAGAAGCTGACAGAGGTGCTTCCACGGAGGCCTCTCTCCTTGGCTTGTAGATGTCTACCTTCTCCCTGCCCTCACACCATCTTCCTTCTGTACACTTCTGCTCTGGTTTCCTCTTCTCATAAAGCCACCAGTCATATTGGATGAGGGGCCCACACTATGACCTCATTTCAACTTAATCACCTCTTTAAAGACTCTACCTCCAAACATACTCACATTAACAGGAAGTAACAGGGGGTTAAGTCTTAAACATATGAATCTGTGGAGGGGAACACAATTCATCCCCAAACAATGACCCTCTATAAAGGAGTCAGGAGCTTCCAAGTCAGAACTTGATGCTTTAAAAGTAAATGCTGGAAGTGGCTTACACAGAAAAAAAAAAAGAAAAGAAAAAAAGAGAATTTTAGTCAGGGGAATTATGAGGCCAAACACCCTTTTCTTTAAAAGTGTCTTCTATTTTCCTTAATGGAAACAGTTGAAAGGATAAGTATGGTTGAATGACTCTAGTGATACAGAAAGTGAGGAGAAGATATAAAAAATTGTGTTTAGATTCCTAAATAGTAAGTAGAGAGTTGGCAGCGATGGCCCAAGGGCATCTCAGCCAAAAAGTAAAGGCTTTTAACTGTGGAGCTTCTCTGTGAACGTCTTGCCATAAGAATCTTCTTAAATGGGGTACATACATTAACCTCTTGTACTAGTCAGGACTGTTTGACCAAAGGTGACAGAAAGCAAACTCATTCTGCTGAAGGAAAGGGGGAATTTAATGACAGAATCTGAGTATTTTGTGAAGATCAAACAGCCAGAGGACAGGAGGCAGCTAGGCTAAGCAGGTACTCGGGGGTCAGCAGGGCTTTGTCCTTTGTCTCCACCGTTTTGCTCTTTGCTGTCTTTGGCTTCATTCTCTTCTCTTTCCTTCTCCTTTCTCTCTCTCTCTCTCCTCACCAGGTCAGACCATAGCCACAACTATCCATCATGGAGCTCTAGCTACTCAGAAAATCATAGACTCTCTTAGAGCTCCAAGGGTTTCCCAGGTGGACCAGGTGCTAAAGAATCTGCCCGCAGTACAGGAGACCTGGGTTGATCCCAGGGTCAGGCAGATCCCCTGGAGAAGGAAATGGCAACCCACTCCGGTATTCTTGCCTGGGAAATCCTGTGAACAGAGGAGCCTAGTGGGCTACAGTCCATGGGGTCACAAAAAGTCGAACATGATTGAGCGACTCACACTTTCCCACTTTAGAGATCCAATGAATACATTTCTGGGAAGACTCTGGTTGGCCCAGACTGGGTCAAGTATCTGCCTCTGGACCAATCAACTGTAGCCAGTAGGCAGGACTTTGTTGTATAAAATAACTGCTTTCACAGCAAGAGTGGGAGGGAAGGAGTTGCCAGATAAACAGAGGTAAGCAAATGGTCTTATTGCTATCCTCTGTACCTTGTGTTAGTAGTTTTTATACCTTTATAAAAATGACCTTTTATTAACCATGGCTTCAGTTAGGGACTGTTAGACTTTCCAGTAAAGAATTGAAACAATGAAGAATTTGATTTCTACAAATTAATCAACATCCTAGGATAGTTATGATCAGGACAATAGATAATCAAGACACCTAGAAAGTCTAAAAATTTGCTACAAAAAATATAAATCAAATAAGTAGCAGTAATCTCCAAGGGGCTTTCAGAAGGCAAAACTACACTGTTTTTAGAATAAACAACTGTTAGGGTGACATATAAACAGGATGACCATGAGTTTTGTTACTTAATCCAGAAAGGCTTGAAAGGCAAAAGGAGACACTAAATAATTAGGCAGGGAGGTCCTGAGAACATGTATAGTCACTCTTGTTTACATAGCCCATCTCTTCTTGAAAGTTGTCTACTTTTTCCATTAGAGCCCTTCATATACAGTAAAGATAGTTCTTTTCAGTTCTTTGTAATATAATTCCAACATTTCTGTCACATTTGAGTCTTGCTCTGATGCTTTCTTTGTCTCTTCAGGCTGTTTTCCTTTTCTTTTCAGCATGCCATGGAATTTTTTTGGTGAAAGCCCAAGATGTTGGGCAACAGAAACTGAGGTGAATAGCCTGGAGTGATACTTTATGCTAATTGGATGAGGACTTGAGTAGTGTTTTTCCTATAGCTGCAGGTGTCTGAGACTTCAGACTCCTATAGCATCCTTGTTTTTGTCTCTCCTGTTGGTTTGGGGCTTCTATAAGCACTCCTCCTCAGTGAAAGTCTCTGTCTTGCTGTAATCTGCTCCTTATATTGGAGCTCTTTGGGTCTGGTGTTTAAGTTCAGTTCAGTTGTGTCCGACTCTTTGCGGCCCCATGGACTGCAGCAGGCCATGCTTCCCTGTCCAACACCAATTCCCAAAGCTTGCTCAAACTCATGCCCATCGAGTTGGTGATCCCATCCAACCATCACATCTTCTGTCATTCACTTCTCCTCCTACATTCAGTCTTTCCCAGCATCAGGGTCTTTTCTAATGAGTCAGTCCTTCCCATCCGGTGGCCAAAGTATTGGAGGTTCAGCTTCAACATCAGTCCTTCCAATGAGCATTCAGTGTTGATTTCCCTTAGGATGGACTGGTTGGATCTCCTTGCAGTCCAAGGGAATCTCAAGAGTCTTCTCCAACACCACAGTTAAAAAGCATCAATTCTGTACCACTCAGCTTTCTTTATGGTCCAACTCTCACATTCACACATGACTACTGGTAAAAACAATAGCTTTGACTATATGGAACTTTGTTGGTAAAGTAATGTCTCTGTTTCTTAATATGCTGTCTGGATTGGTCATGACTTTTCTTCCAAGGAGCAAGAGTCTTTTAATTTCATGGCCGCAGTGATTTTGGAGCCCAAAATAATAAAGTCTGTCACTGTTTCCATTGTTTCCCATCTATTTGCCATGAAGAGATGGGACTGGATGCTATGATCTTAGTTTACTGAATGTTGAATTTTAAGCTACTTTTTTTCACTCTCCTCTTTCACTTTCATCAAGAGGCTCTTTAGCTCCTCTTTGCTTTCTGCCATAAGGGTGGTGTCATCTGCATATCTGAGGTTATTGATATTTCTCCCAGCAAACTTTCTTCCAGCTTGTGCTTCATCCAGCTCAGGATTTCACATGCTGTACTCGGCATATAAGTTAAGTAAGCGAGGTGACATTATACAGCTTTTACCTACTCCTTTCCCAATTTGGAACCAGTCTTTTGTTCCTTGTCTGGTTCTAACTGTAGCTTCCTGACCTGCATACAGAATTCTCAGGAGGCAGGTCAGGTGGTCTGGTATTCCCATCTCTTTCAGAATTTTCCACAGCTTTTTGTGATCCATACAGTCAAAGGATTTGGCACAGTCAATAAAGCAGAAGTAGATATTCTTCTAGAACTCTCTTGTTTTTTTGATGATCCAGCAGATGTTGGCAATTTGATCTCTGGTTCTTCTGCCTTTTCTAAATCCAGCTTGAACATCTGGAATTTTACGGTTCACATATTGTTGTTGAAGTCTGGCTTGGAAAATTTTGAGCATTACTTTGCTAGCGTGTGAGATGAGTACAATTGTGTGGTAGTTTGAGCATTCTTTGGCATTGCCTTTCTTTGGAATTGGAATGAAAACTGACCTTTTCCAGTCCTGTGGCCACGGCTGAGTTTTCCAAATTTGCTGTCATATTGAGTGCAGCACTTTCACAGCATCATATTTTAGGATATGAAATAGTTCAGCTGGAATTCCATTACTTCCACTCCACTGATGGTAGTGATGCTTTCTAAGGCCCACTTTACTTCACATTCCAGAATGTCTGGCACTAGGTAAGTGATTACACCATCGTGGTTATCTGGGTCATGAAGATCTTTTTTGTACAGTTCTTCTGTGTATCCTTGCCACCTCTTCTTAATATCTTCTGCTTCTCTTAGGTCCATACTGTTTCTGTCCTTTATTGTGCCCATCTTTGGGTGAAATGTTCTCTTGGTATCTCTAATTTTCTTGAAGAGATCTCTAGTCTTTCCCATTCTATTACTTTCCTCTATTTTTTTGCACTGATTCCTTAGGAAGGCTTTCTTATCTCTCCCCGTGATTCTTTGGAACTCTACATTCAAATGGGTATATCTTTCCTTTTCTCCTTTGCCTTTAGCTTCTCCTCTTTTGTAAGGCCTCCTCAGACAACCATTTTGCCTTCTTGCATTTGTTTTTCCTGGGGATGGTCTTGATCATTGCCTCCTGTACAATGTCATGAACCTCCATCCATAGTTTTTCTGACACTCTATCTATTGGATTCACCCATTGAATCTATTTGCCACTTCCACTGTATAATTTTAAGGGAATTGATTTAAGTCATACTTGAATGGTCTAGCCCATCTTTGCCATGAAATGTTCCCTTGGTATCTCTAATTTTCTTGAAGAGATCTCTAGTCTTTCCCATTCTATTGTTTTCCTCTATTTCTTTGCACTGATCACTGAGGAAGACTTTCTTATCTCTCCTTGCTATTCTTTGGAACTCTGCATTCAAATGGGTATATCTTTTCGTTTTCCCCTTTGCTTTTTGCTTCCCTTCTTTTCACAGCTATTTGTAAGGCCTCCTCAGACAGCCATTATGCTATCTGGGAAAGACTAGAGAGCTCTTCAAGAAAATTAGAAATACCAAGGGGACATTTCATGCAGATGGGCTCAATAAAGGACAGAAACAGTATGGACCTAACAGAAGCAGAAGATGTTAAGAAGAGGTGGCAAGAATACACAGAAGAACTGTACAAAAAAGATCTTCATGACCCAGATAATCACAATGGTGTGATCACTCACCTAGAGCTAGACATCCTGGAATGTGAGGTCATGTGGGCCTTAGGAATCATCACTACAAACTAAGCTAGTGGAGGTGATGGAATTCCAGATGAGCTATTTCAAATCCTGAAAGATGATGCTGTGAAAGTGCTGCACTCAATATGCCAGCAAATTTGGAAAACTCAGCCGTGGCCACAGGACTGGAAAAGGTCAGTTTTCATTCCAATCCCAAAGAAAGGCAATGCCAAAGAATGCTCAAACTACTGCACAATTGCACGCATCTCACATGCTAATAAAGTAATGCTCAAAATTCTCCAAGTCAGGGTTCAGCAATACATGAACTGTGAACTTCCAGATGTTCAAGCTGGATTTAGAAAAGGCAGAAGAACCAGAGATCAAATTGCCAACATCTGCTGGATCAACTAAAAAGCAAGAGAGTTTCAGGAAAAATTTATTTCTGCTTTATTGACTGTACTGAAGCCTTTGACTGTGTGGATCACAATAAATTGTGGAAAATTCTGAAAGAGATGGGAATACCAGACCACCTGACCTGCCTCCTGAGAAATCTGTATGCAGGTCAGGAAGCAACAGTTAGAACTGGACATGGAACATCCAACTGGTTCCAAATAGGAAAAGGAGTATGTCAAGGCTGTATATTTTCACCCTACTTATTTTACTTATATGCAGAGTACATCATGAGAAACGCTGGGCTGGAGGAAGCACAAGCTGGAGTCATGATTGGCGGGAGAAATATCAATAACCTCAGATATGCAGATGACACCACCCTTATGGCAGAAAGTGAAGAAGAACTAAAGATCCTCTTGAGGAAAGTGAAAGAGAAGAGTGAAAAAGTTAGCTTAAAGCTCAACATTCACAAAACTAAGATCATGGCATCCTGTCCCATCACTTAATGGCAAATAGATGGGGAAACAGTGGAAATAGTGACTGACTTTATTTTTCTGGGCTCTAAAATCACTGCAGATGGTGACTGCAGCCATGAAATTAAAAGTCTCTTACTCCTTGGAAGGAAAGTTATGACCAACCTAGACAGCATATTAAAAAGCAGAGACATTACTTTGCCAACAAAGGTCCATCTGGTGAAGGCTATGGTTTTTCCAGTGGTCATGCATGGATGTGAGAGTTGGACTATAAAGAAAGCTGAGTGCAGAAGAATTGATGCTTTTGAATTGAGGTGTTGGAGAAGACTCTTGAGAGTTCCTTGGACTGCGAGGAGATCCAACCAGTCCATCCTAAAGGAAATCAGACCTGAATATTCATTGGAAGGACTGATGCTGATGCTGAAACTCCAATAGTTTGGCCACCTGATGCGAAGAGCTGACTATTGGAAAAGACCCTGATGCTGGTAAAGGTTGAGGGCAGGAGGAGAAGGGGGCGACAGGGGATGAGATGTTTGGATGGCATCACCAACTCAATGGACATGAGTTTGGGTAAACTCCGGGAGTTGGTAATGGACAGGGAGGCCTGGCGTGCTGTGGTTCATGGGGTCGCAAAGAGTCGGACGCGACTGAACTGAACTGAACTAATGGTCTAGTGGTTTTCCCTACTTGTCATTATAATCACATAATCTTATGATTAAATCTCTGTTGGTTGTAGTAGGTTTGTGTCTCAGGGCTGTGACTTTAGCAAATTTTCTTAGCATCCCTCCACTGCTTAGGTGAGATAAGATTGTTGGAGTGGGAGAATGTCCTGGGGTAAGACTCTGATGAAGCCTTTTCTCCTGGCCTTTGTTACAGAGATCCTTAATAGTGGTAACTTTTCCCCTCTTCCTGTAAGAACAGCTAGCTGGTCTTTCTTGCCTCTTCACCATGAGAACCTCTATGCTCTAAGAGGTAAAACCCAAGAAATTTTGGGGACACCCCTAAGACTGTGGCCCCAAGACATTTCTCATTTTCATGCTAGTACATCCAGCCTCCACCAATTCATCAAAACTGTATTATTGAAGTGTTTCTACCAGTTCATGGCTCCAGTGGCTTCTGTTCTATGTAAGCAGATCTCTGTTCTGACTTTCTGGATTCACCCATCTCCCCGGATTTTAGGGTATGGTTTTTCTTGAGACCTCAGTTCTCTGATGGGTCCACAAGTCATTGAGTTTCAGTTTTCCAAGCTTTTTACTTTGTAAAGAGAGGTGACAGCTTCCAAGCTCTTTATATACTGGAGCTAAAACTGAAAGTCCTTGAATCTAGAAGTCTTTTTATTCTCATGATAAACTATGTATCTAGTAAGAGTAAAGTAGAGACATTTTTGACAAGCAAACATTCAAATATTTTACCACCTGGAGATATTATCTGGAAAAAAATATGGTCTAGTAAAATTAAAAAGAAATGAAAACATCTGTTCCTCAAAAGATGAAGTAGGCATACTTTTCTCTATTTCCCTTACTAGGTACAACTAAAAATCTTGAACCATGTATATATATACACATAATATATATATATGTATATATATATATACATACAATATATGCATATATATAACCTAAGAAATATATATATTTATATATAAATGTATATAATATATAAGAATATATAATATATATATACATATATATATACATATATAACCTAAGAAATATATACATATTTATATATATATATATAATATATAAGAATATATATGTATATATAATATGTAATATAATATATATAATATTATATATATATATATAACCTAAGAAATATATCTATATATATATAAATATATAGATATATATAATATATAAGAATATATATAATATATAAGAAAGAAGCAAGTGGACCTGCAAAAAACCTTGAGATCTTTTTCCCCCTCATATATTCCAGAAATTGAAGGATATGACAATTCAGCCAGTAACATAAAGAAGAGACACAGAGACAAAAGAACCCTAACCAAAGACTGCTCTCTTTAGCAAAAGGACACCAAAAGGGGAAGCCTAGCAAATTAGAAGGTTTTAGACAGTAACTGCTCTTCCGGAGCTAAATAGCACAGAGCTAGCCTTGGGTCCCGCCTCCAGCCAGGCCAGCAGCCACCAGCAGGAGGTGTCTAGACTTCCTCCTTTGTCGTGCTATAATGAGGCACCCCAGCAGCCCCCAGCATAGTGTCTGGGAAGGGCAAATGGAGAACCAGGACTTTCATATGGTGATGCGGGCACCCCTGCTCTCTGCTAAGAATGCTGTGTGGGGATCAGTGGCAAGGCACTCCTACCGCCTGACCGGGACAGGACCAGTGGAGGGAGGCTGGCGGGGGCCTGGGTCTCTTGCCCTGCCCGGCAGGGATGAGGAGCGCTTCCCTTAGGTGTCACTGGAGATTGAGTGGAAAATCTAGACTTTCACCTCCAGTTGGCAGGAATAAGACCATGCTTCCCCTTGCCATGCCAGAGGTGTCAGAAGAAGCCAGCTAACATGGAACATTTAGACAAGGTCCAGAGTCTCATGACATAACCAAACAGAAGCTCTGAGAGACAGAGGGGAGCATTTCATTATGAAAGGCCTAAAAATCTGAAATGTATATGCACCAAACAACTGAATTGCAAAATATGTGAAGTCAAAACTGATAGACCTAAAAGGAGAAATAGATAATTCATAAGTGTAGTTGGAAACATTATTTCTAAAAGCTTGATAAAAATAGCTAAATGGAAAATCAGCAAGGATAGAGAACTTGACACCACCAACCAACAGAATCTGACTGGAATGAACAAAACACTGCACCAAACAGCAGAATACACATCCTCTTCACGTGCCTGTGAATCATGTTCCAGGGGAGATCATAGTCTGAGCTATAGGACAGCCCTCAACAAGTTTAGCAGAATTAAAATCATTCGGAGTGTGTTCTCTGACCATAATGTAATCAAATAAGAATTCAATAGTGAATTGATAGGTAACTCTCTAAGCACTTGGAAACTAAATAACATACTCATAAATAATCTATGGGTCAAAGGGGAAGTCATAAAAGAAATAAAAATTAGCCCCATGGGAAACTACATGCACATAAAGGTACAATTATCTTAAAATCAAATGTTTAATAATAATATAAAACAAATCCATGGAAATGGAAGATGTGGATGCAAGAAAAAGTGGATACAACCAAGGAAAACAGAAAGGAACCCTTGGATGACAGTTATGCGATCCTGAAGTCAGTTCAGTTTAAAACAGGGCGTAAGGGCCTTTCTTTTGTATTCCAGAAGGTGATACTATGGGGCTTCTGAGGTGAAGCAGTGGTAAAGAATCCACCTGCCAATGCAAGAGATGCAGGAGACATGGGTTTGATCCCTGGGTCAGGAAGATTCCCTGGAGTAGGAAACGGCAACCCATGCCAGTATTCTTGCCTGGAAAATTCCACGGATGGAGGAGCCTGGTGAGCTAGAGTCAGGAGGTCGCCTGGGTTTGGAGTGAGCAGCGAGCATGCGTAACACGGGTGATACCATTGCACAAGATGTGGTGTGTGTACAACAGAATACTGCTCAGCCGTGAGAAAGGATGGAGTCTTGCTATTTGCCGTACATGGATAGACCTTGAAGGTATTATGCTAAGTGGAATAAGTCAGACAGAGGAAGACGGATACTGCGCGATGTCAGTCATCTGTGGAACAAATGAAGCAAAGCAAAGCTAATGGACACACCAAACCAAGCACACAGGTACGGAGAATGGAGTGGAGATTGCCAGAGGGGAGCGGGTGGGGGAGGCGGAGAGAGCAGTGGGTGGGGGAAGCAGCTCCATGGTGATAAATAGAAACTAAACTTCTGGTGGTGAGTGTGCTGTAGTGTCCACAAATGCTGAAATATAATACTGTACCCCTGAACATTATATAGTGTTAAAACACTGAAGGAGCAAATCAGAAACCACTTTGAGGATCCAGAGCATGCCAACATAAATACTAACTATTCTTAAGGCAAAATAAGAAATAATTGACTACAACTTTACCCAAACCCATGAATGTTCCATGCAAGAGAAAAGAACGTAGAGGAATGCTGACAGGTGACGTGATTTAATCAATGGTGGTAAAGATTAAACAAACAAGCAAAGAAAACAAAACAGCAAGAAAAAATAGGGAACAGTAAAATTCCTGGAGATTATCTGTAAGAAGAAATGGTTATCTTTTCACCCGGAGACTGGATAATCTTAGTAATACCATGAAAATCTATCATTGTTATTTATATATCTAAGTATTTTTTATATCCAATTGGAATATGCTCCTTCTACACTCCTCTGAGTTTCTGATATTAAGGAGAACAGGTTTAGTGATGTAGGAATATAGCACTTTCTCTTCTGGTTCAATTATGTATTTTATGGTCTACAGTGAATAATATATACATCATATATTGTTAACACTGATTGTTGGTTTTCAAAGTAGAATCAACTTATAAATAAGGCATGGAAGCCTTAGTTATATTTTGACATTGATGTAAGTGTTATAAACCTTGACAATGACCATGTAAAATTAATGGCATGTTGGACTAAGGAGCAGATGGGGAGGCAAGAATTGGAGGGCCATGAGGGAATATTAAGGCAAATGTAGGGGCACTGATTTCCTCTTCCTCACACGTTGTCTGAAGTCAATGGGTCAAGATGTTGTGTAAAGTCACTGGTTCAAAGACTAAAAATGCATCATCATAACCTACAAAATTAAAAACCAAAATGACTGGCAGAAATATTGAAGCTAGAGTATGGGAGACAGAATTAATGAACTAAGTTCCTCATTTTTCATTTCAGTTAATGTGCAAAAGGACCTAGGGGGCGAGAGAGGTCTGGACGTAGCTGATATGTGCAAACCGGTTCTGCTGATTGGAAAGGACATTCGTTTCTTTCCTTATAAGGGCAAATATTAATGAGGAAGAGGCGAATATTTAGAAAATTAGAATGGCTAATCCAGAATCGGAATTTGGAATGTTTTGTTGTCCTTTTTCACTTCAACCTTGAATCAGCCAAACCTGAGACAGTTCCAAAGAATCACGTCTTCCCAGCACTTTAACTTTTGAGCTAGTATTACCCAATACCAACTAGGTAGAGATCTAGAAAATAAACATAATAAGATAGTGATTGTATAGTTAATACTGCTAGAGTTGGAAGGTCAACTACCAAAGCGTATCATTTAAGATCATGACTTCAATGGAGAGGTGATGTAAAAATGGGATTTCTGTTACCCTCTGTGTGATATTAAAGCCTTTTACATACTTATACATATTAGTGATTCTGGTTGATAATATAATAGACATAAAATATATATGTTAACATTTAGGATGTAAAAAACTAATATTTAGAATTTTGTTGTTGTTGTTGAGTCATGTCCAACTCTTTTGTGACCCTATGGACTGTGTGTAGCCCACCAGGCTCCTCTGTCCATGGGATTCTCCAGGCAAGAATACTGGAGTGGGTTGCCATTTCCGTCTCCAAGGGATCTTCCCGACCCAGGGATTGAACCCATGTCTCCTGCATCACAGGCAAATCCTTTACCCCCTGAGCCAATAGGAGTGGTTAATAAGTTAATTCTACATATCAACTCTAGACAATTGTTAGCAGCTTACTGGAGCACCATATTGAGAAGTTTCTTAAGCCACACTTGGGATTGATTAATTGTGCCTCTCAATGCTAGAAAGGGACAATCCATGGTTTGGGAGAACCACATGGAATACTTCTATAAACTGTTTTCTGACATGAGCTTCTGTATCAGTTCAGTTCAGTTCAGTAGCTCAGTCGTGTCCAACTCTTTGTGAGTCCATGAACCTCAGCACATCAGGCCTCCCTGTCCATCACCAACTCCCAGAGTCCACCCAAACCCATGCCCATCGAGTCGGTGATGCCATCCAACTATCTCATCCTCTGTTGTCCCCTTCTCCTCCTGCCCCCAATCCCTCCCAGTATCAGGGTCTTTCCCAATGAGTCAGTTCTTCCCATCAGGTGGCCAAAGTATTGGAGTTTCAGCTTCAGCGTCAGTCCTTCCAATGAACACCCAGGACTGATCTCCTTTATGGTGGACTGTTTGGATCTCCTTGCAGTCCAAGGGACTCTCAAGAGTCTTCTCCAACACCACAGCTCAAAAGCATCAATTCTTCGGTGCTCAGCTTTCTTCACCGTCCAGCTCTCACATCCACACATGACCACTTGAAAAACCATAGCCTTGACTAGACAGACCTTTGTTGGTAAAGTAATGTCTCTGCTTTTTAATATGCTGTCTAGGTTGGTCATAACTTGCCTTGTTGGTAACTCACGGCATTTCAGGCACTGTGCTGGAGCTCTGGCTCCAGGGTTGAATTTGAGACAGAGAGAGCAGTGAAAATGGCAAGGATATTCTCACTGGCTGTAGTGTGCTCAGTAATAGCTTCCCAAAGAAGTAGCGTTAGTTGCTCAGTCCTGTCTGACTCTTTGTGGCCCCGTGGACTGTAGTCTGCCAGGCTCCTCTGTCCATGGGATTCTCCAGGCAAGAGTACTGGAGTGGGTTGCCATTCTCTTCTCCAGAGGATCTTACTGACCCAGGGATTGAACCCAGGTCTCCTGCACTGCAGGCAGAATCTTTACTGTCTGAGCTACAGGGAAGATCCCAAAGAAGGCCAAATACTAATCATTGGAGCCTGTGAATGTGTGAGGTTCCATAGTCAAGGAGAACTAAGGAACCTGCAGTTACCACAGGAGAGGGTATGCATTAGAGTTAGGAGATGAACAGATACCAATTGCTCTCTCTCTCTCTATGTATTTCTCTCCCTTTAGTCACTAACTTGTGTCCGACTCTTTGTGACCCCACGGACTGTAGCCAGCCAGGCTCCTCTGTCCATGGGATTCTCCAGACAAGGATACTGGAGTGGGTTGCCATTCCTTCTCCAGGGGATCTTCTCAACCCAGGGATCAAACCCAGGTCTCCTGCATTGCAGGCAAATCTAGTTATCTATCTATAGTAAATTAGCAATGAGGATATAATATATAGCCTAGGGAATTATACCCAGTATCTTATAATAACCTGTAATAAAATCCTGAAAGATGATGCTGTTAAAGTGCTCCACTCAATGTGGCAGCAAATTTGGAAAACTCAGCAGTGTCCACAGGATTGGAGAATGTCAGTTTTCATTCCAATACCAAAGAAGAGTAATGCTAAAGAATGTTCAAACTATCACACAATTGTGCTCATTTCACATACTAGCAATGTAATGCTCAAAATCCTTCAAGTTAGGCTTCAACAGTACATGAACTGAGAACTTCCAACAGTTTATGAAATCAGTAGAAGCTGGATTTCCAAAAGGCAGAGGAACAAGAGATCAAATTGCCAGCATCATTGGATCATAGAAAAAGCAAGGAAATTCCAGAGAAACATCTACTTCTGCTTCATTGACTACACTAAAGCCTTTAACTGTGTGGATCACAACAAACTGTGGAAAATTCTTAAAGAGATGGGAACACAAGACCACCTTACCTGCCTCCTGAGAAACCTGTATGCAGTCAAGAAGCAACACTTAGTACCGGACATAGAATAATGGACTGGTTCCAAATCGAGAAAGGAGTACGTCAAGGCTGTATATTGTCACTCTTCTTGTTTAACTTACATGCAGAGTACATCATGCAAAATGCCAGGCTGGACGAAGTACAAGCTGGAATCAAGATTGCCAGGAGAAATATCAATAACCTAAGATATGCAGATGACACCACCCTTATGGCAGAAAGTGAAGAACTAAAGAGCCTCTTGATGAAAGTGAAAGAGGAGAGTGAAAAAGTTGGCTTAAAGCTCAACATTCAGAAAACTAACATCATGGCATCTGGTCCCATCACTTCATGGGAAATAGATGGGGGAAAATGGAAACAGTAACAGACTATTTTCTTGGGCTCTAAAATCACTGTAGTGACTTCAGGCATAAAATTAAAAGACCCTTGTTCTTTGGAAGAAAAGCTATGACAAACCTAGACAATATATTAAAAAGCAGAGATATCAATTTGCTGACAAAGATCTGTATAGTCAAGGCTATGATTTTTCCAGTGGTCATGTATGGATGTGAGAGTTTGATGATAAAGAAGGTTGAGCACAAAAGAATTTATGCTTTTGAATTATGGTGCTAGAGAAGACTTTGTAGAGTCCCTTGGACTGCAAGGAGATCAAACCAGTCAATCCTAAAGGAAATCAACCCTGAATTTTCATTGGAAAGACTGATGCTGAAGCTTCAATACTTTGGTCACCTGATGTGAAGAGACCCTGATGCTAGGATAGGTTGAAGGTAGGAGGAGAAGGGGACCACAGAGGTTGAGATGGTTGAATGGCATCACTGACTTAAAGGACATGAGTTTGAGCAAACTCTGGAAGACAGTGAAGGACAGGGAAGCCTGGCAGGCTGCTGTCCATAGGGTCACAAAGAGTTGGACGTGACTTAGTGATTGGAAGGACAACAATGAAACATGGGGCTTTCCATGTGGCATGGTAATAAAGAATCCACCTGTCAATGCAGGAGATGCAAAAGATTTGGGTTCGATCCCTGGATGGGGAAGATCCTCTGGAGTAAGAAATGGCAACCCACTCCAGTATTCTTGCCTGGGAAATCCCATGGGGAAAGGAGCCTGGAGGGCTCCGGTCCATAGGTTCACAAAGAGTCAAACATGACTGAGCACAAGCACAACAACAATAGAATATAATCTAGAAAAATCCTTGATTGCTATGTGATACGTCTGAAACTAATACAATATTATTAGTCAACTATACTTTGATAAAAATAAGAGAATTCAGGTGATAGATGGAATTAACGCTGCCAGTCAGCTGACCTTGAGATGGGAGGTTATCCTGGCTTGCTCAGCTGGCTCAGTGTCATCACAAAAGTCCTTTAAGTGGAGAAGAGGGCAGGAGAGAGTGTCAAAGGGACATGACTTGCGCAAAACTCATCTGGCCATTGCTGGCTTTGAGGATGGAAGGGAATCAGGAGCCAAGGAATGCTGGCTAGAAGTTGGAAAAAGGAAGAAACTCTAGAGTCTTCCTTAAAGTTTCTAGAAACTTTAAGGTGTTAGCCCAGCTGACACCTTGATTTTAGCCCATTGAGACCACTGAAGACTTCTGACTCCCAGAATAATAAATAATAAATGAAAAAGAAATTATTTTAAGTCACTAAATTTGTGATGATTTTTTTATAACAGCAACCGGAAACTAATATGTTAATTCACTAATTCCATCTTTTTAAAAAATACTTATTTATTTGGCTGCTTCAGGTCCTCGTTATGTCGTGTGGGATCTTTCCAGTCTAGTCGCTCAGCAGGAGTCGGTAGTGGCAGTGCTCAGCCTCAGCTGCCTCTCGACATGTGGGATCTTAGTTTCCCAACCAATGATCCAACCCACATTCTGCATTGCAAGGCCGATTCTTAACCACTGGACTCCCAGGGGAAGCCCTCACCAACTCTGTCTTGAGCTGGCCTTTGCCTTTCTTGGGTTTGGCAGCTGATTTTTCTTTTCATGAAGCTGCTCTCCTGCTTCTTCCCCCAGAGAATTCCTCTGCCCTCCAACACCATTTCCTTCCAGCCTCTTAAAACAAGCCTTGATTAGCAATTCTTTGCCTGGTTTTCGCTTTATGTGGGTGACTGTGTCACTTATGGCTCCTCCCCCAGTATTCAGCATTCCCAGCATGTTTTTCTGAGGTCTTCATTACCAGGGTCTTAACCCCTTCTAGCAGGTGGCCACGGTCTGGTCAACAGGAAACACTGGTGCCTTTTGCCCCAGGGAACTCTCCCGGTTGCAGGCCAGGCCGGGGCGCCTCTCCTCTCCACCACTCAAAAGGGTGGTCTGTGTCCTTTGTGCTTCTCAGCTGTGAATCAGACACTGGACTCCTGTGTCCGCAGCTGCAGGGGACACAAAGCAAGATTTCCATGCAGTCCTAGTGAAGTCCCTTTCCCCAGCTGGAGGTGAGGAAACACTCTTACCCTTGGGAGAGTAGACTCCAAGGACAGCTCTCTGAAAACAGACCCTCTTCCGGACTTCCCTGCTGGCTCAGTGGCAAAGAATTTGCCTGCCAGTGCTGGAGACACAGGTCCCACCCCTGGTCTGGGAAGATCCCACATGCCCGTTGGAAGATCCCACATGCCTGGGGCAACTAAGCCCGTGCATCACAACTGCTGGGATTATTTTGTTCATATCTCTCTTCTCCATGATACTTCGAACTTCTTTGAGGCAATAGAATTCCAGTTGAACTATTTCAAATCCTAAAAGATGATGCTGTGAAAGTGCTGCACTCAATGTGTCAGCAAATTTGGAAAACTCAGCAGTGGCCACAGGACTGGAAAAGGTCAGTTTTCATTCCAATCCCAAAGAAAGGCAATGCCAAAGAATATTCAAACTACTGCACAATTGCACTCATCTCACACGCTAGCAAAGTAATGCTCAAAATTCTCCAAACCAGGCTTCAACAATATGTGAACTGTGAAATTCCAGATGTTCAAGCTGGATTTAGAAAAGGCAGAGGAATCAGAGATCAAATTGCTAACATCCGCTGGATCATCAAAAAAGCAAGAGAGTTCTAGAAAAACATCTACTTCTGCTTTATTGATTATGCCAAAGCCTTTGACTGTGTGGATCACAACAACTGTGGAAAATTCTGAAAGAGAAGGGAATACCAGACCACCTGACCTGCCTCCTGAGAAATCTGTGTGGAGGTCAGGAAGCAACAGTTAGAACTGGACATGGGACAACAGACTGGTTCCAAATAAGAAAAGGAGAATGTCAAGGCTGTATATTGTCACCCTGCTTATTTAACTTATATGCAGAGTACATCATGAGAAATGCTGGGCTGGATGAAGCACAAGATGGAATCAAGATTGCCAGGAGAAATAGCATTAACCTCAGATATGCAGATGACACCACCCTTATGGCAGAAAGTGAAGAAGAACTAAAGAGCCTCTTGATGAAAGTGAAAGAGGAGAGTGAAAAAGTTGGCTTCAGCATTCAGAAAACTAAGATCATGGCATCCAGTCCCATCACTTCATGGCAAATAGATGGGGAAACAATGGAAACAGTGACAGACTTTATTTTGCGGGGCTCCACTATCACTGCAGATGGTGACTGCAGCCATGAAATTAAAAGACACTTGCTCCTTGGAAGAAAAGTTATGACCAACCTACATAGCACATTAAAAAGCAGAGACATTACTTTGCCAACAAAGGTCCGTCTAGTCAAAGCTATGATTTTTCCAGTGGTCATGTATGGATGTGAGAGTTGGACCATAAAGAAAGCTGAGCACTGAAGAAATGATGCTTTTGAACTGTGGTGATGGAGAAGACTCTTAAGAGTTCCTTGGACTGTGAGGAGATGAAACCAGTCCATCCTAAAGGAAATAAGTCCTGGGTGTTCATTGGAAGAACTGATGTTGAAGCTGAAACTCCAATGCTTTGGCCACCTGATGCGAAGAAGTGACTCATTGGAAAAGACCCTGATGCTGGGAAAAATTGCGGGCAGGAGGAGAAGGGGACGACAGAGGATGGCATCACTGACTCAATGGACATGGGTTTGGGTGGACTCCGGGAGTTGGTGATGGACAGGGAGGCCTGGCATACATGGGCTTGCAAAGAGTCGGAGATGACTGAGTGACTGAACTGAACTGAACTGAGGCGAAGATTTTGCCTCTTGCTCCATAATAGATAATATATTATTTTGACTAATATTTATTAAGCCCCTATTATGTGGCCCATAAATTATTACTGCCATTGGATATACAGGCTGGCCTCAGAGGTATTGTGGGTTTGGTTCCAGACCACTGCATTAAAGTGAACATTGCAATAAAGCAAATAACATAAACTTTTTGGTTTCCCAATGCATATAAAAGTTATGTTTGCTCCATACTGTTGTACATGAAGTGCTCAATTAAATTATGTCTATAAACAATGCACATATATTCATTTAAAAATACTTATTGCTAACAAATGCTATCATCTGAGCCTTCAAGTTGTAATCTTTTTACTATAGTGACATCAAAGATCCCTGATCACAGTTCACCATAACAAATATAATCATAAAAAGTTGAAGTATTACAGGAATGTAATTACCAAAATGTGACACAGAGACCCAAAATGAACAAATGCTGTTGGGAAAATTGTGCTGATAGGTTTGGTCCCTGCAGGGTTGCCACGGACATTCACTTTGTAAAAAAACACAGTATCTACAAAGCTCGATAAAGCAAAGCCTGATGAAACCAGGTATGCTTGTAGCATAAGAGATGTGGCAGATACACGTTTTCATAACCTGAAGCATCTACATTTTTTGATGTGGGGGCTCTCTTAAAGAAAAAAAAGTAACAAATTCTGGATATCAAATGTTTATAGCCTCGTTGTGAGAGGTCCCCGCCACTCGGGGGTCCCTGCAAGGTAAGTGTCGTTATTTTGATGATGGGTATGCTTTTGCAGAGAAGTACTGCATTGGACAAAAGTGACTCCTGGCTGGTTGACCTGGGTTCAGCTGTTGCATGCTCAGTGACTCAGTTGTGCCTGACTCTTTGTGACCCATGGACTGTAGCCCACCAGACTCCTCTCTCCATGGAATTTCTCCGGCAAGAATATTGGAGTGGGTTGCCATCCCCTTCTCCACGGGATCTTCCTGACCCAGGGATTGAACCCGCGTCTCCTGCGTCTCCTGCATCGGCAGGCAGGTTCTTCAGCACTGTGCCACCTCGGAAGCCCAGCTTCTGAGAGGAGGATCTGGGAGGTGGACAGCTACTGGGATCGGTCCCTCCAGCCCAGGCCTGAGCTGGCCGGGGGTCGGGGGCAACACGCTTTGTGCCCAGCTGGGTCTTGACCTGGCCCCCGGGGTCTCAGCCTCCACTCCTGGTCAGTGGGTGGCTGTGGAGGAAAATGCCAAAGCCGCTCTCTGTCTCTCAGTTTTATATTTAAAGAGTCAATTAATTAATTTTTCGTCCTGCTGATTTTTCTCTACTTGTGAGCAGGTTCACGGTTGGGGAGCTGGGGCTCTAGGGCGCACCAGCTTCAGCAGCTGAGGCTCCCGGGCTCAAGGGCACGGGCTCAGTAGTTGTGGTGCTCGGGCTGAGTTGCTCTGTGGCCTGTGGGATCTTCTTGAACCCATGTCCCCTGTATTGGCAGGCAGATTCTTAACCACTGGACCGCCAGGGAAGCTGCCTCTCGCTTCTAAGAGCCGCGAAGCTTGTTGGTTGAGGTCAGGAATTAACAGCACGTGGTATCCAGGGTCCTGGAAGTCACGTGACTGCATCTGGACTGCACTGAGTGGGTCTTTCCAACAACCAGGAGAAGGATTCCCATTCGAGTAAAATTCCCATTTACATAGCCTGCTCAGCATCCTTCAGCCAACCTCTTTGCTGTTCTCTGCCCTGGGGGGTTCCTTCCCCTGTTCAGATGCCCCAGAGGATGCGCTTCAGTCCACTTCCTCTTCTTCCTCTGCACACCCCTGAGTCAGCCTGAAAGCTTTCACACACCTGGAAGGGGAATTCAGAAAGACGTGTCAGATTAGTTCCCAAAAGAACAGGTTTGGGACCCAATGAGCTGTGTTCCCTTCCCAGCCCCCAGCTTCCCTGTGCCCTGGGAAATTTACGTAACTTTCTAAGTCTCTTCGGAGCTTCTTTCTCCATCTCTAGGAGGGGAAAAGTAATCACCATCTATTCTTGATAGCTAAGGTTTATTTTTAATTTTCCAAAACCTATATTTAAATTCCTAAACATTTTCTCTTTCTGGAACAGACTGTGGCATTTTCTTCCATGGATTCTTAGGAGTCACAAATGAATAGAAGAAGTTGCATGACTTTCTTAGAGGACTCTTCATTCCTTTTCATTTCCTGATTTAGGCAGAAAACTTACAGAAAGAAGACAGAAGACATAGAGGGAAGGAGAGAAGGACATACAAGCATTAAAAAATCTGGTTTGTACATCATAATGGAAGAACTGGGGACCTCACGGACGCTAAGATGTGTCTAAGCAGTTTTACTGGTCTCTCTGTAATGCACAGGGAAGTAAGTAGATGTGTTCCTGGTGAAGTCTGAGGTAGAAATGATCCATGAGCTGCTCTGATCTGTAGTGACAGGGTCAACTTAAAAAATCTTCCTATTTGGTTGTAATCTGAAAATGAAGTAACATCAGAGAGCTGAGACTGATGGGTCCTTTGCTATCCAGTCTTTCTTGTCCACGACTACATAACTTTATGGTTTCATATGATAGATATTTTAATTACTTTTTAATTAATTATGATTACAGATCATTTGGAGAAGACTCTTGAGAGTTCCTTGGACAGCAAGGAAATCAAACCAGTCAATCCTAAAGGAAATCAACCTTGAATATTCATTGGAAGGACTGATGCTGAAGCTGAAGCTCCAATACTTTGGCCACCTGATGTGATGAGCTGACTCATTGGGAAAGACCCTGATGCTGGGAAAGATTGAAGGCAGGAGGAGAAGGGGACGACAGAGGATGAGATGGTTGGATGGTGTCACAGACTCGATGGACATGTGTGTGTGCATGCTCAGTTGCCTCAGTCAAGTCTGACTCTGCGACCCCATGGGCTGCAGCCCACCAGGCTCCTCTGTCCATGGGATTCTCCAGGTAAGAATACTGGAGTGGGTTACCGTTTCCTCCTGCAGGGGATCTTCTAGACCCAGGGATTAAACCTGCATCTCCTATGTCTCCTGCATTGCAGGCAGATTCTTTACATTTTGAGCCACCTGGCCAGCTCTGATGGACCTGAGTTTGAGCAAACTCTGGGAGATAGTGAAGGACAGGGCAGCCTGACGTGCTGCAGTCCCAGGGGCCACGAAGAGTTGGACATAGGGACTGAACCACCACAACAGATCATTTTGTTCCTTGGATATGGTAGTGGGTGACTGGCAGCTCCTAAAGGGTATATCTCCATTCGCATCCTGAGGATCTGTGACTGTGACCTTATTTGGGAAAGGGGTCTGTGTGGATCATCCTGAGTTATCACAAGTATCTCTACAAGAGACACGTGAAAGAGGGACGCACCGAAGAGACAAGCAGAGAGGATGCCAGGGGCAGGCAGAGACTGCGGAGACGCAGCCAGGAGCCAGGGACTCGCTGGAAGCAGAAGGAGGTGAAGAAGGGGTCTCCCACGGGGCTTCAGAGGGAGCCTGCCCTGCCTACAATTTGACTTCTGGCTTCCGGAAGTGACAGAGGATAAATTCCTCTAATTTCAAGCCACCAAGTTAGATTGATGATTATGGTACATAATTCATTATGGTAACCCTAGGAGATTAGTACAGATAGATCCCAAATGCCAGCTTACACTTATCCCAGCTCCCTTTTCAGACATTGTTTTTGCCAGTTTACGCAGGTGAATGTGTATATGTGGTAACGAACACAAGTAACACAAAACATGTCTGATCACTTGTTGGCATCCATCTCTAACCATAAGGGTTATTTTCTCGGCACTGCTGAACCCGGGGAAAGGTCATTTCCAAGAGTGTTCTGTAGAAAGCGGATGTTTCCAGGAATTGGGGGTTTTGTTCCCAAGAATTGGAGTTTGTGTTCCCCAAACCTCTATCATGAATATCCTGGTGCTTAGGAGACAGGGTGATCCATGGTAGTCATTGCTATTTGGTACCTATTTGATAGACTATTTTTTTTTTTTTTTCTGTATAACATATCTGATAATTACATAAGTAGGAGTCTATGCTTTATCTAGGGCAAATTCAGGAGGTTTTGGTTTAGCTGGACCCAAGAATAGAGCTCTAAGGATGTGAGATCAGAAAACATAAGCTGTTTCTTGGGAGAGTGTGTCTATCAAAGTCAAGGCCTAAGACAGCAAACTCCTTTCTTTGCTTGTCAAAAGCCGCGGAGAAAGAATACCGATAAATCATTGTAATAACAGCGGCAGTGGACTGTCAGCTCGGTGAAGGAATCCAGATGAATTTCCCTTTTCAAGCCATCAGTTTTAAGCAAATGAGAGGCCTAAAGCAAAGAGTAAAAATAACTGCCGTAAACCAAGAGAATGAGTCTAGATACAGGAGATATTAACTGACAGAATTTCCTTTTTCCTACTTTCTTTTCAAGGATGACTGGATACTGTAAAACCTCATTAAATCAAAGCTTTTGCATTTGTAATTTCTCTTTAGTTCTGACAAGGGCTCTGCTTCAATTTCCTTATTTACCTTTGTCTCCCCTCTGCCCAGCATGTGGTATCAGTAATGACAACCACAGCGATCACAAACATTTGTTGATGCTTACCTTGTGTCTGGCCCTATTCGAAGTGCATGGCGCATCATTTATTTTTGCAGCAGCTCTAAGTGGCAGGTGCCGTCATTATTTCCATTCGCACACAAGGAAACCAGGGCGCAGAGAGGAGCAGCACACCGCCCAAGCCTCACAGCTGAGAGGAGGCGGCGTTTGAATCCAGGCAGTCCTGTTCCAGAGCGCTTGAGCTTTCATGCTCCAGAAAGATCAGCAAACGCTCAGTGAAAAATAACAATAAACTCAGTGTTACTGAAGCACTTATAATGTGGTGCTGTTCTAAGTCTGACGTATTAACTCGTTTAATATCCATAAAAACTTATTCATGAGTACTTTTTTTCAGCTTTACTGACATAATTAACTCATAACACTGTCTAAGATGTACAGGGTGATGATCTGATTCACACATACACTGCAAAATGATTACCACAGTAAGGTCAGCTAGCATATCCATCACTTCACGTGATTACCACTTGTGTGTGCGTGCTGAGAATTTAAGATTATTCTCTTAGCAACTTTCAAGTGTATTATATAGTGTTGTTAGCTACAGTCACCGTACTGAACATCAGATCCCCAGAATATATTCATCTTGTAACTGCAAGTCTGTACCCTTGACTAATCTCTCTATTTACCCCATCCTCTAAGCCCTGGAAATTACCAGTCTATTATCTGTTTTCAGGAGTTTGGCTTAAAAAAAGTTGAATATAATTGAGATCATAAAGTATTTATCTTTTACTGTCTGACTTATCTCACTAGCACAAAACCCCAAAGTTTCATTGATGTTATTGCAAGTGGTTGAATTTTCTTCTTTTTAACAGTTGAACAATATTCAATGTGTATATATGTATCTCCATTCCTCCATTGGTGGGCACTATGATTGTGAGAGTTGGATCATAAAGAAAGCTGGGCACCTAGAATTGATGCTTTTGAACTGTAGTGTTGGAGAAGACTCTTGAGAGTCCCTTGAACTGCAAGGAGATTCAACCAGTCCATCCTAAAGGAGAGCAGTCCTGGGTGTTCCTTGGAAGGACTGGTGTTGAAGCTGAAACTCCAATACTTTGGCCTCCTGATGCAGAGAACTAACTCACTGGAAAAGACCCTGATGCTGGGAAAGATTGAAGGCAGGAGGAGAAGGGGACGACAGAGGATGAGATGGTTGGATGGCATCACTGACTCCATGGACATGAGTTTAGGTAAGCTCTGGGAGTTGGTGATGGACAGGGAGGCCTAGCATGCTGCAATTCATGGGGTTGCAAAGAGTCAGACACAACTGAGTGACTGAACTGAACTGAACTGTTTCCATATCTTGGCTATTATGAATAATGAATATGGGAGCTCAGATATCTCTTCAGATAGTGATTGTACTTCTTTCAGACATCTACCCAGAAGTGGGATCTCTAGATCATATCGTAGTTTTATTTCTAATTTTTTTTTATCTTTTATTTTATTCTGTGTAAATCTAATTCTTTTTACAGTGCTAAACAGTTTTTTTAGGTGGCTTTGTGATCAAATTGAGAATATTTCATAAGACCTCCTCTTGTGCCTCATGCTTCTTCTGTCTTATTAGTGATGCAGATTGTTTCTAAATTGTTAAAGCAAGAGCTATGCTGTTTTCCACTGTGGTTGAACCACTTTACATTCCCACCAACAATGCACAAATTTCCGTTTTCTTTGCATTCTCAGCAACATTTGTTATTTCTTGTCTTTTTGTCAATAAGAAGTCAATCTAACAGGGGTGGGATGTTATCTCATTGTGGTTTTGATTTGTGATCAGTACTTAATCATCACTGGCGATTAGTGATATTGAACATATGTTTTAAAATATCCAATGCACATATAAAGAAACTGAGGCCATGAACAGTTTAGGAAATTGCCCACGGTTTACAGTTATTAAGTGGCTGTGACAGGTTTCCAAGCCAGGATATCTGTGCTAGTAACCACTCAGCAACACCAACTTCTACATGAACAAATCACGAGATTGGTCTTCCTCAGAGCCATGAAGGGAAAGAGAGGTCCTGAAAACAATCACTGCACCTTAGAAGCGATCATTTGCTCCAGTCAACAGATAGGCAACTAATACCAGATCATTCTTGACTTCATTAAAGCAGCTTTCCCAGAATCTTAGAGTGGCTGCCAAACAGTAGCTTTGCTACTTGAAGTGTGGTCCTCACACCAGTAACTTAAGTACCACCCATGGGGAACTTTTCAGAATGCAGAGTCTCAGGCCCATCCAAGACTCATTGACCCAGAATCTGTATTTTAATAAGATCTTCAGGCGATTCGGTGCAAACTGAAATCTGAGAAGAGATGCTGGGAACGGGATGCTCAACTTTGGCTGTGTGTCAGAATGTGTGGGGGTGGGGAGAGTGTGATTTAACAGGCCTGGGGGTGTGGCCCGAGCAGTGGGATTCTAAAAGCCCTCAGGGAAGCTCCCTGGCGGTCCAGTGGTTAAGACTCCTGAGTGCTTCCAGCTTCCAGGCTGTGGGGGTGGCTGTGATCTCTAGGGGGTGGGTGTGATCTCTAGTCAAGGAACTAAGATTCCTCATGCTCTGCCACTCAGCCAAAAAGAAAAGTAAATAAAGCCCCCAGATGATGCTGCGGTACAGTCAAGGTTGAGAACTACTGAACTAGTACAGGGGTTCCTAATACGGGATGCACGTCAGCATCATCAGGAAAGGTTTTTATAATAACTCAAAGCCCGGTTCATCTCTGGGGTGGCAGTTTCTAAAATCCCCCAGTGATTTATTTATTTTTTCTTCCCAATTATTTTTATTAGTTGGAGACTAATTACTTTACAATATTGTAGTGGTTTTTGCCATACATTGACATGAATCAGCCACGGATTTACATGTTTTCACCATCCCAATCCCCCCTCCCACCTCCCTCCTCATCCCATCCCTCTGGGTCATCCCAGTGCACCAGCCCCGAGCACTTGTCTCATGCATCCAACCTAGACTGGCGATCTGTTTCACACTTGATAATATACATGTTTCGATGCTGTTCTCTCAGATCATCCCACCCTTGCCTTCTCCCATAGAGTCCAAAAGTCTGTTCTGTACATCTGTGTCTCTTTTTCTGTTTTGCATATAGGGTTATAGTTACCATCTTTCTAAATTTCATATATATACACGTTAGTATACTGTATTGGTGTCTATCTTTCTGGCTTACTTTACTCTGTATATTGGGCTCCAGTTTCATCCATCTCATTAGAACTGATTCAAATGAATTCTTTTTAACGGCTGAGTAATATTCCATGGTGTATATGTACCACAGCTTCCTTATCCATTCATCTGCTGATGGGCATCTAGGTTGCTTCCATGTCCTGGCTATTATAAACAGTGCTGGGATGAACATTGGGGTGCACGTGTCTCTTTCAGATCTGGATTCCTCAGTGTGTATGCCCAGAAGTGGTATTGCTGGGTCATATGGCAGTTCTATTTCCAGTTTTTTAAGAAATCTCCACACTGTTTTCCATAGTGGTTGTACTAGTTTGCATTCCCACCAACAGTGTAAGAGGGTTTCCTTTTCTCCACACCCTCTCCAGCATTTATTGCTTGTAGACTTTTGGATCGCAGCCATCCTGACTGGCGTGTAATGGTACCTCATTGAGGTTTTGATTTGCATTTCTCTGATAATGAGTGATGTTGAGCATCTTTTCATGTGTTTGTTAGCCATCTGTATGTCTTCTTTGGAGAAATGTCTATTTAGATTTTTGGCCCATTTTTTGATTGGGTCATTTATTTTTCTGGAATTGAGCTTCAGGTGTTGCTTGTATATTTTTGAGATTAATCCTTTGTCTGTTTCTTCATTTGCTATTATTTTCTCCCATTCTGAAGGCTATCTTTTCACCTTGCTTATAATTTCCTTTGCTGTGTAAAAGCTTTTAAGTTTCATTAGGTCCCATTTGTTTACTTTTGCTTTTATTTCCAATATTCTGGGAGGTGGGTCATAGAGGATCTTGTTGTGATTTATGTCAGAAAGTGTTTTGCCTATGTTCTCCTCTAGGAGTTTTACAGTTTCTGGTCTTACATTTAGATCTTTAATCCATTTTGAGTTTATTTTTGTGTATGGTGTTAGAAGGTGTTCTAGTTTCATTCTTTTACAAGTGGTTGACCAGTTTTCCCAGCACCACTTGTTAAAGAGGTTGTCTTTTTTTCCACTGTATATTCTTGCCTCCTTTGTTGACGATAAGGTGTCCATAGGTTCGTGGGTTTATCTCTGGGCTTTCTATTCTGATCCATTGATCTATATTTCTGTCTTTGTGCCAGTACCATACTGTCTTGATGACTGTGGCTTTGTAGTAGAGCCTGAAGTCAGGCAGGTTGATTCCTCCAGTTCCATTCTTCTTTCTCAAGATTGCTTTGGCTATTCGAGGTAAAAAATCCCCCAGTGATTTAAATGAGCAGCCAAGATCTGGAACAACAGGAGACCAAGCTTGAGTTCTGGAATTCCTTGAAAGTGAAAGTGTCAGTCTCTGCAACCCCAAGGACTATAGCCTGCCAGGCTCCTCTTTCCATGGGACTTCCCAGGCAAGAATACTGGAGCAGGCTGCCATTCTCTTCTCCAGAGGATATTCTTGACCCAGGGATCGAACCACACCTCCTGCATTGAAGACAGATTCTCTAGCGTCTGAGCCACCAGCTTTGTGATTGTTTATTCAACAAATAGGATTCCCTCCTGTCTCAGAAGGTAAAGAGCCTGCCTGCAATGTGGGGGGCATGAGTTTGATTCCTGAGTCTGGAAGATCCCCTGGAGAAGGAAATGGCAACCCATTCCACTATTCTTGCCTGGAGAATCCCATGGACAGAGGAGCCTGGCGGCTACATACAGTCAATATGATTGCAAAGGGTCAGACACTACTGAGTGACCACACTTTCACTTGCACTTTTCAACACGTATTTACAGCACTCTTCAGTAACCCTGGGAGTGGGGCGGGGAGGCGGGTACCAGGGCTCTGTAACAACCAGTCACCGTCCCTGAACTCAGGGAGTGAGCAGGACAAGCGACTTATGTTCTCTGAGCTCCGTGCCCTCCTCTGTGCAATGTGGTGCAGGATTCGGGAGACTGTCTGCCTTGCCGCCTTCTCATCTTTGGGATGAGTTCCCAGCTGACCTCAAACCCCCGCCCCAGCCCCACCACAGCTGATGGGCTGAAGAAGCCCACCTGAACCAGCAGTGGCCCCTCCACCAGAAAATCCCGGCTCCTGGAACTGTGATGATGACTGAGAAGACAGCCAACGTTTGTGAGCGCTTGCTTGCTCCCAAGGGGGCTGACCATTCTGAAATGACCTTCCCCATTTGCCTTGCAGGATGGTGTCACCCCAGGGAGCAGCTGGCTTGGAGAGGCCTGGAGGACAGCGTTTGGCCTTGAATGGGCAGACCACGCACTGTGGTTTACTCTTGGGGTCTTCACGGACCGAACAGCTATTTATGATGGAAAGCTGATCAGAATAACTGGCAGGTAAGGAGATCCAACCAGTCCATCCTAAAGGAAATCAGTCCTGAGTGTTCATTGGAAGGACTGATGTTGAAGCTGAAACTCCAATAGTTTGGCCACCTCATGCGAAGAGCTGACTCATTGGGTGAAAAAGACCCTGATACTAGGAAAGATTGAAGGTGGGAGGAGAAGGGGACGACAGAGGAGAGATGGCTGGATGGCATCACCGACTCAGTGGACATGAGTTTGAGTAAACTCCGGGAGTTGGTGATGGACAGGGAGGCCTGGCGTGCTGCAGTCCATGGGGTCGCAAAGAGTTGGACACGGCTGAGTGACTAAACTGAACTGAACTGAAGCATTTATTGTCTACTTAGGGTCTCATGTGGTATTAGGCATGTGTCAATCTATCTGTGACTTGGCCTGGAACATAAGATTTTTCTACCATCCAAGGGAACGGGGACCCAGGAGGCACCTGTCCGTGCTCGCGTGGTGACTGCAAGTCTGCCTGATGTCGGAGCCTGTGCCCTTTTCTGGCCATGTGGTGTCTTCCACACTTTTTGATGGGCCTTCTCTAGTTCGTCTGTGGAGAAGGAAAAGGCCATCTCCTCCAGTATTCTAGCCTGGAGAGTTCCATGGACTGTACAGTCCATGGGGTCACAAAGAGTTGGATATGACTGAGTGACTTTCACTTTACTTCTCTAACTGAGGCTTTTTACAGATATTGCTGCATCACTCAGGAGAATTTCTTAAGGATTTTCTGTTTGTTTTGTAAGGTAGGTTTTCAGAATGTACACTGTTGTAACTCAGAGATTCCTTGGATTACTCTGCTAATTCTTCTAGAAAAAAAAATAATAATCTTGAAGTTAACCCAAATCAGGATCAGTTCTGGGTTCTGTAAAAATTTTTCTTAGCCTTCTTATTTTCTCCTTCATAATGACATCATGTGTAGGCATAGAAGCTCACCTTTGTGACTTGAGGGTTACAGTGGTTGAGCATTTGAAAGACTGCCATAATTCTGGCAACGTTTATCAAGGCATTCTGTATCTCCTTTCATGGCAATATATTTCACTGAAGGTGTACCTGTCTCATAGTTGGATTAGCTTATTGGACAGAGTTACCAGAAAGTCAGTGAGAAGGGAATATTAGGTGGTAAATTTCAATTAGATAGAGATGTTCTATGCTGTCCAAGGTGGTAGCCATCTCTGCATGTGACAGTTGAAACTTGAAATGTGGCTCACTGGAAATGAGATGTGCTGCAGGTGTAAATTACATACTGGATCTTTATAAGAACAAGCAAAAAGAGTGAAATATTTCACTAAATGTTTTTACATTGAGTGCATATTGAAATGATAACATTTTGAATATATTAAGCTAAATAAAATGCTATTAAAATAATTTTATCTGTTTCTTTTTGGTTCAATATGGCTACTATAAAATTTAAAAATACATACACGGTTCACATTTGTGGCTTGTGGTATGTTTCACTGGACTATGCTGAACCCAAGCAGGAAGGGTAGCAAGCTCTAGAAGAGCTAGTGCTCATGAAAGGAACAAGGGTAGACCCCAAGGAGGGAGATGGGAAGCAAAGGAATGACAGCAAAGAAGTATTTGGCATCTGTCCAGTTTCACATTTTTGCTACGTGTACAACTTATTTTGTCCACATGCACAAACTACCCAAACTACCCTTGCTGCAAACACAGCCTGACATTGAAAAACACGCCTGTGCTCTTTTCCTCTGGTTCTGCTGTAATTAGAACTCGGCCACCCCTGAATCTAGCTGACATGCCAGCTGAAGGGGCGCCGGAAACCCCCTGGTTTTTCAGGCGGCTGCCAGGGCACCCTGGAGTGATAATAATGAGTGTGGAGGGCAGAGTCTCCCAGGAGGCGCTGGGAAAGGCTTGGATGAAATGCGATTGCTCTTGGGATGTGATAGATATGCTCTGCGTGGACGAGGCAAGCCTGGGAAGCTGGGGGCCACGTGATCCTGCCACTTCTGGATCGGCACTGGGGGGCAGGCTCGGCTCTGGACGTGGTCCAACCAGTGATTAATGTTTAAAACATTTTAAGCGACGGTTGTCCCTGTGTCCAACCCTTTAGTTTCAATTGGGTAAAGCAAGGACCATCTTCCCAGCCTCATATAACATGGCTTGCTACTCATTTTAATTATAGATTCCTATATCACTAGTTAGCCCAAAGCATAGTGGAATAAAACAATAGCTGTTCTATTTCTCAGAATTCTGTGGCCCAGGAATTCCATTAGGTCATAGCAGGGACACTTTATCTCTGCTACAAGATCAGCTAAGATGGTTCACAATCACTGGCTGGGATAGCTTGACTACAGCCATATACTTAGGGTAACAGCTCTTATTTTCAGCTGGTTTCATGGTTTTTTCTTGCCATGTGATGAGTAACGGCTTCCATATAGCACGGTGGTCTCAAAGTACAAGCATATCTTGGAGGTCCTGTGAATTTGTTTCCATAGTGAACATTATACTAAAGCAAGTCACATGAATTTTTTAGTTTTCCAGTACATATAAAAGTTATGTCCACACTATACTGTAACCTATTAAGTATGCAACAGCATTCTGTCTAAATAAATAATGCACATACCTTAATTTTAAAAATTAATTTAATTAAAAATTAATAAATTTAATTAAAATTAATGTATTACTGAAAAATGCTAACCATCACCTGAGCGTTCAGTGAGTCATACTCTTTTTGCCATTATAACATTAATGATCATGGATCATGGGTCACAATAACAAACATAATAGCAAAAAAAGTTTGAAATATTGCAAGAACTAACAAAACGTGACATGGAGACATGAAGTGGCTTCAAATGCTGTCGGAAAAATGGTGCCAATAGACTCGGTTGACTCAGGGTTGCCATAGACCTGTAAGGTGTTAAAAATGCAACATTTGCAAAACACAATAAAGCGAAGTGCAGTAAAATGAGAATGAGGTGCACCTGCGCTTGGACGTCTCACCTGGCGGCTGGCTTATCTCAAGCAAAAGTAGAAGTTGTCGGGATTCTTAAAGCTTATGTCCCTTTGAAAGAAAGAAAAAAATCTCTTGCATTTGGGAGCTGGACGGGCACTCTCCGTTAAACCTTGATGCTGCTAGGAGCTGTCCTATACTCATTGTTCGACCATGGTCTTTCCTATTAAATATAAACATTTTCACTGAAGAGGCACATTTGACAAGGTCATTCTGTGACTAATATAGAGCAAGAACAAAACAAAACAACTCCCCTCAAAATAAAACCCCCAAGCAACACTATATAATCATGTCTAATCACAGACAAAGCTAAGAACATTGTGGCTAGTACCAGTGACTGCTCAGTGACTGCTACTTCTTTTACAATTGTAACATATGCCTCCTTCCATTCTTTCTGGCTTCTGGATAATAATTATTGAGGTCCCCAGTCATGGAATTATCCCAGTTCCCGACAGCATCCATGCCACAGAAAAAACCCCAGTTCCTGAGCTCTCCAAAACCACCTACTGTAAGCCCAGTCTCTACAACAAATCCCCTCTTACATCCCCTTCCCATTTCCCTGGTGGTTCAGATGGTAAAGAATCCGCCTGCAATGCGGGAGACCTTGGTTCCATCCCTGGGTCGGGAAGATCCCCTGGAGAAGGGCTTGGCTACCCACTCCAGTATTCTTGCCTGAAGAACCCCAAGGACAGAGGAGCCTGGAGGGCTGCAGTCCATGGGGTCGCAAAGGGTCGGACGTGACTGAGCGCAACACACACCACCTTCTTGTGGAGACATCCCTTGCCTCCCGAGGTGTGCATTCTCCCTCACTGCAGCCGGTCAGCAAATCCAACCTCGTTTGCCCCCAGAGGCACTCCCTGCAGTCTTTGTTTAAGGGTCTTCGGCACCCCTGTCTGGCTCAGTGTCACTTCCACTGCATTCTACCGGTCCAGTCACAAGTGCACCCAGATTCAAGGAGAGGGGAGACAGGCTTCCTTGCCTGATGGACGGGGCAGCGTGTGCCTGCACGGGCCTGTGTGGTCATCTCTGGAAGCCATGCACCGTGGCACTGTAGCTGTTCCCCGCACTTCGCAGGAAGTAGTTGAGCGTTACTGTAAAAAGCTGTGTGAAGCACGGGCACTGTTCACCTCCACGGGCTGTACTCTCTGACAGTAGAGAATTTAAGTGATTTAGTCTCCGTTTGTACCCTCAAAATGTGGCTTCTTTTCAGTGGTCTTCTGTTTGTCTTTTGAAGATGGGGAGGTTTTCTCCTGCCTTTCTCCTTATCAAGCTTGCGGCCGCAGGACCGCTGCTCTGTCTGCACAGCTGCTTCCTGCTTCGGGTCAGGAGCGTTCCCGGTGGCCCGCAGTGCAGGGGACCCGGGTTCGATCCTTGGCTTGGGAAGATGCCCCGGGGGACGACATGACCCCCACTCCAGCATTCGTGCCTGGAGAATCCCACGGACAGAGGAGCCTTGCCGCTGCGGGCTGCAGAGGTCGCAAGACATGAGCGAGCGGCCGGAGCCCTGCCGCGTGCGCGGGGCCAGGGGCTCCGTGCTGGGCACCCGGGGCGCTGCGTGAGCGCCTGTGCCGGCTGCCTTGCTGCTCCCGGCGCTGCGCCCTGAGGCCAGCCATGGCCCCAAGGCCGCTTTCCTCGCACGACTCCCTCCACCTTCCCAGATGCCGCCCGCCGCGAGGCTGCAGGAGACTGACACGGGGACGGGCCTCGCAGAGGTAAAGCTGACCGGCGGAGCCTGCCAGCCCAGG
Source organism: Muntiacus reevesi (assembly GCF_963930625.1). Lineage (NCBI taxonomy): Eukaryota > Metazoa > Chordata > Mammalia > Artiodactyla > Cervidae > Muntiacus > Muntiacus reevesi. Next base: position 95,388,194 of record NC_089255.1, on the reverse strand, counting down.
CCGCGGCGGCCGTCTTCCCGGGCGAAGGTCCTCCTCTCCCGACGGAAAATGGCTCTTTTCCGGTCCTCTCTCTGGCGCCCTCTCTGGTCTCGATAAGAACAGCAGTTTTAAATAATGCATCGCCTCAGGGCTGCTGCTGCTGCTAACTCGCTCAGCCGTGTCCTACTCTGTGCGACCCCATAGACGGCAGCCCGCCAGGCTCCCCGTCCCTGGGATCTCCAGGAAGAACGCTGGAGTGGGTGCCATTGCCTGCTCCACGCCTTAGGGCTAACCAAGGTAATCTGTGTAAGACGGTGGGTCTTTTCTGGCTTCCCTTGTGGCCTAACTGGTAAAGAATCCACCCACAGTGCAGGAGACCTGAGTTTGATCCCTGGGTTGGGAAGATCCCCGGGAGAAGGGAGAGGCTACCCACTCCAGGATTCTGGCCTGGAGAATTCCATGGATTGTATAGTCCATGGGGTCGCAAAGAGTCGGACACGACTGAGCGACTTTCACTTTCACTCTCTTTGTTTATCTGTATTTGTTTTTCTCCAAGGAGCATGCATTGCTTTTTAATATGACAAAAACAATCAATAGTATATTTTTAATTGCAAATAAAACAAAGGGCTTTTAACAGAATAACCTAATGATTCCAAGGTTTGGAGTTTTCCCCTGTGTCTTCCATTTCTCATTACTTTCTGTTTAACCTTGCCAGCAACTGTTTAGGATGTAGTGTGGGACAAGATGGTGTGGTTTCCAATGTAAACGCCTATTGACTTTTCTCAATACTTTTAAGATTTGTGATCAGAGACCAGGCCCTAATAAAAAAAAAATGAGGTGTTGCCTGACTCGGTAGTATAATCAATTTAGTTTAGTGAGCAACTTGAGACAGGAAAAGATCCAAATCCCTTGGCAGTCAGGAAATAAGTAGGTTGTACTCTGGAGCCTCAGAAAATGTCACTGGAGGAGTTGTCTGTGGTCTCCAGATAAAGATGAGGTCATCTTACAATAGGATCCTGCAGGGACTTCACCCTGGACATAACTCTATAAAACCTCAACTCAAAATGAATTCTACTGGAAGGAAGACGTGTCAGACTTCTAGTGCAGAATGCATTTTCCTAGCCGCTGATGGTTGAACTCTGAGTGATAAAATGAGAGCACAGGAGAGATTCACTTACGTTCTCCAAACACAGTAAGAGGGCATCGTGACTGTCTCCTCTGAAGCACCTTGCTTTTTAACTTACTTTTTTTCTCATTAGATTTTTTTTTTCCTGGGTTTTTTTTTAAGTTTGATCACTCTCTCTCTCTTTTTTTAAAAAATTGGAATATAATCACTTCACCCCAGTGTTCATCACATCACTATTTCCAATAGCCAGGACAGGGAAACCTAAGTGTCGAATGACAGATGAATGAATAACAAAGATGTGGTATATATACCCAATGGAGTATTACTCAGCCACTAAAAGGAATAAAATAGAGTCATTCATAGAGACATAGATGGACTTAGAGTCTGTCATATAGAGTGAAGTAAGTTAGAAAGAGAAAAACAAACATCATATATTAACACATTATATGTCAAATCTCATCAGCTTTTTCACTTGTAGGTAAAGAAGTCGAATGAAGCCTGTGCAGGCTAATGTGATGGAGCTTTCATAATTGAGGACCGTACGTATACACCTACTGTATACCTCCTATTGTGCTATTCACTTTCCCGTTGCTGGAGAATGCTTATGATAGCAATAATAACAATTCCTACTGTGGGCCATTGTTGCTTTGTGTCCATTTGTTATTCATTCCTTAAAACAACCCCAAGTTTCAGGCTAATCTTATCGCTTCCTCTTTTACAGATAAAGCAACTAACATGCAGTTAGTTTAACTGACCCAAGGCCACAGGCCACCATGAATCCATTCTAGGACATTAAACAGAATATTATATTTTCCCTACCTCTCAGTTGTGAGCTATTTCTATTAACTTCATTATGTTACTACCTTGATTTTGATTGTTAGACATACTTTTTGCTGTGGGCAAGTGATTCTTGCTGTTTTCATTTTGATTTTACACTTCAGAGCCAATTTTTCACTGGTGCAAATTCGATAAAAAGATTACAACCATTTCAATGGAATCCTATAATGTTCTCAAATTTGTCTTCATCCTACAGTGATCTGTTAAATATCTGAACTGATGCGAGCATGTGTAGCGATTCCCTCTTACAGCCTTAGTGCTTTACTGCTTATTGAATTTTCCCATCTTGGTCCTTTGGGGCCAGATTGTAAAAGAGCATCCACGGCCATCCCATAATGAGAGCCAAAGCCCTGACGGCGTGCAGAGCCCTGTGAGCGTTCAGCGTTGGCCTGCCACGTTTCCCCTGCCGGAGTTCTCCTTCGTGAGTGATGCAATCTGAAACAAATTCCCTCATAGTGAAAGACCTAGAGAATCTCAGTGGAGAGCAACAAAAATGATGAAATGTTTTAAAAATAAGACCCTTGAGGAGGAGGTAAGAGAACTGAACATGTTCAACCTTGTGTCAAGAAGACTCAGGGGAGAAATAACTCTATAAATATGCGTGCCGATATAGTGGACACGGTGAAAGTCAATTTTCCTCATGGTAAAGGAGGGCAAAGGAAATAGGAAGCGGGCTAAATTATAGTCAGGGAAATTAGCTTAAAATATGATACTAATACATACAGAGGTAACACCGAAAATTCTGTTTCTTTCCCTTACTACTAAGGTGGTTACCTGGGAAACACATTTACTATGTGTACACACACACACACACACACACACACACACACACATATATACACACACACACTTCTCTATTACATTGATTGATGGTGGCAAATAGAGTGATGGGGGCCTGGACTGAGAGGAAGAAGATTCTTGTATGAATGGACAAGTAGGGTCTTGCTTTGGAGTAAGCCTGGAAGATTGGATCAGTTTCAACTAGTTTACAATTTCTATCTTATGTTCATAGCTCCATTTTCATCTATTTAAAAATTTATTGTTTCTGGCATAATAATAATAGTAAACATTTACTGAACACTTCTTAGTGCCAGGCCGTTGTGCTAATAAGTGCCTTACATGCATTTGTTCATTTACTTTTCACAACGTTCCTGTAAGGTAGGAGTTATTATTACTGCCTTCTTCCCCACTCCCCCCACCACACCTCCAAAGCTGGGCATCGGTTTCCTCACCTGAAAAAAAGTGTTTGATAGTCACAGTAAATATGAGGGTGTTATAAGTACTGAGGGACTAGAAGTCAAATAAATGTGCTTTATGTTCCAAGATTCATGGAACAGTTTCCTAAAAGGTGAAGGGGCTCAAAATGCCCATAGTATCCCTCTTGAGAACATTTTTGCCCTAAATAAATGCTCAAGTTCCTGAGAAGCACCCCAGCATATCTTCTGTGTGACATGAAGGTGGACCATTCAGGCTCTCTTAACTTGAGTTAGTTGCTATAAATACTGAAGAGTCCTACCCACTTGTAACAAGATCTCATCATAGCAGTCCCTAAAATGTAAATGCAATCAGTTCGGTTCATTTCAGTTGTTCAGTCATGTCTGACTCTTCGCGACCCCATGGACCACAGCACACCAGGCCTTCCTGTCCATCACCAACTCCCAGAGTTTACCCAAACTCATGTCCATTGAATCGGTGATGTCATCCAACCATCTCATCCTGTCATCCCCTTCTCCTCCTGCCCCCAATCCCTCCCAGCATCAGGGTCTTTTCCAGTGAGTCAACTCTTCACATCAGGTGGCCGAAGTATTAGAGTTTCAGCTTCAGCATCAGTCCTTCCAATGAACACCCAGAACTGATCTCCTTTAGGATGGACAGGTTGGATCTCCTTGCAGTCCAAGGGACTCTCAAGAGTCTTCTCCAACAGCACAGTTCAAATACAATAGAAGGTGGTTATTGAAGCTGAAGTGGTCAGGGCTTTATCTGTAGAGTCTAGTGGTTCTCAGACATGACAGATCTTAAGAATATCCTGTAAAACATTGAAAGATCCAGGCTTCTGGGCACCAGTTCAAGAAATTCTGATGCAGTTGCTCTGTGGTGGATAGATAGCCTAGGGATCTTTTTGTTGTTATTATTCTACAAGTGATTCTGAGGATCGGACCCTGGAATCGCTGACCCAGCCCGACCTCCCCCTGTATAAATGTAAGTGGTTTAGGTTGCAGAGCCAAGCCGAGCACCCTCATCTCCTTTTTTTCCCTTTCCCACCCCAAGGCTCTGTTCATTGCCCGATGCTGCTTCTGTGTGTTGGGTCTTCTTAAGGAAAAAACAGAGGAAGTAAACAAAAGGCGTCCTGAATTTCTGAGATGAGTTAATACTCATGCGATTTCCCCCACCAGGGGCCTCCACTGTGCATCTAGATGCGAGGTCATTATCTTTTATGATGATTAGCACATGTCCAAGATTGATCATAAGCAAGGCTGGAGTCTGTAGCTACCTAGATGATTAGGAAAGCTTCTTAAATAAAATGATAGCTCTAGGTGGGTTTGTGATTGCCAGGGAGGGTTTAATTTTCTTGAAGGGCTGCAGACAGTATCAGGAAGGAGGGAGTCAAAGTCACCCTTTCGCAGAAACCAGCTGATGTCTCCATGAAAGAGGCCCAGAGGAAGTTCTTTAATATTCCGCAGCATCCACTGAGCTCCTGAGTCATCGAAGAGAGAACATGAACTGAACAGCTGACTGAGTCTGTTTGTACAAAGTGTGTGTGTATGTGTGTGTGCGTGTGTATATGACAACTTTACAAACATCAAGCTGGGGCAAAGTCCTCCTTAGTTTAGAAATAAGGAAACAGAAGCACAGCAACACAGCAAGAGGGGGAAAAGCCTGCTTAGGTCCGGGCAGAGCTGTGATGCAGCTCTCTGCTGGCTGAATCCGAGCTCAGACCCTCAGCTCTTCCTGTCCACCCGGGAAGATCACGTTGCTCCCGGGCAGGACAAAGCGGAAGCCCTCTCCACGGTCAGCATCCACGTGCTCATCTGGAGGTCTTCTTTCCAGCCTCGGGCTCACAACTCCAGATCCTGTTCATTTTCAGGCTTCAGTCCTTGCCTGAGTTTCTTTACTTTTGGAACCTGCCCCACCTGACCACCTGCCTCACACGCCAGCTTCCAGATCTGCGGGGGTTCTTTGCTCCCCCGAGTCTGCAGGTGGGGCCGGGTCCCTCAGGGCTTTATCTACGGCTTTCAGCCTGACCTCAGCCTCAGCGTCAGGGTTCCAGAGTGGCTCCTAGTCACCCACATCTGCTCTTAGCTTCGGATTTAGAGCCAGTCTTCAGCTAGACCCTTTCTGGAGTACCTTGTTTCTATGGAACAAAGGGCGCGAGCTGTGGAAGATTCGGTGGGAAGTTTGCTTAGGATGCCCGTGCACCCTCCCCAGGGTGAGTCAGAGCTCTTCCAAGTCTCTGAGCACAGACTTCCCTGGCTTTACTTTGTGTGATCGCTGTGCCGGCGGTCCTGGCCTCTGGACGGGGAGGGCATCACAGCCGGCCTGACAAAGGGGCTCGCCTGGTGCCTCTTGAGTCTCAAAGACCTCAGGCTTGAGGAAACTCAAGGCTTGGCTGTTCAAGAGTCGTGGGCTGAAGGGACATAGAAGGTTAAAAAGGAGAAGGCTCACCCTGGGGACTGAGCATTGTAACCAGGGAAGAGAGGGTTGACATGAAGCCCAGGTGGGTTTGGAGGATCTCAGCAGAGAGAGAAGGCCCGGAATCCAGAGTCGGCATCCAGGGTGGAGGTCTGGGGGGCGTGAGGCCCCAGGACACGGACGGCTGCACCGACGGCCAGTAGGTGGTCCTGGGGCAGCCTCACTGCCCCAGGCCTCCTCCCTCCGCAGAGCCGTGTCAACAGAGGCAGCCCCCTGCCCTGGAAAGTAGGCTCTCAGAGACAGAGGGCGCCAGGCTCTGACCCCCCCAGAGCGATGGAGGGGCCGTGGGATCCACCACCTCGGAGAGGGTCGGGGCAAACGAGAGAGCAGGCCCAGGGCGACCTCGCCTCGGGAGCAAGGACCCGCGCGCGCTGGGCGGTGCAGGGGGACACGTGTAGACCGAAAGCAGGATGCCCGCCGGGGACAGGGACATGTTCGGATGCCAGGATGGGCGGGTCCCAGGTGAGGTCCAGGCTTCCATTTCTAGAACCTGCCAACAGGCTCAGCTGGCACAAACCACCTAGACACAGTCCTCAGGGAGGAGGGGAAGGGCGGAGCGGGGCCATGGAATAAATCAGATTTCTCATCACAGAAATGATGTGTGCTGAGTCACTCAGTCACTTAGTCACTATACAGTGCATGGAATTCTCCAGGCAAGGATACTGGAGTGGGTAGCCTTTTCCTTCTCCAGGAGATCTTCCCAACTCAGGAATGGAACCCAGGTCTCTCACATTGCAGGCAGATTCTTTACTGTCTGAGCCATGAGAGGAGTCCCAAAGAAATAAAGATGATTCACAAAAGTTACAGTTTTGCTTTTTTAGTTTTTTGCCGACACAAGAATCTGAGCGGAGAAACTGTCCTTTCGCGTTCCTGGCCTGTCTGCTCCACACGTCTTACTCCCTAGAGTGCCTCCCTGGCTTCCTGGGCCAGGGAAACACGGAGACAGGCTCTCCTGGATCCTTATCCAGCCCCTTCCTTTCCTCCCACTCCTCTTTCGAGTGCTTCCACGGAAGATCGCTGCCTCTGACATCCCCACAGCCTCTGTTCGAGAGCTGCTATGACTTAATCTCTGCAAGATTAGCTTTGCTATTATCACTGCGGCTTATCTGGTGCGCTCACAGCACGTGACAGCTTGCTGAAAGGGACGTCTATTAGGAGATGCTTGTTCTAACAGTAGGGCGAGAGAGCGATAAGGCGACCGCTTTACCACTGTCTGTACAGACGAGCAGTTTTGAGTTTGACTGATAGGTTTGTAAACAGGAAAGTACCGTGGCTGGATTCCCAGGCTTCCAAGGCAATGACACATATCACGCTGTGCTGTCAGTTTCACTAATTTAGTTAAATTCATTGATACGAATGAATGAATGAATGGTTCAAGGCTTGTGGAAGACTCACCAGGTGCCAAGTTCTACATGAGATGCAAGAGATACAGACGTGAGTTACACTATGCGTGCATTCTAGTCACTTATGTTCTGATTGGAAAAGAGGCCTGAAGAGGCAGAAACATTTATTTAAAAACGACTGAGGAGTTCTGTGTGCCAGGCTCTATGGCCAGCATCCTGGGAGAAAGCACGTGGTGTTGGGCCTCAGGAATCCTCAGCGTTCCGCTGAGGGTGATGGAGCTCTGAGAGGGGGATTCCCAGGGCTCACCCAATGCACTTCAGTGCTTATTCTAGGATACTAGTGCTCTGGGTGGGTAACATAAAAGGTATCTCATGGAACATCTGCATAACAATGGATCAATAGACAGACGTTTTCCTGAAACAGCTTTTCAGAGTATTTCTATTTTTGGATTCTGATTGTGTCTATTTCTCTCTTAATTAACCATGTTGTTGCTGTTCAGTCACTAAGTCATGTCCGACTCTCTGCAACCCCAAGGACTGCAGCACCTCAGGCTTCCCTGTCCTTCACTGTCTCCTAGAGTTTGCTCAAACTCATGTCCGTTCAGTTAGTGATACCATCCACCTCCCTCATCCTCTGTCATTCCCTTCTCTTTTTGCCTCTAATCTTTCCCAGCATCAGGGTCTTTTCCAATGAGTAGGCTCTTTGCGTCAGGTGGGCCAAAGTATTGGAGCTTCGCTTCAGCAGCAGTTCTTCCAATGAATATTCAGGATTTATTTCCTTTAGGATTGGCTGCTTTGATCTCCTTGCAGTCCAAGGGACTTTCAAGAGTTCTCCAACACCACAGTTCAAAAGCATCAATTCTTTGGTACTTAGCTTTCTTTATGGTCCAAGTCTACCATAGCTTTGACTATATGGATCTTTGTCAGCAAAGTGATGTCTCTGCTTTTTAATATGCTGTCTAGGTTTTTGATAGCTTTTCTTCCAAGGAGAAGACATCTTTTAATTTCTTGGCTGCCGATTTAACCATAAGAGTGTGCAATACAGGGACTAATAGCTTTCTTCCACTGGTAGCTTTTAATCTCTCCTCTAAAAAGCTATTAATAATTGCTATAATTTTTTAACACTTAACATGTCCATATTCTGAATGTGGTACTTTTCTTATCTTATGTAATAATAAGATAAACTTTGTAAAAAGACTGATGAGGTAGAAATTATTATTTCAAAAAAATGTTTCTTGGAGAGGTAAATTTGCTCAAGGTAACACAGACTCTTTGCAACCCCATGGACTGTAGCCCACTAGGCTCCTTTGTCCATGGAATTCTCCAGGCAAGAATACTAGAGTGGGTAGCTGCTCCCTTCTCCAGGCGATCTTCCCAAGCCAGGGATGGAACCCAAGTATCCTGCATTGCAAGCAGATTCTTTACTGTCTGAGCCATCAGGGAAGCCCTTCTTATCTTATTTAGTAATAAGATAAACCTCGTAAAAAACCAAAGAGGTAGGAATTGTTATTTCAAGAAAATGATTCTTGGAGAGGTAACTTTGCCCAAGGTAACATAGTTGGTGATAGGGCCAGATTTCAACCTTGATCTGTGTCACTCCGTGTACTCAGCTATACTGAAATTTATTGAATCCTTTCTCTGTGTCCGGAACTTACCGAAGGATCCCACACCCATGACCTCTTTACCCTTTGAGGGGGGTACCATCTTACAGATGGAGAAACTGAAGCTCAGGGAGGGTTACTCTCCCAAGGCTGCACAGTAACTAGCTGAATTTGAACTCTGGTCTTCCTGATTTTAATAGCACCTATGCCAAATCTAATAGCATACTTGTAGCTAATCATACTTTAGTGGAAGGCAAGAAAATAATATTCATTGAATGTCTCTTTCATTCCAATGGACATATTACTTTTTCCTAAAATGGCCCTCTGAGGTAGAAATTATCTCTACAGGGCTTCCCAGGTGGTGCTAGTGGTAAGGAACCCGCCTGCCAGTGCAGGAGATGTAAGAGACGCCAGTACAATCTCTGGGTCTGAAAGAGCCCCTGGAAAAGGGCATGGCAACTCACTCCAGTACTCTTGCCTGGAGAATCCCAGGGACAGAGGAGCCTGGTGGGCTACAGTTCACAGGGTTGCAAAGAGCTGGACATGACTGAGTGACCTAACATGCATGCAATGACAGAGAAGCCTCTCTGGACAGGTAGGATTTTACCCAATGTCATGGAGTGAGTAGTGTGAACTTGATATTTTAACTGGTCTATTTCTTCCCATTATATAATTTCACTTCCCAAAGCAATAAAAATTCGTGTATAAGAATTACCCTGTGCGTTAATTAGTTTTAATTCCTGGAGGATTAGCAAAGATAAAACACTTATGGATGGCTGTTGTTCAGTTGCTCCGTCGTGTCTGACTCTGTGCGACCCCAATTATGGATAGTGGTAGGGGTCAATTCATTTAACCCAGTGACTGAGTGATTCTTTGCATAGTTTCTAAGCTTCTAGTTCTTGCGGTATTTACTTATAATAAGGAAATAATCTTTATGGTGTAAGACATGGAGACAGGTTGTCTCCTGTGTACAGGGCACATCCTAGTGCTGATGACTTGAAAATGCCACATGTAGACTTTCCATGTGAATAAATAGTCAAAATGACTTCATGAGAATTCCCTGGCAGTTCCGCGGTTAGAACTCTGAGCTTTCACTGCCAGGTGGGGGACTAGGACCCCACAAGCCTTGCAGCATGTCCAATTTAAAAACAACAACAAAAAATTCTACAGTAGGAACATCATTATAAATTAGCTGCTGTAAGAAATAGAAAATAAGAGACTATCCTATGTGATAAGAAAATCATGAATGAAAATGAAACAGATAATTCAGACAAGGTGATGAGAAAGATAAAAAGTGCAAAAATGTCTGACGTGTGTTTGTGTGTGTGTGTGTGTGTGCGTGTGTGTGTGTGTGAATATTGTGAACGTCTGTAGGGCTCTGGTCAGTAACTTCCCGTAATACATCAACAGGATCACCCCTCTCAAGATGCAGATTCTGGTCTTATAGTGTTCAAGGCTAGAAAGCCTAGTTAGGATGGTAGGCATTGTGAATCACCCCAAGATTCTCGGAGTTTAGGAAAGTTGCAAGTTTTTCTAAACCTTCCAAGATCCTATTTAAAAAAATTATGCTTTGTGATCCAGAGAAATAAAAGCCTAACCAAATTCAACTGTTTTATTTATCGTCCTTTTCTGTTTTTAAAGGAAAACCTGTACTTGGAGATTTTAATCAAATGTTGTCTTTTTATATGTTGCTTCCTTTTATTGGATTCTAGAACAAGCCGATGCAGTGTGTGTGTGTTTCAGTGGGAGCCTCTGCGATATTGCCACAATAAATATTACAGAGCAAAACCCCACCAGACCATTTCTTTTAGCGTGAGTGGTTTGAGGGTGTACTTAGAATTGCTGACTATGAAGTTATGCCTTGCGTATATTACTGTGAAGTGAACACTGCGACAATACCCTGTCTTAATGGATCTGGAGTTGACAGTGGGTGAGAGGGGCAGGCTGAGCAAGGGGGCTGAGTAAGGGAAGTGGCTGAGGAACCGGAAGTGCGGTCAGCTTGTCCGGGAGACCATCTGGGGTCTTTGTAGCGAGATTAACCCCGGGGTCACGGCCCCTGCCCCCATGTTGAGGGTCCTGCTCTGGTCCTTCGCCAGCTGTGCCTTTCCCTGCTGGGCTCAGAGCTCCAGAGGCAAGGAGCTGTGCTAGACTCATTCCTTCCAGATCCTGCCCAGGCAACCTGATTGAGGAATTCCCTCTTCCAGGTTCCAAACCCCCTTCCGGGGTCTCTTCCGGGAGTCCATCCTCCTGGAAATCTTTAGGTCCCTGATGTGGCCAAGGAGAAGCTGTGAGGAGAGGTGCGGCCAAAGCCTTGATTCTGGGTGGGCCGTCTGCAAATACGCACATGAAGCCTGTGCACCAAGGAGCTGGGGGTAGGGGAAAAGTGGGGTGTGCTCTGAGCTGAGGGCCAGACCAGCTCCCTGAGGCTGCCACCCTGCTCTAGCATGAAGCTTCCCTGTCTGTGACAGGCAAAGCTGAACGGACCTTCTAGGTCATTATGAAGGCACACTTGTGAAGGTAGAAAGACAAAATATGTCTCACATAGCAGTGGCTAGCTTCATTTCTTATGCCTAAAAGTCAAGAGACACGGTGCACGGGCCTTTATTTGTGCTGCAGCAGGCCCTGTAAATATTAGGGCTGAGACCAGAAGGAACTGGCTGTAGCTGGCAGGGTATGGAAGGCTTTGAGAATTCCAGTTGCTGTTAAACTGGGGATGATTGTTGTTCTTCAGTCACTCAGTCGTGTCCAGCTCTCTGTGGCCCCATAAACTGTCGCAGGCCAGGCTTCCCTGTCCTTCACGATCGCCGGGGGTTTGCTCAAACTCATGTCCCTTGAGTCAGTGATGCCGTCCAACCATCTCATCCTCTGCCATCCCCTTCTCCTTTTGCCTTCAATCTTTTCCAGCATCAAGGTCTTTTCTAATGAGTTCGCTCTTCACATTAGGTGGCCAAAGTATTGGAGCTTCAGCTTTAGCATCAGTTCTTCCAGTAAATACTCAGGGTTTATTTCCTTTAGGATTGCCTGATTTGACCTCCTAGCAGTCCAAGAGACTCTTAAGAGTCTTCTCTAGCACCACAATTAGAAAGCATCAATTCTTCGGTGCTCAGCCTTCTTTATGGGCCATCTCTTACATCTGTACATGACTACTGGAAAACTATAGCTTTGACTATATGGACCTTTGGCAGCAAAGTGATGTCTCTGCTTTTTAATATACTGTCTAGGTTTGTCATAGTTTCATTTCCAGGCAACAAGCATCTTTTAATTTCATGGTTGCAGTCAATGTCCACAGTGATTTTGGAACACAAGAAAATAATATGTCATTGTTTCCATTTTTTCCCCATCTATTTGCTATAAAGTGATGGGACTGGATGCCATTATCTTAAATTTCTGAATGCTGTGTTTTAAGCCAGCTTTTTCACTCTCCTTTTTCCTTCATCAATGCTCTTTAGTTCCTCTTCTGCCGTTAGAGTGGTGTCATCTGTATTTCTGAGGTGACTGGATATCCCCAAAGATGACTTACCTGTCCTCTGAGAAGGGTGGAATTATAGTAGAGCAGTCCATGTCAGGCAGAGGTGAAACAGATTCCAGCTCTCTTCCCGACCTCTCCTCTCCCCAATCCCCCAACTCTGAGATGGACAGAGATATATTCTTAGAGATATATCTGCGTCTCTTAGGGATATATTCTGATTGGACAGAAACTAGCTGTAATGGAAAGTGTATTCCTAGCCAGACTGATGGAGAAAGTTTTAACACTGCTCATTATTAACCTTGATTTTCCGACTTAAAATGGGGATAATAATATTTGCTCCTGGTTATTTTGCTGATAAGATGAATTAATGTGAAGTGATGTAATGTGATGTAGCCTTAAAGTTAAATGACTGTTCAACCAAGGCCACCTCCTTCCTGCTTTGATAAACAAACAAACAAGCACATTTTCTTGTGCTTTATTTCCTTGGATGATTTCCAAAAGTCTTATTTAGTATTGAATATAATTCTTACTATTGACATAATATGAACACTCTAGAAAAAGTTTTAAAAAGAGACCTGAAGCATTGTGCTTTAGTGCTACAGAGCTGCTTTGGGGGCAAGGAAGCCCCTTAATTCTCACCCACTGAGTGACCAGGGCCTCTGCCCAGAGGTTTAACTATTCTGAGAGGCAGGTCTTTGGATCTGTCTTTGACAGATCAACATTGGCTTCATCTCAGTTATTGGATTTTGATTTATTTTCAGAATTACCTGGACTGAGTTCAATGCCAGAGCAGCATTTGGAATGATGGACAGTCCCATGGACTTCATTTTCTTTAAATGTCGCATGTCCTCATGTTCCAATTTTTCTGAGCAGACAATAGTATGATGGTGAGTTTTATGTCTCTACTTGGTTAAGCAAGAATACTGAGCTATTCAATTAAACACTAATCTGGGTGTTGATCTGAATGTATTCTGTAGATGTGACAGGTCCATCAGTGGATTTTAAGGAAAGGAGATTATCCTTCATAATCTGGGGGCATGTCATACAGTCAGTTGAAAGGTTAAGAGCAGAACTGAAGTTTTTGTTCTGATATAGAAAAAAATCATGCCACTAAATGTCAACCTCAGGTCCTGTCCTAGTTTTCAATCTGTTGGCCCACCATATAGATTTCAGACTTGCCAGTCCTTGATTTTTTCCCCTATCTCTCTCTCCTTTCCTCCCTCCCTTTCTCCTTTCTTTCCTCCTTCCCTCCTTTCCTCACTTCCTTCCTGCCTTTCATCTGTCATCTTCAAACTGATTCTCCTTCTCTGGTAGAACTCTGACTGATGCAGATTTTGATAGCAAGAGTAGTTCTAGAAGCCTTGAGTCTTGAATATGAGCTACTGAATTGAATCTAGGTTATCTGGAACTGGTTCTCTAATCTGATTAGATTGACCAGATTTAAAGGCATGAATAACTCTGTTTCCAGTGATAAACAGGGCACTGGTCTATGGCATGATGTAGCAATTAGTTCAGTTCATTTCAGTCGCTCAGTCGTGTCTGACTCTTTGAGACCCCATGAATCGCAGCACGCCAGGCCTCCCTGTCCATCACCAACTCCTGGAGTTTACTCAAACTCATGCCCATTGAGTCAGTGATGCCATCCAGCCATCTCATCCTCTGTTGCCCCCTTTTCCTCCTGCCCCCAATCCCTCCCAGCATCAGGGTCTTTTCCAATGAGTCAACTCTTCGCATGAGGTGGCCAAAGTACTGGAGTTTCAGCTTCAGCATCAGTCCTTCCAATGAAAACCCAGGACTGATCTCCTTTAGGATGGACTGGTTGGATCTCCTTGCAGCCCAAAGGACTCTCAAGAGTCTTCTCCAACACCACAGTTCAAAAGCATCAATTCTTCAGTGCTCAGCTTTCTTTATAGTCCAACTCTAGCAATAGAGATACCCAAAATACCGCCACTGGATACTCCTAATTGAGTGTGTATAAAAGGCAAGGTTATGGGTGACTGTCTATTTTGGAGACTCCTTAGTAAAGAGCATCAGAAGCAGTCTGATTTCAGTTGGCAAGGCCAGCGATACACCCTCACTGTCCCACCTCTGGAGTACATCAAGTCTCCATCCCTACATCATAATTTAGTCTGCAGGGACCTTGACCAGCTTTGCCTCCCATCACACTGTTCCGTTACACTGAGGCTACTATGCTGATTGGTCAGCGTATGCTCTTAGGATTTTGCAGCAGAGCCTTGCCATCCTCTGCAGATAACTACTCTCCTATTGACAAACAGCGTGTGGCTTCCTACAGAGCCTAAAAAGAGATGGAATGCTTAACCATAAGTTGCCAAGTATCCATTTGGTCTTAAGTGCATCATGAATTTGCTCTTTTCTGACCTTCCAAAACCAAGATGGAATGCATTCTATTTCTACAAGATCAGACCCTGAAAGCATAATAAGTTACGTGAAGTGACCCAAATGCCCATGTTCCCTATTTCTGATATAGCACCTTCTTTCTCCAAACCTGTATCTAAGGCCCCATAGGGAGTTCCCTAGAGCCAACTGACCAAAAAAGAGAAAAAAAAAATCTAATTTATAGGTGATTCTGCCTGATAATCAGGCACCAACTACAAGTGGACAGTTCTAGGCACATTCTAGGCACGTCCTTGCGGAACGGTGGTCAAGGGAAATCGTCTTTGTGATTACTCATTGTGCTTGGAAAGAGAAATGGCTAGAGAAACGAGTCTATACGGATTCATAGGCTGCCACCAGTGGTTTGGCTTGGTCAGGGACTTGGAAGGAAAATCACTGGAAAATTAGTGACAGTATCTGGGGAAGACATATGTGGGTGAATGTCTCTGAATGGATGAAGAACATAAAGCTACTTGTGTCCTATGTGAATACTCACTGAAAGTTAACATCTGCAGAGGAGACTATTAATAATTGATTGAACGAAATGACCTGCTCTGTGGATATAGTCAGCCTCTTTGCTTAGTCATCCATTTCATTGCCCAGTGGGCCCACGGACAGAGGGTGTACGGAGGCAGGGACTCAGCAACATGCACTTCCGCTCATCGAGGTCAACCTGACTATGGTCACTACTGAGTGCCCAGCCTGCCGGTAGCAGAACTGAATGCCCGGTATGTGCCGTTTCCCAGGGTGATGAGCCAGCTACTTGGTGGCAGGTGGATTATGTCAGACCACTCCCATCATGGAAGGGGCAGTGCTGAGTTCTTATTATACGTAAACTATTGTACAGAGGATGGATAAACAGCATGGTCCTACTATATAACGTGGGGAACCATATCCACTATCCTGTGATAACTATAATGGAAAATAAAACCTTTTAAAAGGCTGGAAAAAGTCCATTTACTCTGGACACGGATCTTCTTCCCTGCATACAACGCTTCTGTGGACGTACAGAATTCCTTATCTCTCATAGTGATATTCCAGGCAGAATTGCTTCTGATCAAGAAAGTCACTTCATAGTAAGCGGAGTGCAGCGATGGGCCTGTGCTTGTGGAATTCATTCATGGCTTGCCATGTTTCCCATCTTCCTAAAGCAGGTGACTTGATCCAACAGTAAAATAGCCTTTTGAAGACCAAATTATTAACATAATGCCATCGAGGTGGTAATACCTTGTGGGTATTTGGAACACTTGGAACAGTGCTATCCAGCAGGCTGTATATGCGCTGAATTAGCAGCTAATAGATGATGCGGTTTCCCCAGTAACCTGTATTCACATGTCCAGGAAACAGGGGTAGAAATAGAAATGACATTATTTACTAAGACTATTATCCCTAATGACCACTAGCAAAACCTTTGCTTCCCATCCCTGGGCCCTTGCTCTCTGTACGTCTAGAGGTCTTAGCTCGGAGGAGAGGAATGCTTCCGACTAAGAGACACCATGGTGACTTCAGCGAACTGGAAGTGAACTTTGCTACCACGTCATTTTTGGTTCCTCGTGCCTCTGAGTCAACAAAGAAGAGAGTCCTGTGCAGGCTGGGTTCATCGATCTAGACTCCTGTGGGGAAATGGGGCTGCTACTAGATGGTGGAGGTAAGGAAGATTATGTCCAGAATGCAGGAGATCTCTTAGGGTGTGTTTTAGAACTACCATGACCTGTGATTAAAGTCAATAGAAAACTGCAATGACTAATTCAAGCCAGACAGCTAATGGTCCAGACCCTTTAGGAACTGGAAGCTAAAAATCAAGGTAAGCTCAGGTGTTTGCAAAGGCAAAGCGAACATGGAGTGGGTTGTGGAAGAAAGAAGTTACAAATTCCAGCTGTGACCATGTGACCAGTTGAAGAAACAAGGACTGTAATTTTTATTAATTTTAATGAATATTTTCATTTGTGTGTATATATATATATGTGTGTGTGTTCACATATATAGTATTTTTGTTGTCTTTACTCTCTCATTCCTTTTCTAACATAGGTGCACTCATAATAGTTATGCTTATATCACAGTATTTAAGTACTTAGGATATCAAAGAGAACTAGTCGGAACTATAATAATCACATTGCATCCTCTTCTAAGGAAAAGGTTAGTGCATTTTGGTTGCATACAAGATAGTTGTATTGTATTAGGCAGAAGTATTACTTTTTTTGTCTTTACTTGGAGGTTCAGTTCAGTTCAGTTCAGTTCAGTCACTCAGTCATGTCTGATTCTTTCCGACTTCATGAATCACAGCACACCAGGCCTCCCTGTCCATCACCAACTCCCAGAGTTTACTCAAACCCATGTCCATCGAGTCATTGATGCCATCCAACCATCTCATCCTCTGTCGTCCCCTTCTCCTCCCGCCCTCAATCTTTCCCAGCATCGGGGTCTTTTCCAATGAGTCAGCTCTCCACATCGATGGTCAAAGTATTGGAGCTTCTGCTTCAGCATCAGTCCTTCCAATGAATATTCAGGGCTGATCTCCTTTAGGATGGACTGGTTGGATCTCCTTGCAGTCCAAAAGCATTGTTTAAAGAGATGAGTATAGGTGCTAAATTGATAAGGGGTGGACAGTGATTGACTTTTTTTTGAAGTGGGCCATTTTTAAAGTCTTTATTGAATTTGTTACAATATTGCTTCTGTTTTTTATGTTTTGGGATTTTTTCTCTTCGAGGCATGTAGGATCTTAATTACCTGACCAGGGGTCGAACCCACACCCCCTGAATTGGAAGGCAAAGTCTAACCATTGGAGAAACCCTGACAGTAATGTTTTATGTGTCACTTGGCTAGGTTATAATACCCAGCTATTCAACAAAGCATTGATTTAGGTGTTACTGTGAAGGTATCTGGATGTGGTTAATATCTACAATGAGTTGACTTTCAAAACAGGAGACTGTCTTAATAATCTGGGTGAGCCTCGTCAATCAGTTGAAAGACCTTCAGAGCAAAACTGATGAAGAAAAAACTCTACCTCTGGATGGCAGCATCAGATTTTGTCTGAGAGTTTCCAGCCTGCTGGCTTGCTCTAGAAATTTAAAACGCCAATATCTACACTGTGAAAGCCAATTCTTTAAAGTTATATATACTATATAAAATATATAGTTATATATATACTATATATATGTATATATCTCACTCACTTTATTTCTCTGGTATAAACCTGAAATAGCAGAGTAGATATGCAATGTCAAGCATATCAGCAAACACAAAACTGTTATACTATTATATTAGGCAAAATGCTATGCAGAGGAATCATAACACTGAAGACTCAAGAACATATAGCATCTGCGTAGGAAAAATGCATTGAAAAAATTTGCTGGTCATGTATCACTCAAAGCAATATTAATTATAAGAGCAACCACTTATTAAACATCTATTTATATAAGCTAGCCTGGAAACTGAGGGCTTTACATTTATTTATAATTTTTAAAATGTTGCAAAGTAAATATCATCATCACTAATCTATAGAGTATGAAATTGAGTCTCAGAGAAAGTGGAAAATTTACCCAAGAACACAATTGTGAAAGGCAGTACAAGGACTTGAACTCAGCTCAGCTTGGTCCCATAGTTTTCGCTCTTCATAAAACAGCACAGGTTTTCAGCCCCGAATTCCCAGAAGGTGGTCGCAGGTACATGGGGTTGAGCAGTAGCCCTCACGGGTACAAGTAGCATAAAGACTGTCAGCATCATCTTCTTACACGTCTCAGTGTTCGGGAAATTGTAGCAGGAGGTAGGGCACCCTTGGTGTAATAACCAGCTCTCTGATGGGCACACGGCAAAGACGCCAGTGCTGGTGGAGTTGTGTGTGCACACTTGAGTAAGTCCAGGGGATGTGTCTTTTCACACTCAGGGCCATAGTTGAACCCCCAAATGACACAAGGACAGTCACATGATGTGGGACACAGGCGTACTTTCAGTGAAACCTCTGGCTTGCGAAACCCAAGGCTCTTGCCTAGAATATTTCAGAATATTTCACTCTGAAATTTCTAATCCTTGGGATACATACAAACAATCAAGGCTGAGAACATTGAAATTTAGAGGTCAAGTTGAATTCAGTTAACGAGGCAGCTCTGGGATTGCAAAGAGAACACGTGACCGGGAGTCAGGAGACCAAGACGGGATAACTGACCTGTACCTTACTAAGCACCGCCAAGCTGTCCAGGTCACTTAATATTCCCAATGCTCGTTGCCCCATCTACGAAGGGAGTAGAAGATCCCATGTGATGGCTGTGGGGTTTTAATTAAATGAGACTTACAGTATAAACACAATTAAAGGGGGACTCATCTGTTGAGAACCGTCCAGCGCGACTGACACAGAATAGCTACTCAGTGTTCCGCGCCGCTGAGTGATCACTCCCCAGTTTAGACCTTAGTGAAGCTCCTTCACAATCATGAAGGTCTTAGTGGGAGAGTAATTCTCTCCCACCCAAGAAACCAAGAGGATGATCCTCTCCCACTCCAAGCAGGCCCATGACCTAGACTCAACCTGGTCAGCCACACTCTCCCGGGACTGGAGTTGTTCAGTTGCTCAGTCGTGTCTGACTCTTTGCCACCCCATGGACCGCAGCACGCCAGGCTTCCCTGTCCTTCACCATCTCCCAGAGCTTGCTCAATCTCATGTCCATTGAGTCGGTGATGCCATCCAACCATCTCATCCTCGGTCGTCCCCTTCTCCTCCTGCCCTCAGTCTTTCCCGGGATTGGAGAGAGTGACACAAAATCAGAAGAAGCAGAGGTGATTCCATGGCTGCTGAGGCTTCCTGATCAAGCGGCTTCCGTTACTGTATGATTGGTGTGCATTTTGTTTCCAGCCGTGGTCCCTTCGGAGCTTATTGCTTCTCTACTTATTCCCGAGTCCGATTCTCTAGATTCTCACAGATTGTTTTAGCCGCAGCACTCTCTCCATCGATATCCTTCCAAATAAATCCTGCTTTGCTTGAGTTAGTTGGCGTTGGCTGTTATTGTTTGCCACTGGGACCCTGGCTGACACATGGCAAGAACTGACATGAAAGAACCAGAAGGCTAGGACTCACAGAGTGTTTGCATATTTCATTAGGTTTGGTGGGTTTGTAATCACGGATGTGGGTATAAAATTCCAATTTACTTCTCTAATGAGCTTTTCAGTGATTGACCTCCTCCTAATTTGCTGTGCGTTATTATAGCTAACATTGGCTACTACCAGAAGACCTTGCTTTGACCTTACAAGAAAACATCATTCAAAATCAACTGGAGGAAAGCAAAACATGTGGCCCAAAGGCAGAGAAGAAATTCACTACGTGTGTGTTTCAGGACTCACGGTGTCCTTATTACCATCTCCTTCCTAATACACTAACATGTCTTGTACATTTGACCACTGTTTAACATGATCAGACAAATATTATTTTAAAAGGCACATTCTGAGTTAAAAATGACCCTCCTTCTTGGGTGTGTTTTGCGGTTTCTGCAGCTGGAGGTTATAATAGGCCGTTTGATTAATGAGCTGTTTTATTGGGATGCAAATAATGCCTAATGTCATAAGACCCATATGTTGTACATTACAGAGGCATAAAACTTACCTTGGCACAAAATGGAAAATTTAAAGCATCTCTCTTGAAAAAATATATCATGCTCAACAAATAGCACATGGATATTCCTGGTATTTATGAAGCCGATGAGCGCCATGCCAGATTTGTTTAGTTTGAGCGCTAACTCTGATCCTGCGTGTTTTCTTTTTTCATCAGAAGTACCTTTGTGCTTCTGTTCTTTCTCAGTCTGTTCAAGAGTCAAAAGGAGCCAAACAGCTGGTTCTGATAACACACAGTAGCTATAACCTGCACAGTTTAGAACTAAAATGCTCAGAAACTGGAAAGAGAAGGTAATTATAATAAAAGCAGCAATGGGGATTAGAGCTGCAATTGCTCATGCATTACCAGAGAGGAGGGGCTTGAGAAGGACATGGAAACGCCCAGTCTGCTGGGTACAAATCTCGGAGCAGCATAGTCCTCCAAGGATGTGAAAGCTAACAATGCGTTGGACATAAAGCATGGTGGAGACTGAAGTTTGGGATGGAATGAAATGCAAGATTGACATCCAATGAAACACTCTTAGCACCAGACAAAGTCGATCAGCCATCTCCCCTGAACCTTCACACGGGTGACCACTTTCTACCCTCCAGCTTCTGCTCAAGCATCATTTTACAAAAAGCTTTTCTCTAGTTACTTCCTGGCCCCCATGGTCACTCTCATTCATATTACCCCATTTTATCATCTTTATGAACATTTTTATTGTCTGAATCATCCTGTTGATCTGTTGTGCTTCCTTAATGTTACACATCTCACCGCAGAAAGCAGGCTCCATGTGACTTGTTTACAGCAGGAAACTCAGGCCAGTGCCTGGAATGCAACAAGTGCTCAAAAGAACTGTTTCTTAACATTCAGGACTAATTCCTGTTCTCCAAGAAGAGAAAAAGAAGATGTCTGTTTGAATTGGTCATATAAGATTTAGGTTGAAATAACTTCCTGGAAGAGATGCTGGATTAGAAAAAGGAGGCATAGATTTTTGTCTTTCTATGGGAAAGTTTTCTCTGTCCCTGACAACAGGGAACCCTCCGTGGGGAGTTTAGGGGAGAATGGATACGTGTGTATGTATGGCTGATGCAATGTTGTTAATCGGCTCTGCCTGCTAAATCGCTTCAGTCATCTCTGACTCTCTGCGACCCTGTGGACTGTGGCCCTACAGGCTCCTCTGTCCATGGAGTTTCAATATAAAATAAAAAGTTAAATACACCCACCCACACACGTATATATAGAATGCTGAACTTGAAAAGTTAGGATAACGATGGTTCCTCTCCTTTTAAGGGACCCTGTGATGCTTAACTGAGATAATCCTTGTAAACTTGACATGACAGTACCAGGTACAGAGTTAAGCATTTGGTAACTGTTAGCTAGCATTATTCTTTCATTATTTATTGCTAGATTACTTACAACAGTACCGATGATGACAATGGTGGTGTAAGTCAGAGTTCTCAAGAGAAACAGCATACATATAAAAAGAGATTTGTTATGAAGAATTGGCTTGTGTGATTTGGAGGCTGAGAAATCCCACAACCCACGGTCTGCAAGCTGAAAAATCAGGAAAACCTGCAGCATAAATTACTGCTTGAGCAGAAAGTCCTGACAACAAGGAATGCCAGTGATGGAAGTCACAGTCCAGGGGCAGGAGCAGACTGATGTCCAGCCCTGCCTGGGGGAGAGAGAGAGAGAGTTTTTCCTTCCTCCACCCTTTTGTTCTATTCAGACCTTCAGTGGATTGGATTATGCTTCCCTTCCCCACACTGGGGAGAAAAAAAAAATCTATTTTTAGGCTTCTCAGCTGGTAAAGAATCCACTTGCTAAGGTAGGAGATACAAGAGATGTGGGTTCAATCCCTGGGTTGGGAAGATCCCCTGGAGTAGGGAATGGCAACCCACTCCAGTCTTCTTGCCTGAAAAATTCAGTGGACAGAGGAGATTGGTGAGCTACAGGCCGTGGGGTCACAAAAAGTCAGACCAGGCCGAGCAGCTGAGCGCACACACACAGTCTACCAACTAAAACACTAATCTCATCCAAAACACTCTCACAGACTTGTCAGAAATAATATTTAACTAAATTTCTGGGAATCTCATGACACAATCAAGTTGACATACAAACCCATTACCCATCACAACTATGCTGAAATATCACCACAGGGAAGATTTAATCAACACAAAGGAGAGTCCATTGACCAGAAAGGGATTTAACTTGGCTACGTTAATCTACAACTTCTCGGAACATTTCAAAGTTAAAATGTCAAAAATCCATGTGTCTGTTAGTCACTTAGTCATGTCTGACTCTTTACAACTTCTTGGAATGTAGCCCGCAAGGCCCCTCTGTCCA
Organism: Muntiacus reevesi; assembly: GCF_963930625.1. Classification (NCBI taxonomy): domain Eukaryota; kingdom Metazoa; phylum Chordata; class Mammalia; order Artiodactyla; family Cervidae; genus Muntiacus; species Muntiacus reevesi. The sequence continues at coordinate 95,365,831 of NC_089255.1, read as the reverse complement.
TGGGATTCCCCAGGCAAGAATCCTGGAGTGGGTGGGTCTCCTGCATTGCAGGCAGATTCTTTACCATCTGAGCTATAAACCTAGCTCAAGACATAATTGCACAGAGTATTAAGACAGTCTGTTTGGTATGAAAGTAGGATTATGCCCATTGTGTGTGAATTATGACTTCATCAAGAACTAGGAGGCTGTAACAGACCCAGCAGGTGTAATGCCGTAGGAAGCAAGCTCAGAAAGCTTTTTCAGATCACGTGGTTGCCCCTGGGTCATCGGGTTATCGTTAGGAACATTATTTCTCAGTGTTACATGAGTGCTTGCTTAGATATTTCTGTGTCAGGGGAATCATGCCTACGCTAGCTCATTTGACAGCATTTTATTCTGCACCTTCAATAAGCCTGCTCTTTAAGAAAGTGTATATTTCAGATTCCTTATACTTACAAAGTACAAGATATGCAGTCTCGATTCTTAAGCTTCCTATGGGTATAGTGATGAGAAATGTGATCCTCCTTAAGTCCCACTCTTTAAGCAAAGTTGAGAATTTGTTGCTGTTTCTTTTCTCGATGATAGTATTTTACTTTCTAACGGGGCGTGTCTTGCCTTCCAGAGGGTTGGAGCGGGGGGCTGTCCCAGGTGAGGGATCCTGAAATAAAGCCTCACTGGTTCACTGCATGCCAGGGCACAGGATTGACTTCCACAGGAAAATTCTGATGGCTTCCTCAAAGGGGCCGATGTCTTCAGATGCACAGCTGCTCTATTAATGTCAGAAGAACTGTGTGGTTAAGAAAAGGTCTTTATTTACAGACATCAAGTATGTCTCAAATCATAGGCCCCTGAAATTCAAAACAGAAGGAGTGTTGTAAATGAAAAATCATAGTTTATATTAAATATCCTCTTTCAGTGTAACACACATTAGGCGATAAGTCCCCAGGGATATGAAAACAGTTGATGTTCACGTTATTTACGTGATATATTTACTTTGAACCATTTCTACGTGGGGCTTCCCAGGAGACACTGGGGCTTCCCAGGGGACACTGGGGCTTCCCAGGCGACACTGGGGCTTCCCTGGCGACACTGGGGCTTCCCTGGCGACACTGGGGCTTCCCTGGCGACACTGGGGCTTCCCTGGCGACATTGGGGCTTCCCTGGCGACACTGGGGCTTCCCAGGCGACACTGGGGCTTCCCTGGCGGCTCAGTTGCCAGCGCAGGAGATGTACATTCGGTCGCTGGGTCGGGAAGACCCCCTGGCGAAGGAAATGGCAACCCACTGCAGTCTTCTTGCCTGGAGATTCTCCATAGACACAGGAGCCTTGCGGGCTGCAGTTCACGGGGTGACAAAGAGTCGGAAACGACTAAGCGACTAAGCACACACATTTATTTCTACATGGGAATTAAAAATTCAGTGTTTTATGTTCTTTTAAACTTTATTTAAGTTTGGCAGTGAATCAAGCAATGGCTTAGCTAGTACTTTATCCTCTTGCCCAAAGAAACAAGTAGGCACTGGTCAGCATTTGTATTTTATTAGATCTTTTGTTGGATCTTGCTGAGGCTGAAGCTCCAAAACTTTGGCCACCTGATGCGAAGGTCTGACTTGCTGAAAAAGACCCTGATGCTGGGAAAGATTGACAGCAGGGTGAGAAGGGGGTGACAGACGATGAGATGGTTGGATGGCATCACTGACTCAATGGGCATGATTTTCAGCAAACTGCGGGACATGGTGAAGGACAGGGAAGCCTGGCATGCTACAGTTCATGGGGTCACAACGAGTTGGGCATGGCTTAGCAACTGAACAACAACAACAGATCATCTGAAGTCTAGCATGAGCCATGTGGAGGCGGGATCTGAACGAAGGTGAGATACCTGAGCTGGGCACAGAATTCCCATTTATCAGAGACCTAGTGGCTTTTTCTGGAGGCAAACAGTGAAGGCGGTTTTTTGGCCTGTAGGTCCCAGCAGAGGAAACAATGGGAGAGGAACAGGGGAGCGTCTGAAACAAGGGGAGAGATGAACACTGCCTCAAGCAAGAAAACAGGAAAACCATCCTAGTTAGGAGAAAGCTGAAGGGCTTCCCCAGTGGCTCAGCGGTGAATAATCTGCCTGCAAAGCAGGAGATGTGGGTTCAATCCCAGGGTTGGCAAGGTCCCCTGGAGAAAGGAAATGGCAACCTACTCCAGTATTCTTACCTGGAAAGCCCCAATCCAAGGGGCAGCAAAGGACTCGGACATGACTGGGCAACTAAACAACAACAACATGGAAGACAGTGCCCCCAGCCAGGTTACCTGGTTGCCTGGTTACCTGGTTGCCTGGTTGCCTGGTTACCTGGCGGATGAGCTTGTGTGTGATGAACCGTGGTCCCCCACCCACCTTAGTGTCCGAGAGTTTCCAGGCTCCCCGGGGAGTCTCAGTTCCCACACAACCAGCAGTCCCTTCTCTCTCCAATTTGTTCCCCTTAGTCCAGTTCTTCATTTCTTAAAACTGATGTTTATCAAAATAATGCGAGCAATAGTTTGAGTCAAATATTAAGAGGTTTATAATGAAAAACAGCCATAGGCAGAAATGTAGCTTGGAAATATGGAGAGAATCAAGAACAAGAAACACCTTGGTCTCTCTCTCTCTCTGCCTCAACCTTGTGATCCGGAACCACTGTCTCCCACTGGCTGGTCCCGACCAGAAACGGGAGCCTGGCCAATGCAGTCAAGGTCAGGAAACAGATGCAGAGACGATAAGGGAAACTGGTGCAAAAAAAAAAAAAAAAAAAAAAAAGAAGGGCAAAAAATTGACCAGTTCAAGAATGTATGCATATTGACAAGGGCTACTTTGAGACTTACATGAGATAAATAGAACAAGCACCCAGCAAAGTAATTGGCATATAATGGCTCCTCAAATATGTTTTTTTTCCTTCCCTCTTCTCTTTCCCCTTTCTCACTAATCAAAATCTACTCTCCAGAAACTGATTCATTTATTGCATAAACTGTTTCAAAATGGATTTTCACAAGGATGAGACTAATTCAGTGCATTTTGAAAGCTTCAGATGTTAGGAACTCGGTGAGTGGCATTTGGGCAGAGGGGTAGGAGAGGTTTGTCTCCATTTGCAGAGTTCCTGACAAAGGAAACTGCTTGCTTTGTTTATCCTGCCTTGAGATTGAAGGTCTTTCCCCAACTATTCAAGTGCCCCGTCAACTCGCCCATAGGACTCAGGGTGGCTGTTCCCACAGGAAAGTGCTGAAATCTGAAAATCATATATCTCTTTGGATACTGGGAAGCCTAGTTACCCCAGAATCCCGTCCCACCACATGCCACCAATTCCACTGCAACGGACTCCTTTCACATTTACTGGCCAGTTTGCAACCACCTCAAGCCACTGAATCAGTGGCAAAGAAGTGACTCCCTCCCCTCTGAAACTTGTTTCTTGCCAGTGCTCTGGGTTTTGACGAGCTGCTCCCTTCTTTTTACTTTTAACTATTGATGCTTTCAAATTGTGTGCTGAAAAAGACCCTTGAAGGTCCCTCAGACTGCAAGGAGACCAAACCAATCCATCCTAAAGAGAATCAACCCTGAATATTCATTGGAAGGACTGATACTGAAGCTCCAATTCTTTGGCCCCCTGATGCGAAGAGCTGACTCATTGGAAAAGACCCTGAGGCTGGGAAAGATGGAGGGCAAGAGGAGAAGGGGACAACAGAGGATGAGATGGTTGGATAGTGTCACTGACTCAATGGACATGAGTTTGAGCAAACTGCAGGAGATACCAGAGGAGAGGGAAGCCTGGCGTGCTGCAGTCTATGGGGCTGCAGAGTCAGACACAACTTAGGAACTGAGCAATAACAACAATTTACATTTCCCCTCCCCATACAATTAACTTTTCGGTGAGTTAAAGTGATCCCTGGGTTATCACTGGAGCAACTGCATGGTCCAAGTAGTCATGACATCTTTCTGGCAGACAGAAAGGCTTTCCCGTGTTACAGCATCTGCTTCAGTTCCTGGATCCTGGGCTCAGGGATTTTGATCCCTCTCTAGAAGACTTGCCTGCCCCCTGGAAGGGAGTTCACCTGAGAGTCGATCTGGGCTTCCCACTGGGACCCAGCCCAGCCTCTAACCACATGAGCCCTGTGGACTGTCATTTTCTCACCAGACTCCCCTCCACCCACCCATAATCCACTCCTCTCAGGTTCCTCGTTAAAGCAAAAATCGTCAGGTTCTTTTAATGTGGCTTTTTGTGTTTCATTTCCTTTGTTGGTTAAAAAATGTTGCCAGTGAAACATTTTATAAGATTTCTATACAGTGCATACATTTTGAACATTTTGTTCCTATTAACATAAAATATTATTCTCATTTCCTCTCGTGTTGGGAAGAAAGAAAAAAAGCATTCTAAAAATTAGAAATAATTTCTTTGTTATGAAGGAGGTATGAATGATTTATGAGCATAATAAAGGCAAGTCTCTTTGGTCAACATTATGAATTTGAAAGTAAGACTGCTTTTCAGATTTTTGAAATGACTTAGATGATAGTAGGCACTGAAGTAACACAGGAGACCCAGTTATAATGGGAAATCCATTTCCCTCGACTTTTTCTCTCCAGGAGATGTGGCATTTCTTTCTACCTCTGGAAACAAAATAGAGTCATCCTAGGGCATGGTCGGCCCACTGAAGCTGAAGCTCCAATACCCTGTCCACCCTTGGACAGCAAGGAGATCCAACCAGTCCATCCTAAAGGAAATCAGTTCTGACTATTCATTGGAAGGAGTGATGCTGAAGCTGAAGCTCCAATACTTTGGCCACCTGATGCGAAGAACTGATTCATTAGAAAAGACCCTGATGCTGGGAAAGATTGAAGGCAGCAGGAGAAGGGGATGACAGAGGATGAGATGGTTGGATGGCATCACCGACTCCATGAACGTGACTTTGAGCAAGCCCTGGGAGATAGCAAAGGACAGGGGGGACTGGTGTGCAGCCATTGAGGGTCACAAAGAGTCAGACTCGACTTAGCGACTGAACAACAAGGGCATGGTCGAGGGAGGTCCATGTCGAGTAGTTTGTTTCAGAATACATCTGTGAGTCATCTGCGTTTATACAGAAATGCACTTTAAAATGTCCTCTGGGGTGGGGGAGCAGTCCTGGAATCAGGTTCCAGCCCTGGTTGCAGAGTTAAGATCCCACAAGTCTCATGGTTGAAAAACCAAAACATAAAACAGAAATAATACTGTGACAAATTCAATAAAGACTTAAAAAATAAGACAAAAACATCTCAAAATACTTCCGTCTGTCATTTTGATATGTCCTTACCGATCATTTCTAACTGAGTTGCCATATCTTCTAGAATCACCCTTGTTGACTGACTCGTCCCGCCTTGAACTTCCTCCCTGTGGCCTGGAGCTCTGGTTTCTCCCGCACACTGACTGTCTAGCAGCTCTGTGATTCTGCCTTTCTGTCATATGTGTTCTTGGGTATTTGCCCTGCCACGTCCCCCAAGTTCTGGATATGAAATTCCACCCTCTACAGAGTGAGGGGCTCTGTACTTGGTTTTCAGTTCTAGGTCCCATGGTTCCCAGTCCAGCACTCTAGTTCTGTAAACACCCACTTATGTATGAAGCCGGAGGGATCACCAGGGGAGGCTGGCAGACTGCAAGGGACCCTCTTAAGGGGCATTTATTTCCTAGGTGAATTCAGCCTCGTTTGAGGTCAGATACCTGGTGGTGTATGCTCAGAAACCAGATTCTCTTAGTGTATCAAGAAGGTGCTGGGGAATGGCCTCGTTTCCACCAGCTTGTGAGGCGGGGGCAGATCTTGAGTCCAGGTTCTGTTTGCAAGGGAAACACCACTTTGCATTGTGGCTGGGTCACTGCTGGGAGAAGGGACTTGCCTGGAGAGACTGTGTGAGCTCGCTAGGATATTAGCTCCCGGAGATTCAAGTCTTCAACCATGTATTGAGTACCGAGTTCAGCGCAGGCTCTATCTGGGCGCTGGGGATACAGCGGTGTGAACCACGCAGAAGCGGATCCCTGCTGTCCAGGAGAGCGTGTGTTCCCGCCCCCAGCCCTGAGGTCTGGGTCTATCCCGCCTGGGAACAGCCAGTGTATGGAGTGCCGTTGTCTCTGCTCAGAGCTTTGCACACTCACCCCAAGAATGAAAGCATACCACAGCGGTCATTTGCAGGAGTAGCCTAAAGAAAGGGCATTCTGTGTGAAATGTTTTTCATGCCTTCTATTTTAACCCAGAGAATTCTAGGAGTGAGAATAAGGACGATATTTATTACCTTGCTATGGTTTCCTCTCTTCTCCAATTCTGCTAACTAAAGAAAAGCTCTTGCCAACCTACTTAGTGAAAATAAAACTGAAAGAAAACGTGGAGAGGGTCAGGCCACAGATGTGGAGAAAAGGGAGAGAAGCCAAGTCAACCTTCACAATCAAGGGCTGGGTGGGTGTGTGTTGTGGAGAGAGGAGGGTTTGGTTTTGAGGTCCAAGGCCATTGTGAGCAGCAAGAGAAGTGAAGACAGGAGGAGGGGATTTAAAAATGGTTGTGCTGGATTATGAATTGAATTTCTTTTCATGCTTTTTTTTGGAATGGAGTTTCTTTTGATTGCCCGTCTGCAAAGATTAAGCCAAAAGAGACACTACGATTTATTAAAGTTCATGAATTTTGGGTTCTGCTTTTAATGCAAATATTGTTGAGTCCTTCATTCTGCTGGTCTCATTTTCTCCCCCTTTGGCATATAGTTAAAATAACACGAGACCCTTTCCATAGCTCTGCAGGAAGTCCGCTACTCACTCCAATATTTATCAGGTGCCAAAGGTGCTTTGGTGCCCAGGTAGATGCCTGTCTCCTAGCCCAGTTCTTTGCTTCTTAAGTTCAGTTTTTTAAATAAAGTAATGTGTGCTCTAATATGAAATTCAAATAGTAAATGATGTATAATGAAAACCAGAGGTCCCTAACTAAGCATTTCCAACTCTACACCTCAACTCCCCATAGACAATTGCTTTCAGTTTTTAGCTCTAGCTTTCTCGTACTTACCTCCATATTTCTAAATGAAATGCATGCTTTGCCAGGTATTAATTTTAAATATTACATATTGACATTATTTTCTGGTAGATGAGGCTGTAGTTCTCTCACTTTCCTTCCATCCCCACTTCTCTACCTTCCTTCCATCCACCTACCTTCTCTACCTATACTCTCACTAAAATGACAGAAAGAATTTTGGCCAAATCAATGATCAAGACTGACATTATTACTATAAGAAAAGGGTTAATAGCCAAAAGCTGTGTAACAGAGGTATTTTCTTTCTTATAACTTTTGCCCTAGAGTTAATATTTTCTTCATGATTTGCTTATGTTTTGAGTGCTTAAACTTTTTTTTTATGCTCTACTGTACTTCTTTTATAGCTATCCATATTATTTTCCAAATGGTCTAAAAAAATCCATAAACTACTCATTTTCACTGGGTTAGGGCTTCCCTGGTGGTTAAAATGGTAAAGAGTCTGCCTGTAATGTAGGAGACCGGGGTCCAATCCCTGGGTCAGGAAGGTCCCCGGGGGAAGGAAATGGCTGCCCTTTGCAACACTCTTGCCTGGAGAATCCCATGGACAAGGAGCCTGGAGGGCTATGGTTCATGGGGTCACAGAGAGTCAGCATTAACACACTTCTGTCTCTCCGTTGCTTCCCCTCTTAAGTTTCCATTTGGACAGTCGCTTCATGGGCCTGCTGTACGGTTTCAGTGAGGGCTTTCATTTGTGTTTTTGTGCTAGATCCACTCTTTTCCTGGAAACCCTTTTTTTGGTTTACTCCCTCACTTTGCTGGAACATATGCTCCTGGATTCCTAGGAAGCTGTTCACAGTGATAATTACATGTCTGAAATTCTGCTTTTCTGAAAGTGTTTTTTTTTTTTTTTTTTCTTTTTTTCTTTTTTATTTTTCAGTGGGTTTTGTCATACATTGACATGAATCAGCCATAGAGTTACACGTATTCCCCATCCCGGTCCCCCATCCCACCTCCCTCTCCACCGATTCCTCTGGAAAGTGTTTTTGATCTATACTTGATCTATACTCTATACTTGGTAGATAATTTGCCTTGGAGTGGCTCAGATGGTAAAAGAATCTGTTTGCAATGTAAGAGACCTGAGTTTGATCCCTGGGTTGGGAAGACCCCCTGAGGGAGGTCATGGGAAGACCCCCTGAGGGAGGTCATGGCAACCCACTCCAGTATTCTTGCCCAGAGAATCCCATGGAGAGAGGAGACTACAGTCCATGGGGTCTCAAAGAGTCAGACAGGACTGAAGCAACTAAACTCAACACATAATGCTGGGTTGCAAATCATTGTACCTCACCCCTGAGAAACCATTTTGTCTGTTGCTTTCTAATCTCCAGGTTTGTTGTCAAGAAGTCTGATATTATTCCACTCCATACCCTTTGTTAATGAAATTTCCTACCCCCAACTCCAGGTAATTTATAGGATTTTTTTTTTTTTTTTCTTTTACTCTCTGGTGTTCTGAAATTTCATAATGGAGAGTCCATGTGTTTGCCTTTTATCATTCATTGTGCTGGATACAATGAGATGTTCTTTCAATCTGAAGAGTCTCTTATTTTTTGGTTCTGGGAAATGTTCTTGGGTATGAATTTCAAAATAACTTCCCCTCTCCATTTTTGTCTATTTTGTTAGTCTGTGTTTGGGCTTCTTGGGTCAGTACTCTAGATGTCATATCCTTTTTCCTCCTAGCTTCAGCCTTTTGCTTTATCTGCACTACTTCATGAAGTGTATCTTAATTTTTGTCTACCAGTCATTTTTTGCTTGGACCACCAACTTTCCATTTTTCCTAATTGTCTCTCTTCTACCCTTGTCCACGCAGCACCCCGCCTTATGTTTATGATATCTTTTCTTTTCTCTCTAGTGTTATTCCTTCTAGCTCATTCACTAGAGCCGAGAGCTTCCTTCTGCACCCTCTGCCCTCGCCTCCCCTCCTTCTCCCTTCTCCTCCCCCTCCTGTTCCTGCTCTTATTCCTCTTCCTTCTCCTTCTCTCAGTTATTGCATTTTGGGCTTTCCCTAGATACTGAAGCTTTTAGCATGCTGGGATGGGGGCTCGTCTCATGCTTTATGTTTTTTTCTAAAAGTCTGGTTGTTCATTCACATTTAATAGTGATGACTAAAGACTGACTAGAAGCACTGAGCGTATAGATTGAACATCTTCATAAATAATTTTCAAGACACCGGGACTGATGTCTACCTATAGATCTGACATCAGTATCTGAAAGTAAAATTCTCTCAGTCATGTCCGACTCTTTGCAACTCCATGGACTGTAGCCTGCCAGACTCCTACATCCATGGGATTCTCCAGGCAAGAATACTGGAGTAGGTGGCCATCCCCTTCTCCAGGGGATCTTCCCAACCCAGGATTGCACCCAGGTCTCCCGCATTGCAGGCAGATTCTTTACCATCTGAGCCACCAGGGAAGCCTGACATCTGGCACTGTTTATTCGGGGATCTTAGTTTTCTCAAACGACTTCTCAGGTCACCCACCTGTAAGGCTTATTTATAGAAGCAGAAATGTCACTTAAACTCTTGCTTTTGATTCTTAACCTCTCTTTTCTCTGCGTTTTGAAGAGTGTGCTGCATCTTTTCTGCTTGGCTTCTCCTGAGAATAAGCCACAGGCCCCTTGTGTGTGTATCCAAGTGCTTGTAGGTAGTTGGTTGGCTTCCTGAGGAGAAGAAGGAAGCAGGTGCCAACCACTCCACAGAAAGACCTTTGACTGTCCCCTGTGTATTGTGGGTTGACTTGTATACCACCCTCTCTGCAAATTCATTTGCTAAAGGACCTCAGATTATCAGGAGATAATCTTTAATGAGGCAGTTGAGTTAAAATGGGCTTCTTTGGTGGCTCAGAGGGTTAAAGCATCTGCCTGCAATGCGGAGACCTGGGTTCAATCTCTGTGTTGGGAAGGTCCCCTGGAGAAGGAAATGGCAACCCATTGCAGTATTCTTGCCTGAAGAATCCCGCGGATAGAGAAGCCTGGTGGGCTGCAGTCCATGGGGTCGCAAAGAGTCAGACATGACTGAGCGACTTCACTTGAGTTAAAAGGAAATCATCAGAGTGGGCCCTAATCCAATATGACTCACGTCCTCATGAGAAGAAGAGGAAATGTGGACACAGATGAGCAGAGTGGGAAAGCTATGTGAAGACGCAGGGAGAAGAGGGCCATTCAAAAGACAGAGAGAGACCGCAGAAGAAACAAACTCTGCTGACACCTTGTTCTGGGACTTCAGCTTCCAGAACTGGGAGGAAATAAGCTTCTGTTGTTTAAGCCACCCCATCTGTGGTGCTTGGTTATCTCAGCTGGAGCAAATGTATACTGTTTTCAGCCTTTTGACCCACTCTGAACTTTTGTGAGCCCGGGGATGACTCCACATTCTGTACCTTTCAAAGGGTCTGTGGGGTGAATTGCCTCCCACCCCCTTGCAGGCATCTGGGGTTGGATGCGCCCCCAACCTGTCACTTACTACTCTTCCCTTGGCTTGCTTTCTATCTTCTTAAAATTTGGTGAACTTAACAAAATTTCTTTGTTTTCCTCCTACTGTTTTTATTCTTTGGAGTTTTATACTTAAAAAATTGTTTACTGTCATTTTAGTTGGTTTCAGGGGGAGGAACAGTTATACATGTATTGTTTTTTAAAGTATTTTATTATTCTTATTTTATTTATTAAAAAAAACCGTTGGCCTTGCCACACAGCATGTGGGACATTAGTTCCCTGATCAGGGATTGAACCCATGTCCCCTGCACTGGAAATGCTTGGTCTTAACCACTGGACCACCAGGGAAGTACTTATATTTCTAACTTTAGTTCTATTTCTAAATATCAGGTCTTTTCAGCCTAGCAATAGAAATACTCAACAGAAGCTATGAAGTTACAATTCTTTCAACATATTTCTTGATACTGGTACTGATTTGTTGCTTCTCAGATCCAAATTCATGCTGTTTGCCTTGGCTTGTGATGTTGGAGCTGCATCCTGTAAACATTTTTTTGTTTACCCAGTGGCTAGATCCAGGCTTTGTCAACAGGGGACTTTGGAGGGACATGTAGGGTGAGGGACTCCTGCTCCAGGTTCTGAAAATGAAAGTGAAAGTCACTCAGTCGTGTCTGACTCTTTGCAACCCCATGGACTATGGGGTCCATGGAATTCTCCAGGCCAGAATACTGGAGCGGGTAGCCTTTCCCGTCTCCAGGAGATCTTCCCAATCCAGGGACTGAACCCAGGTCTCCCACATTTCAGGCAGATTTCTTACCAACTGAGCCACCAGGGAAGCCCAAGAATACTGGAGGGTAGCCTATCCCTTCTCCAGCGGATCTTCCCGACCCAGGAGTCAATCTGGGGTCTCCTGCCTTGCAGGCGGATTCGCTAGCAACTGAGCTGTCAGTGTTCTCCTGTGATTTCATCTGTGGTTTCTGTGGTTCAAGCCTACCAGTGGCATGTGGTCTGCCAGTGACAAAACCCTTCAATGAGTTTTGTGTTAGTTGCTCAGTTGTGCCTGACTCTTTGCAACCCCATGGACTGCAGCCCACCAGTCTCCTCTGTCAGTGAGATTTTCCAGGCAAGGATGCTGGAGTGGTTGCCATTTCCTTCTCCCTGGGATCTTCCCAACCCAGGGATCGAACCCAGGTCTCCTGCACTGCAGGCAGATTCTTTACCGACTGAGCCACAAGGGAAGCCCCTTGATGAGTTTTGCAGACGCCCATCTGTGTATTCCTAGTGGGAATGGGGCTAATGGGAGGGGGCTTCCATGTGGGCCTGGTTAAACCCCAGAAGGCAGTTTCCAACTTGCCAGCACTGGCCTCCAGCATTTAGTGAATTTTCCCACCAGATGGCCCTAACCACACCTTCGCAAGTGAGGTCTGAATCTCAGCCTGGCATAGTGGGTGACTTTTTCTCAGATGATTCTTCTTTGGGTGCTCTATCTCAGTCCTATGATTGCTATTCCCGTACTCTCTGGAGCAGGAGTTAGCATATATTTTCTGTAAAGGGCCAGAGAGTAAGTGTCTCAGGGTTTGCAGGCCATGGAGTCAGTTCCAAATTACTAACTCAGTGGACAAACCATAAACGAATGGGCCTGGCAGCTTGGCCCACATGCCCATCCTTGTCCCACGTCATCAATCCTGTGCTGCTAGTTAATAGTTCCTTACAGTACAAATACATTTTCACTACTCAAATGACTGGTGTGATTTCTCCTTCTGACTGGATTTTGATAGAAAACATTGAAATTTTAGGGAAGGTATTGGCTTGGCCTGTGCAAGTGCTAACACCACAGTGTCAGCAAATTTGGAAAACTCAGCAGTGGCCACAGGTCTGGAGGAAGTCAGTTTTCATTCCAATCCCAAAGAAAGGCAACGCCAAAGAATGCTCAAACTACCGCACAATTGTGTTCATTTCACAAGCTAGCAAGGTGATGCTCAAAATCCTTCAAGCCAGACTTCAACAGTATGTGAACCAAGAACTTCCAGATATATAAACTGGATTTAGAAAAGGCAAAAGAACCAGAGATCAAATTGCCAACAACCATCGGACCATAGAAAAAGCAAGAGAATTTCAGAAAAACATCTACTTTTGCTTCATTGACTATGCCAAAGGCTTTGACTCTGTGGATCATAACAAACTGTGGAAAATATTTAAAGAGATGCGAATACCACCTTACCTGTCTCCTGAGAAATCTGTATGGAGGTCAAGAAACAACAGTTAGAACCAGACATGGAACAATGGAAAAATTGGGAAAGGAGTACGTCGAAGCTATATATTGTCACCCTGCTTATTTAACTTATATGCAGCTTATATCATGTGAAATGCCAGACTGGATGAAGCTCAAAGCTGGAATCAAGATTTCCACGAGAAATATTAAGAACCTCAGATATGCAGATGATACCACTCAAAGGCAGGAAGCAAAGAGGGACCAAAGAGCCTCTTGATGAGAGTGAAAGAGGAGAGTGAAAAAGCTGGCTTAAAACTCAACATTCAAAAAAACTAAGATCATGGCATCTGGTCCTATCACTTCATTGCAAATAGAAGGGGAAAAAGTGGAAACAGTGACAGATTTTATTTTCTTAGCCTCCAAAATCACTGCAGATAGTGACTGTAGCCATGAAATTAAAAGACACTTACTCCTTGGAAGGAAAGATATATGAAAACATAGCAGTGTGTTGAAAAGCAGAGACATCACTTTGCTGACAGAGGCCTGTCTAGTCAAAGCTACGATTTTTCCAGTAGTCCTGTATGGATATGAGAGTTGGACTGTAATGAAGGCTGGGTGCCAAAGAATTGATGCTTTCGAGTTGTGGTACTGGAGAAGACTTCTGAGAGTATGCAAGGAGATCCAACAAGTCAATCCTAAAGAAAATCACCCTGAATATTCATTGGAAGGACTGATGCTGAAGCTGAAACTCCAATACTGAGTCACTGGAAAAGACCCTGATGCTGGGAAAGATGGAAGGCAAAAGGAGAAGGGGGCAACAGAGGATGAGATGGTTAGACAGCATCACCGACTCAATGGATATGAATCTGGGCAAACTGGGAGATAGTGAAGGACAGGGAAACCTGGCATGCTGCTGTCCATGGGGTCCCAAAGAGTCGGACATGACTTAGTGGTCGAACAACAACAACAGACTGGCTTGGGTGACTTGAGCCAGGTGAAAGTCCTTATTCTGGATCTGACAATTCTTGTGCGGTGTTTGCAAGAGAGGGACAGTATGGGAGAACGTGCAAATTTGTGACAGTGTGAAGCCATGAAACTAACAAGTGAGCGAACATTTGAGGTGAGGTTTGCCTGTCTGTGTATGGCAGGATCTTGGGGAAAACAGTAGGAAAATATTCTCTTCTAGTCAATTGTAAACTTCAAAGCGCACAAAATATTCCCTCTAGTTGTCAACTCTATAAAATATTCATGTTTATTTGAATATAGTTTCCCCAAGATCTTTGGGTAAAATTGATGCTCTCTCCCTGGGGTTCTCTCTTCCCTTGGCTGAGAACGGCCGTCCTCCTGGGGAGTGTGTGTTGACTGCTCTCTGGAGTGGCAGTCTCACCTGCTCCCCAAGCTTTTCTTGGGCAGAGTACCTTGCAATTGATTAGCTTTCTGCTTTCTAAATTGCTGTCAAGTGTCAGAATCTCTCCGAGATTGTTCCCATCATCTTTATTGGAGGTTTGGGTGTCTGCAAATTCTTCAGTGACACATTTACAGGCTGTCTTTTGCTTTATGCACACAGATGGCTAAGCACAATGATACCATGTATTTTACTAGTTTAATTCTCAGAGGGTAACCTCTTTTCCAGAATTTTATTTCTCCATGTACTGCCAATACCACGAAAATATTTTCTGATCAAAATAGGACAAGAGACATTTACCCTGAGGCTCCCCCCAAGACATGGCTCTGGGGCTTCCTGAAAATCAGATGCTTCTTCCAGGTTCCCCGTGGCTTATAATCCATGTGATAGGTTAGGGAGAGATGTGGGAAAAAAAAAAAACCCAAAACAAAAACATGCTCACAGGCAATCCTGATGTAAGAGCAATAGCAGTTGGCAAAACCTTTATCCTGGCTGCCCATCAATTTTTCTCTTCATTATGATACAAGCAGGGAAGGTTATAAGATCAGCTGTTGTAAATGATGAATTAAGACAGAATTACAAGCAGAGGATGCCTTATTGCTGGTGTCAGACTTAAACCTCTGAAGAGAAAAGGGGGAAAAGAGAGTGACATTTTTTTTGCTGTTGCTCGTTTAAGGCTCGGAACGGAGTGTTCAAAGGGGCCCAGCTCACCAGGTGGCAGCCCTCCACTGCCCCTCCCTCCTGCTTCTGGACCTGCCAGTACCCTTCTGTGGGTAGAATACAGGGACCGCTAAATGCCTCACAAGAATTCGAGGTAGGTAAGATTGTTCTCTGAGAGTTAAGCTATAAAACTGCCTTAGATCAGTGTGAGAAAGTACGATGTCATCTTGGAAATAAAACATCTTCTAGGCTGAGACATAGTGATGAATGGACTGTCGGCATTGATGTAGACAAAGAAAGTACCTATGAGAAAGACGGCGAGGAGAGGCAGGGCCTGTCCAGATCTGTTCTGCAGGACAGACTTCATTATCCAGCCCTGTCCCAGAGAATCAGGAGCACCCGCCATGAGCATCCTTTCACTCGTCTTCCTGTCTCTGTTCCATCCTCACCAAGCAAATTCTGTCTCTCATCTTGCTCCCCCATGTGGGTTTGTCTACAGAGGATCAATAGCTTGATCTTCAAGCATCCCTGGCATATCTGCCTGATAGCTATTTTCTCCTGGAAATGACCTAATTAGCAGCATAGCAGCTCTGAACATGATGGATTGATACCTGAAACTGGGAGGCTGACAACTCACTCGTCTGCTGTTAGATGAAGAAACTCCAGCACGGCACCAGCTCGACTCCTGTTTTAAATAATCCTAAAGTTTGTCTGAGCTCTTTAACGATAATAATATGTGTTCATTATTTTTATTGCCTGGAAACTTTACGGGGGGAAAAGATTAACTTCTAACTGTTAAGACCGGCAGAATACTATGATAGTGAAGAGCATGGATTTAGGATTCAGACAACAGGGGCTCAAGCCCTGTCTACTTACCCTCTTACATAATGTCCATAGGCACTTGACCGTGTTTTATCTGTGTTCAAGATGTTTTATCTACAAAGTGAGTATATATAATAAAAGTATTTATGTAATAGGATTGTTATGAAGATTAAATGAGATTTGTCCATAAAATGCTTATCACAATGCCTGGCACTTGGTAAGTGGTCAATAAATTTTAGTTGTTGTCATGACACTTATTAATTATCAAATATTTTTCTCCTTTTAAAATATCAAAGCCATACATTATTGCTAGAGTTTAGAGCAGCCCAAGAGAATCAGTGTTCATAACTGAATTGTAAGAACTTTTGACCAGACACTGTTCTTACATAAAGTCAAAGGAAATAAAAAGTAACAAAAAAAAGAGAGGTTCATTTAATTAAAAATATCTAATTAATTTCAGATAGGAATAAATGAAATGAAGATAAGCACTATGAGAAGGCAGTGGTGGCCAATGTCAAATAGAGTGACTATCAATTTTAGATAGAAAGCATGAGATCAAACAGAGAGAAAGAGTGAGAGAGAGAAATTTACCTTTGAGCTGAGACCCAAAACAGTAAGAGGCTAGCCATTTAAGATACGGAGGAAAGATTCAGGAAGATGTCACAAAACGTACAGCCTAGAGGAGGGTAAGAACTTAGCAGTTTCTAGAAATAGAAAGGAGACCAATGAGCGTGAAGACTACAGAGGGGCGGGGGTCTAGAAGAAGATGGGGTTGGAGGGAGGGCTGGGCGGCCACCTAGAGAGCGGGCTTCCGTGTCCAAGGCCGGAGGAGCCACCCCAGGGTCTGACGCGGTGCAGTCACAGGCTGAGACTGCAGAAGGGATTGTCACCGGGCAATTCACTGCTGAGGAAGCGGGGGGCCTGTCTCTAGGTGAATGGCCAGGGCCAGCTGAGAGACGGTCGTGACTCAGCCTGGTGCAGAGACAGCAGGGGTGGAGACAGATGGATGCCTTTGGGGTGCATTTTGAAAGTCAGCCTGATAGGGCTTCCTGAAGAATTACTGAGAGAGGTGGGGCCAGGCAGGCTGCAGTCCACAGGGTCACAAAGAGTCAGACACCACGACTGAAGTGCCTCAGCACGCATGCGTTTTGGGGGGTAAGGGCCAAAGAGAAGTCAAAGGCTGCGGTAGATTCTTAGTTTGAGTGACTATGTGAATGAGTGTATGAGGGTGGGTGGGCTGGGATAAAATGGATTTGGAGGGAAAAAAGATTAGGAATTCTGTTTGGAATATGTTTAGACTAATAGAAGTCACTTGGAATGTTGTTTTAGATATGTAGGAGGGTTTTTTAGGGAATATTTGTGCCTTCCGTGAAATTTTAAAAAAACCAAAAAGCATGTTTTGAGGAGTTCGACCATTTTAGAACTCTATGCTGGGAACTACCAGTCTTGATCAATCCTTTCGTTACACATGAGAGAACATTCAGAAATGTGATTTGCACTGTGAGTTCAGTGGTGGAGCTGGCCCTGGAACCTGAGCTTATTGACTTCTTTACTTGATGAGCTATATTTCTGTTCTGAGCATTTCATGAATCCCAAGATCATCTCTATAATTAGAAAAGTCTTCAGGAAACCTAAGCCTAACAATGGCTCTGGCTGAAACAAGGATCTTGTTTTCATGCAAATGTGGCCTCATAAATAAAGAATGGGAGGCAGAAGTGGATAAAGGGCCAAGCTGTGGAAGCTGAATAGATTTCCCTACATACCACAGCTTCTAAAGGGATTGTCTGCCCACCTGGGTTTACTGAGGCTGACAGGGAAAAAGAGATCATGGCATCATGTCCAAAGAGGAGGCCTTGTCAGGCATGATATAATTATTTAAATGCACATTATAGTTATATTATATATGATAATATAGCAATTATAATTGTATTATGATAAATAATTATAATATGCATTATAATTATTAAAAGTGTATTATTGGTTTCCTGTCTGAATCCGTATTTTTCAGCCTAGGGGTTGGGAATGGACAGAGAAGCCATTTGTGATTCCTGAGAAACCAGGACTACAAATTCTGAACAAACCTGTACACAACATCCCATAAAAATCTCATTACTCACCCATGCTTTCTCTGAATCAGCACTCTGGGCTTTGTCATAGACAACCTGTAAATTATGCACTTATAAATTGCTCATTTACAACATCTGTCAGAAGGTAGCTACAGATGCGGGTTTTTTTTTTTTTTCCCTTTTCAACTCTGTAGCCGCTTGCTTTCAGGTTTTGTTTTGATTCTTCTGAGTATCCCTGAAGACCTCAGACCCGTTGCTGACTGGCTCGAGTACCTACGAGTATGTTCCAATGAAGTCAGATCGCCTCCTTGACCCAATAGCGGGGGAAGTTGGATGTCAACCACATGCCAGGGGTTATGCCAGACATCGGGAATGAAGAGGGGAAAGAGACCCGTGTTAAAGAGGCCCGTGGAGAGCTGAGAAAATCAGTGAGGCCTGAACAACCTGAAAGGCATTGATTGGCACAGGGCACCGGTGAGAACGGGAGAAGCATCCAACCCAGCTGGGGTAACACCCTGCCTCTCCTCTGCGTCCAGCTCGGCCCACCTGAGAGGCCATGCACGTGCTCCGTCCTCCCCCTGGAATACTCCTCCCTCGGCTTTTGCAGGACTGGTTCCCCCTCTCACCAGCTCTCAGCTCAGCTGTCTCTCTGAGAGCCTTCCTCCTGGGCCGCCCTGCCAAGTTGCGCTGGCCTCCTCCAGCGCACTCTATCACAGGTTTGAGTTTTGTTTTCTTTGTAGCTCTTGTCTCCTAAGTCCTTTCTTGCTCATGATCAGTCTCCTTCCTGGAATGCAAACTCCATGCAAGCAAGGACTTTGATTCATCACGATGAATCACTTTGATTCATCTCTGGCACGTGGAAGCTTCTCACACTCCTGCTTAGAGAGTGTGGTGATGGAGAGGGATGAGATGGAACAAGCATGAGGGCTTCTCATAGTCCATGGCCAGACTTGCACAGGGTGGACGTGCTGATGGTGGCGGAGGGGAAGATGGGTGGCCAGGGCGTGTAATTTCCCGGCCATATAGTCTCAGCAAAGGCGTTCAGTCTCTCCAAGTCTCCAGTTCTCCAACTCTAAAATGGAATCCCTAAAACCCAAATTACAGAATGGAAATGAGGGCACAAATGTGCACATATGCATGAAAATCCTGTGGAAACTTCCAAGGGACCTATTCATACATTCAGCATTTAATATTATTGTCCTAGACCTACAGGGTCTGTGTGTGGGTGTTAGTTGCTCAGTCGTGTCCGACTCTTTGTGACCCCATGGACTGTAGCCCAGCAAGTTCCTTTGTTCATGGAATTCTCCAGGCAGGAATGCTAGAGTGGGTAGCTCTTCCCTTCTCCAGGGCATCTTACTGACCCAGGGATCGAACCTGGGTCTCCTGAATTGCAGGCAGATTCTTTACTGTCTGAGCAACCAGGGAAACCCTATACCTACAGGGTCTCGGTCCTGACAGTTCTGAGGTTAGTAAAGACTCAGTCTGTGCCCTAAGTGGCCCAGGTTTGGTAAGGAAGGGAGAGCTGTAAAACGCCATAAAGATCATCTTCTGTGACCCCAAGGCTTCTCAGCCTCAGGATCCAGCCTCCAGTTATAACACAACACCAGCGCGCTCTGCCTTTATTAGCACTGGGATCCCCTGAGTACAGCGGTGGGTCCTTGTGTCTTCAGCAGGGCCTGGGGGTCTCTCTGGATCCACCTACTCAGGCGGCCCCCTCTCCCCTTGACTGGAGGGGTCAGGCCCATCTTCACACCGTGGGTCCCAATCCTGGGCCTCCAGATCTTGTAGCTTGAGCTTCCTTTTACAGCAGCTGGATCCGTTACTATTCTTACATCATCTCTCTCAGATGCTTGTTGAGTCAGTGGCCATTCCAACGTGACTCTCTCTTCTCTATGCAGGTTTTATTTTCTGTGGTCTTTTTGCCGTTGTATCTCTTCCTCCTCTTCCGAACTTTTTTTCTCTAATACATGTTGCTCCAGCCGTCTTTATTTTTCATGAACTACTGTGATTCTTTGTGACTCTATTTTATATTCTTTCGGATCCCCAGGGCCTAGCGGTATCCACAGCAACCTCTGTGGTCCCAGAATTCTATCCACTCCCCGTGATCGTTTTAGGCACCACATATGGCAGTGTGTTTGTTTCTGAGCTGATTCTGACACTAGGCAGACATTTTTCAAGGTGACGACTTTGTTTTTGTCACTTTTTTGTCCCCTTTTATGGCACATGCCTGGCACAGAGCGGATGGTCACTGTTTATGAGACGGTGGTCTGAATGGCCCTAGGGATGGTGGTGACCAAATCTGCCTTCTGCTCTTCATTTGTTTAGTCGCTAAGTCGTGTCTGACTGTTTTGAGACCCCATGGACTATAGACCGCCAGGCTCCTCTGTTCATGGGATTTCCCAGGCAAGAATACTGGAGTGGATTCCCATTTCTTTCTCCAGGGGATGACCCTGACTCAAGGATTTATACATGCATTGACTGCATTGGCAGGTGGGTTCTTTACCAACGGGCCACCATGAAAGCCCATTAAATCTCATTAAAACATTCAAGTAAATAGACGCTTCTCCATCTCCCTAAAACCAGTCAGGATGGTGCAGCCGCCTTCAGGAATGGTGGGTAAAGAGGAGGAGAAGTTGTGCTTTACTCTTGTGCTTCTAGTTTGAAGGTTTCTCAAGGGCGTTGGCTCTCTTTATTGGGTGTTGAGTGTCTAAGTAGAGTTGGGTATTTCGCTTTGCTCTGATTCACTCCAGGATAGGACCAGCAGCTGTGTCAGAGAAGATGGTGCTGGTGGGCATGGAAGAAGAATGGGGAGGGGGCGTTGATTAAAAATTAAAACAAAACAAAACAAAACAGGAAAATGCTTCCTTCAAAGATTTACAATGTATTTATTTATTAACTTCCCAAAGTTGATTTCTTTTGGAAGATTGCTTTGGCATAGAGACCAGATATTAGGATCAGAGTCTTTCTATACATTGATCTATAATGCATGCCTCATAGTATCATGAAAAGCAACTCTTGATATGACAATGGAAACCACATCACCTACTGGCACCATTCACCAAAAAGAGCTTCCCACTGCATGTCACAGGGAACGCAGAGAGACTGCTCCTCCAGACAAAGATGAAATGTTTCAGCATTTGTTTACTGCACACCTACTAAAAATAACACCTGTCTTAAAATAATAGAATTGGAAAATTCTAGGCATCCCTGATAGCTCAGCTGGCAGAGAATCCGCCTGCAATGCAGGGGACCGTGATTTGATTCCTGGCTCAGGAAGATCCACTGGAGAACAGATAGACTACCCACTCCAGTATTCTGGGGCTTCCCTTGTGGCTCAGCTGGTAAAGAATCTGGCTGCAATGCAGGAGACCTGGGTTCGATCCCTGGGTTGGGAAGGTCCCGTGGAGAATGGAAAGGCTCCCCACTCCAGTGTTCTGGCTGGAGAACTCCATGGACTGTATAGTCCGTGGGGCTGCAGTTGGACACGACTGCACAACTTTCCCTTTCAGGCAAAGGGGAGTCTTAGAACATAGTTGTCCAATCCAGTCCATCTGCGTGAATTAAAAAATATATATTTTTGCAGGGATAAAGAGTGATGCGTGGAGGAGTCCATCTCTTTGAAAGCCAGTGAGAATGTGATGGTGATGCCCTGGGCTTGATGCAGTTGCTATGAGATCTTTATGTTTTGCCTAATGATGCCTGCTTCTGATTAGCTCTTCTTGGGAAAGAGTCTTTTTCCCCTTCTAGCTACACATCTGACTGCACATTTGTCAAAGTGTTGATCAAGGGCTCTTCTTTATTTTAAGAAGTGTGCTGTATCCATTCCAAAGCACTTTTTCAGTAATTAATAACAGTGAGATCGGGTTACCTGTGGAGAGCTGAGACATTGAAAAGAGACAGGGAAAATGCAAGAGAGCCGTGGTGGTGGTATAGTTGCTCAGTCGTGTCCGACTCTGCAACCCCATGGACTGTAGCCCGCCAGGCTCCTCTGTCCATGGGGATTCTCCAGGCAAGAATACAGGAGTGGGTTGCCTCTTCCTTCTCCAATGCAAGAGGGTGGCAGCAGTCTAATAACAGGGCTGTCTGCTGTCTCTGCCCCGGGCCCAGACCATCCCTGCTACCCGGAAACCTTGCCACCCTTCAGGGCACCTCTTGATGCTTTATTGTAAAAAAGAAAAAAGCTGAATTGCAGGAAGAAGCGTATGTCATTTCATGGAGGGAACCAGGCGTTTTGTACTGGTATCCCATTTCAAACCAAGAGCGACTCCCTGATTGGTGTAGGCAGACGTTTGTTGTTTTCATCATTTGTCTCACATACTAACATGAGCTGCTCCCCCATGCTGCTGTGTCCAGAGACTGGCTCAGAAGGACCGCTCCACCTCTCCATTTGTGTTCATGAGTGCCAAGCTCAGGATCTGCCACGGAGTAGGTGTCCAGTAAACCAACCCCGAAACATTCCATCTGTTCCCAGAGAAGCAGTCTCTCTGTGTTCACGTGCAGGGGGACCTGAAGGGTGCCAGTCGCACCATCATTTGAATGTGGCAGATTCATGTGATGTGGTTTCCATTGTCATATCAAGGTCACTATGAGTCATGCGTTATGGATCAGTGTATAGAAAGACTCTGATCCTTGATTTATGCTTATGTAGACAGACATCTCTGGAAGGATACCTGAGAACTTGGTAACAGTAGCTCAGTTCAGTCACTCAGTCATGTCCGACTGCAGCACGCCAGGCCTCCCTGTCCATCACAAACTCCCAAAATTTACCCAAACCCATGTCCATCGAGTCGGTGATGCCATCCAGCCATCTCATCCTCTGTCGTCCCCTTCTCCTCCTGCCCCCAACCCCTCCCAGCATCAGGGTCTTTTCCAATGAGTCAACTCTTCACATGATGTGGCCAAAGTACTGGCGTTTCAGCTTCAGCATCAGTCCTTCCAATGAACACCCAGGGCTGATTTCCTTTAGGATGGACAGGTTGGATCTCCTTGCAGTCCAAGGGACTCTCAAGAGTCTTCTCCAACACCACAGTTCAAAAGCATCAATTCTTCAGTGCTCAACTTTCTTCATAGTCCAACTCTCTCACCCATACATGACCACTGGAAAAACCATAGCCTTGACCAGATGGACCTTTGTTGGCAAAGTAATGTCTCTGCTTTTTAATATGCTAAGTTGGTCATAGCTTTTCTTCCAAGGAGTAAGTGTCTTTTAATTTCATGGCTGCAATCACCATCTGCAGTGATTTTGGAGCCCCCAAAAATAAAGTCAGCCACTGTTTCCCCATTTATTTGTCATGAAGTGATGGGACTGAATGCCATGATTTTAGTTTTCTGAATGTTGAGCTTTAAGCCAACTTTTTCACTCTCCTCTTTCACTTTCATCAAGAGGCCTCTTTAGTTCTTCTTCATTTTCTTCCATAAGGGTGGTGTCATCTGCATATCTGAGGTTATTGATGTTTCTCCCGGTAATCTTGATTCCGGCTTTGTGCTTCATCCAGCCCAGAGTGCTGTTGGGGAAATAAATTGAGAAATGGTAAAGACTGGAAGTGGACCATGTTTTATTGTATAGCTGTCTTATATTTTGGAATATTTTCTGTGTTACTGTAGTACCTATATAAATAATAATTGAAATAGAAAGGAAAGATCCTAATGGACATGTCCATTCATAGGCACCCATGTCCATTCTTTATTTCTCCTCTTTACTGGACCCTCCCACACTCCCTCATCTGGGGTAGAATCCTATAATAAATGTGTTTACCTGAAACATATGAAAACATGAAGAAGGCAGGGGTGATATCCGGGTAGCCCAAGGATACTGGCTTGCTTTTGGACCATCTCACAAAATGAGGGAGAAAAATCTGGAAGTTACAGTCTAAGAGGACACAGGCTCCAGTTTCCAGACTTACGAAGGTCATCAGTAGGCTCTAGGGACCTGTGGGAACCAGCATTGTTTTCCCCCTGCCCTTGAATGCACACACTGAAGAAGTATGGGACAAATGCACCCAGGACTTCATGGAGCAAGGACTGTCTTATTTAGGGCATCAAAATTCTTGGGAATCGGGTTTATCCATAGCATCTCCCAACCCTCCCACACCAGGAAAATCAGCTGAACCAAGACCTGTCTAACCTTGGGGCAAAAAAATGTCCTTGCAGAAAAAAAAGTTCATTCTTTTCAGAATAAAAATAAGAGTATGAAAAAATAACACTTGCTCAATGCTTACACAGTCATTTACACGTTTATCCTTAATTCTCACAATCGCTCCCTGGGGAAGGAATTCATATTGTGATCCTTTTTCTTTTGCAGATAAGGAAGCAGGCCTTAGAGAAGTCAAGCAGCTTCCCCAAACGAGGAGCTCCACGTCATACCTGGGAAGGGCCGACTCCAAACCCATGAACTGTGTCCAGCGGATGTCTCTGTGTGCTGATCTCAATGTGCAAAAGCAGACTGACTGCGCCTGATTTTCCGAGACAGTTGTGGGTGACCCTCCCTAACAGCTTGGGTTTGGATCCATCAGGTAGCCTCAGCCTTCCCTTCCCAGTGCCCACGGCCCCGGCCCCGCTCGCTTCGTTTCTGCAACATCCTTCCGCTTTCATCTCTGGGCCTTTGCACTTCCTCTTCATCCTGCTTGAATGCCCTCCCCACCGCGTCCTCGTGGCTGAACTGTCATGATTGGGATCACCGCCTCTTCCCCAGAGCCTTGAGGTGCAGCGGCGGCCCCTCTCCTAACAAATCAGTCTGTGTGAAACCAAACTAATCCATTCCCTTTCTGGTGTTTGTCTGTTCTTGAAATAGCCTATTTATTTGCTTATATGTATTTTTTTCCTACATGACTTTAGTTCCTTGCAGGGAGGGACGAAGTCTTTTCATATTCACCACTGCTTCCTTAGCACATAGAATGTCAGTGCCTGACCCATGATGGACTCTCAAAAGACATCCATGGGGACCTCCTGGTGGCCCAGCGCTTAAGACTCCGTGCTTACAATGCTTTCACAGGTTCGATCCCTGGTCGAGGGAATAAGATCCCACGTTCTGCGCAGTGCAACCGAGAAAAGAAAGAAAGCCATGAACTTTCCAACATGCTGGCTCTCAGTGTATCCTCCCGTATATGATCAGGATGATATTACTCTCAGCCTGTTCTTAGGAGCTGAGGGAATGCATGCATCCAAGTTCCCTGCTTCGTGCTCAATGAACAGGAGCTCTTCCCATCATCATGGGCTGCTTTTCTTTTCACTTCCCAAGGGCTTGAAAAAATGTTTCACTGAACACAGTCTTAGCAGCAAAGTGGTCCCCAAAGCACTGCCTTGCCTGCCCTGAGCCTTGGGGAAAAGAATCACATTTTCTGTCTAAGGGTGATGTAACATCGCCACTAAAGAAAGTTTATCTGCTTAGCCCTATCCATCATGTGTCTGTCCCACCCCTCCCTTGCTGGGAAGGCGCTCACATTTACCACCCGTGCGATAATCTCCACTGTATTTCTGTACGCCAGATGATTGATCTTTTGCTAACAAATCAGCTCAGCTGGCTGCGCGGCTGCTGTCCTGTTGTTCCTCGTCAGATGGAAGGCGTGGCTGGCTGCTCTGCAAATCACTGCAGGAAGATGGCCCCGGAGAGCGCTGGGAGGGTCCTCTTTGCACAAAGCTGGGCTCCGTTGAAAAGACCCCAGGCACGGCCGTGGCTCGCTTCTCCCACAGAGGTGGCAGCGTTTTCATCTGCCCTGGGATTGGGCCCAGACGGATTTGCGCCTTCCCGACTGCTTCCTTTGTGTCTTGGAACTCTCAGAGATCAGAACCCAGCACAGCTCAGGGGTCGGGAAGCCAGGGCTTCCTGGGGTCTCAGCTTGGCCTTTTTGTGACTAATTATAATCACAAAAGGATTGCAAAAGGGTCTTCAAACGTATGGTAGCAGTTAAAATAGTCACACCCTGTTAGGTTCCCCTCCCCCCCTGCCCCATTCACGCCATAAGGAGATGTCTGCAGGGCTGGCTGGGGTTTCTTGGATGACCTCCAGCAGCGCCGTAGACAGACCCCAGCAAACTCTCCTCACCTTGATGTTGGTGATGAGCGCGAACGTTTATGAAACCTTCCCAGGTGCTCGGCTCTGTTAATCACTTTGCCTATGGTGGACTCATTCTTCCAGGAATAATGAGCGAGGAAAGCAGGTTCAAGACCGATCTGGTGGGAGTGCGTGCAGACTGTAGAGACAGGCTCGTGACTGGGGATTCCAAGGTGTACTGTGGGTGTGCTCAGCCACTCAGTCGTGTCCGACTCTCTGCCACCCTGTGGACTGTAGCCTGCCAGGCTCCTCTGTCCATGGGATTCTCCAGGCAAGAAGACTGGAGTGGGTTGCCACGCCCTCCTCCAGGGGATCTTCCTGACCCGGGGATTGAACTCGTGTCTCTTATGTCTCTTGCATTGGCAGGCGGGTTTTTTCTCCCTGGTGCCACCTGGGAAGGGGTGGGGTTAGCATTATCCAGTACTTAAACTAATTCAGCCCTTTCCTGCAAGATACTCCTTTCACCAACCTTGCAAGTCAGGTCACCTCTTACCTACAGTTTTGCAGGTGAAAACTGAGATCCGAGAAGAGTTAGCAGCCCGTCCAAGATTGCACACGGCTACTAGAGGGGCAAGCCCAGGGTTTAAGTCAGGTTTGTCTGGCTGCAGGCTCTCACTGTGTATAGAGGTGGTCTGAAAAGGTCAGTCTTCTATGCAGACAGAGGGACGAAAAAGATGCCAGACAGAAGGGTTTTTTCTCTGAGCCTTATCGTTTTCTTCTATGACTAATGCAAAGGCAAATCTGTCTATACACGCACACACACCCTTAAGAGGAAAACTAGACAACCTTTGCAAAGCACCATGAAGCCAAAAAGACTGAACTATTCAAGGCATCCACTTGATCATTACTTCAGCTTCTACATGTCATCTTTATAGTCTACTGAATTAGTAAGAGAAGTGACTACTCCTTGACACTGACAGAGAAGTACACTGCATGTGATAGAAACGGCTCTGTGCAAACCCATCAGATTGCTATAGAGACACAAATTCATACTTTTCACCATCATAACCCATAATCGTAACCCAACATCCATTCAAATTAAAGCACTGTAACTCTTTTTAGAAGTAGAAGGAAAAAAAAATACTTGCTGCCTTTTACTGGTTGATTTACTGGTACATGACAATATTGGGCATATTAAATTTTAATATTGGCACTGTCTTTTTCACCATAAGCTTTGTGCTGAGGAGCTTAGAAATTATTTCACTTTAAAAGGGACATTTATTGCACTGTATAGGCAGGTAGGTAATTCTGTCCTCTGAGAAACTCATGGATTATTTTCCTTCTGAGACATGAGAACTTTTGATTTGTACTAGTTGTGTCATTTGGATGCAAAGGAAGGGTGATTTATTGTTTCCACTGGCATAAATAATGCTCTGTTTGTTTCTGCACTGTTTCCCAACACCCACTGTGGATAATGTCTCACAGTTTGCTAGGCAGAGAACTCAGCCTGTTACTGTAAATGTCTAGGAGAGAGATAAGGGGAACACAGGTTTGGATTTCAGCCTAAGGCTCTAATGCATCCCCAGTCATCTTAGAAAGAGATAATCCAGTTATGGTGGCCAGTGCTACGAAGCACACATCCTTTCTGTTTCTTTTCTTGGAACCGTTAGTACTCTTTAGGGAGCATGTCAACCTTCTTACCCTTACAATGAGATACTTTCCAGGATAATTTACGCTTTCTATCAAAGACGAGACATCTCTTTAACTATGGCTACTCTGCACCCACCCATTTTTTTCCACTCCCCTCTTCTGTGACTTCTTATCACCAGTTTTAAGAAATATATGCCTGTCTCTGAAAATAACATGTGAGAATTGTAGCATTACACAACTTTCTGGGGATCTCTACAAAACAGAAATGACAGAAACCATCGGTTGCTGACCCAATGTACCTCTTCTTTTTATATTTAGTTATAAAAACTGACTTTATTTGGAGTGGCAATATGCTAGCCTCAGATATGAATTTTCCAGCCTCCATCATAAATTGATGTGACCATTCTGGATAATGACATGGAAACAGAAATTATTGGGTAGATCCTCTGAAAACTACAACTCTGAGACAGAAAATTGGTAGAGGTCCATTTTTTCCCTTTCCCTAACTTCTGCCATCTGTTGGATTTTGGACAGATGGCTGGATCTCTAGCAGCCATATTGGATAAGGAGGCAACCTTCAGTTCTTGTAATAAGGGGAGTAGGAAGAATGAAAGTAGAATCCTGGATGCCTGATGATGTAGTGGGGCCACTCTGCCAAGTCGAGCACCAGCTACCTTAGGACGCTTTATAGGTGAGAGAACACATTTCTACTTTTTTTAGGCAAGTATACCCATGTGCTATTATGTCCACCTGGGTAAGCCAGTCTCCACAATGTGAAGACATCGATGTATCCTATGGGGAGGTCCACACAGCAAGGCATGCCCATGTCCTGCCAACGGCCAGCATTGACTTGTCGGCTGTGGGAGGGAGACCCTGGCTGGCAGCTTGCCTATGACCTCATAAGAGACGCCAAGCCGGCCAAGCTGCTCCTGAACCCTCGACCCTTAGAAACTGTATGAGATATTAAGTGTTTATTGTTAGTTTAAGCTGCTACAGTAGTATATAAATAAGACAGACTTTAGGATTCGGTTTGTATTCTTGTGTATCTATTTTTAAACTGATGGGTTAGGTGACTAACACAAAACCTTGATATTCTGAAACCCTATACATGAAAATATCCACAAAGGGATTAAAATGCTTCTCATTTCCCAGACATCATAGTTAAATGTGGTTGCAGACTTAACAGCTTTTCAGCCATTCTTATGAATACAGCAGATCATTATCCTCATGAATTTCACATTCCACTAAACAGGCATTTTCTTGACCTAGACTAAAAATCCCATGTTCTCCTCACCTACTCTCTCGCCATGAAGGTCCCCCTCCCAGTCCCAGAAGGCTGACGTGACCCAGATCATAGAGGACTGAGGCTTCCCAGAGCATTTTTCTCTCCTTCTTAACCAAACTTGGTGTTTTGCAGGGAAAACCAGCCTTTGGAAAGGAACATGCCTTCCCCAATCTCAAATTCAATTTAACTTGGGAGAATGAAACTGCCTTCCCAATTTAAGGTGAGGGCTGCCTGCTTACTGCTCGAGTTCTCTGATGATGGGCCCCCAGATCTTTTCCTGATTTTCTTAAACACGTGACGTTTCCAGGCACCTGGCTTAGCTTTACAGTGGCCAGCACCTCCCTCACAGATCACGCCCTCAACTTCAGCCTTTGTGAAGCTTTTATAATCTGTCCATCACGACCCCAGTGACACCTGAGCAATATAAGGGGCTGTCTGAAGAGCTGCAGATCGTGATGTTTATACCTCTACTGTCCTTGCGCAGCACCTTTTAAATTGGGTATTAAGTCTCAGTGGGCTTCCCCAGTGACTCAGAGGTAAAGAATCTGTCTGCGATATAGGAGACCTGAGTTCGACTTCTTGGTGGGGAAGATCCCCTGGAGGAGGGCATGGCAACCCACTCCAGTATTCTTGCCTGGAGAATCGCATGGACAGAGGAGCCTGGTGGGCTACAGTCCGTGGGGTCACAGAGAGTGAGGCATGAAGCAGCTGAGCACGCACACGCCCATAAACTTTCAGCACCGGAGGTATATTAGTCAACTGGTTATGATGACCCACCAACAGTGTTCCGTCCTATGATGGACCAGGTCCTGTCTGCCCGGGGTCCTGTCTGCCCGGGGCTGCAGGATAACAGCCCTGCAGCGTTGGCGAAACTGGGAATGTCGCACTAGTGGCAGGGGGAGGGGCCCGCTGAGGGTTTCTGGGCCAGCCGCGCGTCTGTCACAACATCAGAAGTGAAGACTGTCATATCCACAGGGCGACCCATTACCCTTCACTGCAAACCTGTCGATTCATTCTGAGATTCCAGTTGTGACTACATTCTGTTGATAAATATCAGAGACTTTGGCAGAGTAATGGCAAATTGTCCAGCTGTATTTATTTACATTCCCCTGGATAATCTATCTCCCAGCCTAAAGCTATCATCATCACTTACAGATTTGCTTTTAATTTGAATTTTGTCATTCTCCTCTTTTTCTTCTACTTCCTCCTCCCCTTTTCTGTCCGTTTGCTTGCAGATTAGAGCATCCCTTGTGGCTCAGACAGTAAAGAATCCACTTGCAATGCAGGAGACCTGGGTTCCATCTCTGGGTCAGGAAGATCCCCTGGAGGAGGGCGTGGCAACCCACTCCAGTATTCTTGTCTGGAAAATCCCATGGACAGAGAAGTCTGGTGGGCCACAGTCCACAGGGTTGCATAGAGTCAGACATGACTGAGCGACTAACACTTAATTAAAAACAAACAAACTCCTGACTCCACTATTAGTTAGTTGGATTCACTCTTTCTTTCTCTCTCCTTCTCTCCTTCCCTTCTTTCTTCCTTCCTTCAGTCTTTTTTTAAAGGGTGTTGAATTTTATGGTTTGCAGACTATGGAAGACAGAGAAGCAGTCACCATTGGTTTTGCGCTATGCTAGAACATTTGGAGGCTATATACGAATCCCAGCACCACCCCGCCATGAAGCTACTTAGGAATATGCATTTGTGATAACACTGACTGATAAACTAGAAGCTGGGATTGTCTGATCAGAGCTCCTTCTGGAGGAAGGAGGAAGTTGTACACCAATAGTTTTGGTGTCAACCTGGTGGCTCAGATGGCAAAGAATCCGTCTGCAACGCAGGAGATCCTGGTTCGATCCCTGGGTCAGGAAGATCCCCTGGCGGAGGGCATGGCAACCCACTCCAGTATCCTTACCTGGAGAACCCTCATGGACAGAGGAACCTGGCGGGCTACAGTCCATGGGGTCGCAAAGAGTTGGACAGGACTGAGCTATTAACACTTCCCTTTCATTCAAAGTTAAGTCATCTGGTGGCAGATCTGATTGGAAAGGTTTTTTGTTTGACTGGGGGTGAGATGAGTGAGGGAGAAAGAAAAAAGCCTGGTTAAGATACTCTTTCACTCTTGCTGAACAGACCGCATAAAGGGAATGTCCCATTTACGAGATACCCTGTTCATGGCCGTTAACGAGTGGCTGCTTTTTTTCTTTTAAGAACAGGAACCTTATTTCATGCTCTCATTCTGTGCCTAAGGTGGCAATCTCAAAGCAGCATGAAATAGTTGGCAGTGAGCAATTCAGATGCAATTTATTTCCCAAGCTCAGCTTGTGTATCTGTATCAGCTTCACTTTAAACCATTATCGAGTGAGCATATGAACACACATACACAGTAACATGTAAAAATAAATCTATAATGTATGTATTTTCTGATTTCTCTCTCTCCCCTCACCAGCACCTTCACTGTCAGAGGAAATCAACCTTAACCCACTGATGGTTTTGACTGAGATGAAGAGTATTTGTGTTTTTCATGTTTGCAGAAACCAAATGAGACAAGTATCCTGAGTCAGCTGGGTTGCTCTGAGACCCATCAGAGCATCAGAAGACCCATTAGGGTCGAGAAGACCCTGCCTCCACGAGAGTTGTAATAACAACGACAGCTGTCGTTCAGGGCGTTCCGACTGTGTACCAGGCTCACAGTGGGTTCATTTGTCAGCTGACTTCCTCCTCCCATCAGCCTTGTGGGGTTGGTGGCTGGAGGATCGAATAGTCAGCCAGTGGGAGAGGATCACCAGCTACACCAAAGTGTCCTAAGGATCAAGAGTAACCAGAGAATCTCCTTTCTTTGCACTTTTTTCACACAAGTCCTTCTGGATGCTTTTTTGGACATCTGGGTTTGCAAGTCCTACCCAAGTCCACTGGGTCATCGATGTTTGACTTGGGCAGAGAGACGTGTACTGTGAGCCATTGTCCCTGTTCCGAAGGCCTTTCTCAGAGACGGCTCTGTGGGGCCTGCCTTGGATACACTGCCTTTCGTAGAGCAGGAACTCGGTCCACATTCAGAAAAGTCAGGTTACTGCCAGTGTGGTTGTTCACTCACTAAGTCGTACCCGACTCTGTGACCCCAAGGGCTGAAGCACTCCAGGCTCCCCGTCCTTCTCCATCTTGGGAATTCGCCCAAGCTCATGTCCATTGAATCTGATGCCATCCAACCATCTCATCTTCTGCTGCCCTCTTACTCCATAAACAGTGACTAGGTTGAAATGGAATCATTTTTGAATTAAATGAAAAAAAAAAAAAAAAAAGAAGGTGTCTGTTGAAAGTCTGGCACTTTTCTAGGCATTGGGAATATATGTGCTAAGTTCTGCCTGTAATTATGGGGGTGATGCACTAGCAGGTGAATGCATATGATACATAAAGCAAATAGGAAATGAGATAATAGGAAGTACTATGAAGAAAATAAAATTCATGGCTGTAATGATGGGGAGAGGGCTTACTTTGCACCAGGTGGCCCGGAAGACTCCTCCAAGGAGGAGCTGAATGAATATGGCTGGTGTAGCCCACTGTCTCACCATAGGTGAAAACCCCGCACATGCTGTTATACTAACAAAAAGAAGTGTAATTATTTACTTCTGTTACATTCATTGGAATTTGCAGCCTGAAGGTGGTTATAATTATCCCCATTATTCTCTTTTCTGCAGCTTCCAAGTAATGGAGCAAATGATAAAGCAATGTGCTTAGAGAAGACGACTTTATTCTTCTTCTTGTGCATTGACCTTGCTAGAAATCAGAGAAGGGGGTCAGAGCCTGGACTGAATGCACACACTGGGATTATCCTCAAGGGGAGGCTTTGCGTGGAGACGTTTCTTTCTGGGATTCTGGGATCTGCTGTGATTCCCTGGGTGTAAATAGATGAGAGTTGAAACGGACTCATTTCTGGATACTAGTGAAATGGGACCTCTTTTGTGGCACGACGGCACTCAGGATAACATCCTCTAAGTGAGGGGGGGTTGCACGGGAAAGCCCAGAACTGTGCGGGGGGAACTCTGGACCCGGTCCTGTGCCCTGGGCCTCCGCTTGGGGCAGGTGAAGGGCGCCAGGGCTCAGCCCTGCGTGGGGCGTCTGCTTGAGGTCCCCCTCCGTGCCCTCTCTGCCTCCAGGGGCCGCCTCCTCCTGCAGCTTTGGCCCCTTCCCTCCTCACCTGTCACCCGTCACCTCTCCAGCTCCGCTGCCATCGTCTCCTCTAGGCCCCCAGTGGCTCTCTCCCATGGATCCCCCACCAGCTTCACTTGGCGATCTTGAGTCTAGTTGTTTTTAAATGTTAGGATCTTCAAGGGCTAAAACCAGATCACTTTCTCTTAGCACACCCTGAACTTCTAGCAATTCCTAAGTTATGGACGGAGGACTCCTTGGAGCATCCTTGGAGATGCTTGCTTCTGTAGCCTGTGGACTGGATGAATAATGCGTTCTAATCTGTGAAGGTGGCTGTACCAAAGAGCCATGGACTGGGTGGCTTATAAACAACAGAAGCCATTCAAAAGCCTCGAAGTCCAGGGTTACAGAGCTCGCATGGCTGGGTTCTAATAAGGCTCTTCTTCCAGACTGCAGATGTCTGAAGGGCTTGGGAGCTCGGTGCAGTCCCTTTTAAAACATTAATCCTGTTCATGGGGGCTCTATCCTCATGACTTGGTTACCTCTCAAATACCTCTGAATACCCACATACTGCGGGTGGGGGGCTTCAACACATTAAAAGTTTGGCATGAAACAAGAACATTCAGTCCTTAGCAGTGTGTCAAAAATAGGTACACAAACGTTTTCAAATGTAAATACTGTTTTGATTATTGGAGTAGGAAATAGCAACCCACTCCAGTACTCTTGCCTGGGAAATTCCACGAACAGAGGAGCTTGGCGGGCTACGGTGCATATGGTCACAAAAGAGTCGGACACGACTGAAGAGACTTCATCCAAGTATGCGCTGTTTTGATTACAAGATGCAAATTTATTTTAAAGAATAGCTGAATTGATTTTTCCATTGTATATTTTAAAAATCCACAAATAGATCTTTTATCCTACCGTGGCCCGTGATAGCTCACTCATCTAGTAATGTGTCTGAAGACTTGAGAGGGGGCTTGGATCGCTACCAGCAGGATGAGGCCTGAGATGGATTGTTTGATTGACACCTGCTAATCCCCTGGTGCTCCATGAAGGTACCTGCCGGTTCAGACCCCTGGTTGTGGGTTTGGGGAGGGGCCAGTGAAGTCAACAGTGCCGTGAGCCCTGAGGTAGGTCGAGGCACAGAGAAGCAAATTCCGTGGCCTCTGGCCTCCTCTGTGCAGCGGGATAAGCTAGCCTGGGCCCCATTCAGGCGTCATTTTCATCTTGGACCTTTGGGGGAGTGCTCAGTTAACACAGCAAACACAAGGGGATTTTACACGGCAGTTTCCACCAATTTGCATTCCTGTGAAGGGTTGTGTCAGAGCTGTTTCCATCTCTGCTTGCTCCGTTTATTCAGCATGAGGGTCTGGAACATGCAGTCCTGCTGGCTTTTATCAGCTACGCCATCTCATGGTACTACAGGGAGGATCTTTATTATTAGCATAATAAGAGGGAAGCGGGCTGCTTGTGGCAACTGTCTGCCTATTTCTAGAGCTTGCCCGGTGTTTTGTACTGGCTGCTAATTAAAGCTCAGCTGACAGCGGCAGGATAGGAAAGGAGGAAGCCGTCCCGGCGGGTCGGTGGGACAGCGGGCAGGGTGTAAGTCTCCCTGCCTGGGGATGGAGCGTCCGGAGGAGCTTCTGTTCCATGGGTTCTTGCTGCCAGAGAACCAAGCAAGCCCGCGCTCACTTCTGGGGAGAGAACGCCTGCGCCTGTATCTGCTCTTCCCATCCTTCTTGTCCGGGCAGGAGGGGACCACGCCTTTGCTTACTGAGGCATCCCTGAGGGTACCCACGACTAGCGAAGAGGGCTGCAGAGAAGGAGGGTCAGAGGGGAAGGGAAGGAGGCTTTGCTTCATCAGGATTGCCTTTAATCTTTGCATTACTGCGATTTTAAAAAGTTATTGCTATATGTATGTGATATAAAATATAATAGTGCAAATATTCAAATAGTTACCAAGTCTGTAAGCAAAGTGGACGTTTCCTTTCATGAACCCACCAGATCCCACTTTCTCCTCCAAAGATTGTCATAAGCATCAGTTCGTTCCATGTGTATAACTCATCTATTTATATATATGTCTTTTTAAAGATATGTATAAATAAAATATGCATATATTTTATATAAAAGATATATATAAATAAAATAAAATTTTGTATATATACATAAAATTCTTTTTAATATATGCAGTAGATTCACACTGTTTATACTGATTTTTCTAGTTATTATGTCTTGAACATCTTTCCATGAGAGGGAAATACAGTGTTTTTATATCATATCCTAACTCATTTGAGATAACTGCTCCATACTATTTCCATTATGGGTGTTCAGTTCAGTTCAGTTCAGTTCACTTGCTCAGTTGTGTCCGACTCTTTGTGACCCCATGGACTGCAGCACGCCAGGCCTCCCTGTCCATCACCAACTCCCAGAGTTTACCCAAACTCATGTCCATTGAGTCGGTGATGCCATCCAGCCGTCTCATCCTCTGTCGTCCCCTTCTCCTCCTGCCCGCAATCCCTCCCAGCATCAGGGTCTTTTCCAACGAGTCAACTCTTTGCATCAGGTGGCCAAAGTATTGGAGTTTCAGCTTCAGCATCAGTCCTTCCAATGAACACCCAGGACTGATCTCCTTTAGGATGGACTGGTTGGATCTCCTTGCTGTCCAAGTTACTCTCAAGAGTCTTCTCCAACACCACGGTTCAAAAGCATCAATTCTTCAGCGCTCAGCTTTCTTCATAGTCCAATTCTCACATCCATACATGTTCACTGGAAAAACCATAGCCTTGACTAGACAGATCTTTGTTGGCAAAGTAATGTCTCTGCTTTTTAATATGCTGTCTAGGTTGGTCATAGCTTTATGTATGTATTATTTATTTGATAATTCTTTTATTCACAACAATCTTTTAGGCTTTTGAGGAAGAGTCTGATCAGGATTCTAGCCCCTTATATTTTCTTTCTTTTCCTCATAATTTCTGCTTTTCTTACTTTCCTCCATGTGAGAGGCTGAATATTTCACCACTAAGCTTTGTTTAGCTCACAGGAAACCTCCTGACCAGGCCCACCCGTGAAAGGCTGCGAGAAAGTGGAAACTGACCCATCTGCTCTGGAGTCTACCTGGAACCAGGACTTTACTCCCTCCCCTGGTAGTGTTGAAGAAGCCTGTATTCTAACTGGGGGAGGATGGTTCTTTGAGACACTAGTTCACCACCTTCTTGGTCTGCTGACTTTCTGAATAAAGCCACTATTTCTGGCCCCAACATTTAATCTCTTGATTTCTTGGCTGTCAAGCTTGGACTTGGTAACAAGAGCAACCCAGGTCTATAGATTGACCTTTTGGCCCATAGGTCACATTCACCCACACATAAATAATGAACCCCAAGGTAAAGTGCTTGGTTTGCCTCGGAGAGGCAGTGTGGAGAATGTACAATGAACTAAGGCCACAGGCAGGCAAATGCTTAAATACGTTTTAAAACAAGCAGCATGTATTGCTCTGCACCTTGCTTTTCTAATTTACCAATACGTTCTCTCCATCCTTCATTGTCAGTGGGGCTAGAACATCTCTTTCTCTTAGTAGCTGCAAGGGATTCCACTAAGAGATGCTCTATAATTTAATTTACTATTGTCTTACTGACAGACTTGCATGTTGTTTCAGAGTTGTCACTGAATTAAAGAAAAAAGGCTTGGATAGTGCGAAATGAAAATATCAGGTGCCATATCAATAAACAAGAAATGTCCCAGCCATCAGCGATTTCTAGCCTTGCAGTCTAGTAAATGCTGCCAGCCCCGCAGTGATTGCTGAGGAGCTGGGGGATGCGGGGAGCAAGGGGAACAAGGAAGAGGGACTGGCCCCAGACAGCTGAGGTGCATATGAAAGGAACGGAGGTGAGCCCAGAGGCTTGCATCTTTCCACACAGAGAACGCTAAGTTCTGTAACTTGACATGGGATCTTTGACTTCCTCAGACTGCCTGCTCCCTTTGCTGCAAACTTGTATACTGCCTGACTTCCCTTCCTGCCTCCTTGGAGCAGTTTTCTCAGTGCCCCTGAGATGCTGTCAGTATCGGACCCCAGCTCCGAGTCCTAAACATAAATAAAATAAAAGAAAACAAATAAATATTTAACTAGCTAAATAAATAAATTTATTAAAATAAATAAATAATATTTAACATAAAATAACTCTCTCCTTTCAGGTTCTGACTATATTTTTAGTTGACAGTAGGCATTCTTGCTCCTTTATCTTAAAACAATGTAGATACCTAGCGGAAATTCTAGAAGGCTATACACCAAAATGTCACTCTGGTTGTCTTTGGAGGTGAAGAATTTTGGAGAATGCTCTTTCTGCTTTATTGCTTCACTGTTTAAATTGCTTTTCACAAGCATGCATAATTTTTATAACTAGAAAATACATGCAAGACAATATTTCAATGTTTCAAAGAAGTACAACTTAATTAAAATAGAGTTTGTGTTTAAATGCTCAAATATTTACAGGACGGACGCGTTTCTGGTTTTCTCGGAAGGACTAGCAGTTGGTGAGTGTTGCTGCAGCGCCCCTGCCAGCAGCGCAGGTGTTTTAAGGGGCTCCCTGCCGGATCTTGCGTTGGGGTGGCTGGAGATGTCTTTCCTCCTACTTAAGAATTTCTAGGTACTCTTGATCATGGACTCCAAGGAGAAATGCTGAGTTAACTCCCCTTTTCTCAGTTTCGAGGCACAGGGGGAAACAGACTTGAAGGAGACTCCTGGTCATTTCCTGGCGTGAGGCTGCAGCCATCCACCTTTGCTTCGTTTTTAATAAGTTTGTTTATTTTTGACTGCACTGGGTCTTCACTGCTTCGCGTGGGCTTTCTCTAATTGCAGTGAGTCCAGGCTGCTCTCTGCTGGGGAGCTCGGGCTTCTCCTGACAGCGGCTTCTCTTGTTGCAGAGCACAGGCTCCAGAGCGCAGGCTCAGTGGTTGTGGCGTGTGGGCTTACTGGCCTCGCGGCCTCTGAGATCTTCCTGAACTAGGGATTGAACCTCTGCACCTTGCCTTGGCAGGGGGACTCTTAACCACTGGACCACCAGAGAAATCCAACCTTTGCTTCTGAGCCATCAGGTTTGGGAGAGGGAAAAGCGTCTCTGACCAGATCTCCAAGGGATTTGTGGGAAAAGGGGAGGCAGCCATTCAGTCTCCAGGGTGCTGATCCTTGTTTGGAAATGAGTGTCAGTTGTGAGTTCAGTTCTGTTCAGTTCAGTCGCTCAGTCATGTCCAACTCTTTGTGACCCCATGGACTGCAGGCATGCCAGGCCTCCCTGTCCATCACCAACTCCCGGAGTTTACTCAAGCTTATGTCCATCGAGTTGGTGATGCAATCCAGCCATCTCATCTTCTGTCGTCCCCTTCTCCTCCTGCCCTCAATTTTCCCCAGCATCAGGGTCTTTTCCAATGAGTCAACTCTTCACATCAGGTGGCCAAAGTATTGGAGTTGCAGCTTCAGCATCAGTCCTTCCAAAGAACACCCAAGACTGATCTCCTTTAGGATGGACTGGTTGGATCTCCTTGCACTTCAAGGGACTCCAAGAGTCTTCTGCAACACCACAGTTCAAAAGCATCAATTCTTTGGCACTCAGCTTTCTTCACAGTCCAACTCTCACATCCATACATGACCATTGGAAAAACCATAGCCTTGACCAGACGGACCTTTGTTGACTTTTTAATAGCTTTTTAATATGTTGTCTTTTTAATATGTTTAATATGTTGGTCATAGCTTTCCTTCTAAGGAGTAAGTGTCTTTTAATTTCATGGCTGCAGTCACCATCTGCAGTGATTTTTAGAGTCCCCCAAAATAAAGTCTGTCACTGTTTCCACTGTTTCCCCATCTGTTTTCCATGAAGTGATGGGACCAGATGCCATGATCTTAGTTTTCTGAATGTTGAGTTGTGAAGGGATCTTCTAATCTAACAAGAGCTCTCCAGATCCTAGATGTAAAATCCTTTTCTGGAAAAACTGCAATATGCATTCTGAATCAGGACAGAGCCTGTGGGACCAGGTTTATTTTAATGAAGGGTTTGCTCTGCTCCCCAGAGGATGCTGTGGAACATCGAGGCAGGAGGCGGGGAGTCAGAGCGGACCTGGGACCCAGGCGGGCAGCATCATCCAGGAGCTGGGGTCTTTGCTACTCTCAGCCACCTCTGCTGGGGAGGAGGTGACCCTCCATCGCGTCCCAGGAATTGGAGACTGTAGGCGAGGTAGCATTTCATTTCCTCTTCTCATAGCTGATTGGTTCGTGCCGTTCAGCAAAGGGGCAGGTGCCCCTCCCAGAGCAGGAAGGGAGAATGGACATCAGGAAGGAGGACCACAGTGGGAAGACATCACATGTTCCCGTAGCAGGCTTTTTTCTGGGATTAAAAAAATAATGGCTATAGCAAACAGAGGCAAATAATAACCATCATTTTGATAGCAAGAGTTGGCCTTCAGGCCCTTTGCTTTCTCGTTGGCCATGAAAATAGTCCTGAAAGTGGGGCTTCTTGTGTGGTTTGTAGCATCCTGCAGCTACAAATAGCAGAGCAGCCAGCCCGATGGGAGGGACCTTTAGCCTGAACATCACCTTCTTTGTTTTGTAAGCATTACAGGAGAGAGGGAGGGCGGAAAGCATTTGAAGAGTGAATAGCTTTGCTTTCTGACATTCTTTTATTTTGCACAGACTTTTGTCCCAGTGGGGTCAGGTTGACACTGGATGACATCAGGAGAGAAAGAAAGCACAGCAATTAACATGAATTAAGCATTTATTTCCCTGGAGGAGGAAACGGCAACCTTCCCTCTCCAGTGTTTTTGCCTGGGAAATCCCACCGGCAGAGGGGCCTGACGGGCTACAGTCCATATGGGGTTGCAAAGAGTTGGACATAATTTAGCGACTGAACACAATAACGAAGCATTTATTTCAGAGCCAACAGAGATGATTTCAGAGATTTCCCCTTTCTACTCCCGTGTTCTCAATTGGGATGATGCTGACTGTCTTTACAGAAACATTCAGGAATACAGGATAATTAATATTTGTGCATTAGACCAGACATGGCATTGGAAGCGAAACTTAAGGACAGCATTATTCATGGAACAGAGGGAGTCCACTTAGGATGGGAAGATGTGTGAGGCTTGATGAAACAGTCCTGGATGTAGGTCGCTCCGATATTTTGGTCCTCTGATGCAAAGTTGACTCATTGGAAAAGACCGTGATGCTGGGAAAGATTCAGGGCAGGAGGAGAGGGTAACAGAGGATGAGATAGTTCGATGGCATCACTGACTCAATGGACATGAGTCTGAGCAAACTCCAGGAGACAGTGAAGGACAGGGAAGCCTGGCGTGCTGCAGTCCACAGGGTCGCAGAGTTGGACGTGACTTAGCGACTGAACAACAACAGGTCTACATGCTTTAACAGCCTTCTGGTTGCAGAGCTGGCCTCCCCTCCATGGTAAGCAGTGTGGGATGCTAACATCGGAGCCTTTGGAGGAGGCCTTGGGGGCACAGCACCTAAGGTCCTTCCTTGGGTGCACCCCCAACAGGATCCCAGAGAGAAGCAGCAACCTGGAGTCGTCTTCTTCCACAGACAGGGAGCCCCCTACTCACTCCTCTTGCCCTAGATCTACAGGTCCTGGGTTGTGCTCAGACCTCAGGGTGAAAAATCACTTCTGTTCTCCTGATATTTCCCCTGCTTCCTCTGGTACACTGGCATCACCTTTCTGCTCTACTTTGCTGGGCTGAGCAGGTGCCCAAAGAAAAGCCTTCCTTGTGATGAGTCATCATCTTAAATTACATCCAGGTGGCCTTTTAAATGACAAAGTTGTTTGATAGTCATTTTTCAGATTTGAGGCTAAGCAGCCCGTTGAGATCAGCAGAATAGCTATGATTATGCGCATTTTCTAGATATGGAGAGAAACAGAAGTTCCCCAGAGAGGTTATGCAGCCAGTCCAAAGTCACACAGCCACTGAGTAGCAAATCATGAGGGCTAACTTGAGAATGTCTGACTTCAAGTCCAGGGTCTGCCTTCCGTAATCAGTTACACCACCTTACGTTTCAACCACGCTGTGTCCCTTACAAATGTCTTCATCTTGCAGAACCCTAAGACTAGTGGTCAGTAAGGAAGCTAAAGTGGTCAGTAAGGAAGCTAACTCGGGAGAGGAGAACTTTGATGTCTAAGGTGACAGAGCTAGGTGGCAATAGCGTCAGGACTTCAGCTCCCTTTTTCTGACTCAGCCCCAAGTTCTTCCCTTCTTCTCAGCTTCCCATCAAGGAGGCAAATGAATCTGTACTTTTTTATGTATCAGCTGTGTATCTTAGAGTCAAATATGTGACTGGAAAACGGACTTTCTCTATGGCACAAACACAGTGATGGCTGATTGAGTTCTTGTGATATAGCAAGCACTGTTTCGTGTCTGTGTGTAAATCCCCATTTAATTTAGTCTTTGCCACAAACCTGTGGAATGTGTTCTGTTGTTGTTTAGTCACTAAGCTGTGTTTGACTCTTTGCAGCCCCAAGGATTGCAGCGTGCCAGACTTCCCTGTCCTTCGAATCAGGTGGCCAAAATATTGGAGCTTCAGCTTCAGCATCAGTCCTTCCAATGAATATTCAGGGTTGATTTTTTTTTTTAGGATAGACTGGTTTGATCTCCTTGCAGTCCAAGGGACTCTCAAGAGTCTTCCCCAGCACCACAGTTCAAAATCATCAATTCTTCAACACTCAGCCCTCTTTATGGTCCAACTCTCACATCCATACATGACTATATAAGTATGGAAAAGCCATCGCTTTGACTATATAGACCTTCGTCGACGACAAACTGATGTCTCTGCCTTTTAATAAGCTGTCTAGATTGGTCATAACTTTTCTTGCAAGGAGCAACCATCTTTTAATTTCATGGCTGCAGTCACTGTCCACAGTGATTTTGGAGAACAAGAAAAGAAAATATGCCACTGTTTCCACTTTTTTCCCATCTATTTGCCATGGAGTGGAGGAACTGGATGTCATGATAATTTTTTTTTTTTTTTTGAATGTTGAGCTTTAAGCCAACTTTTTCACTCTCCTCTTTCACTTTCATCAGTAGGCTATTTAGTTCCTCTTTGCTTTCTGCCATTAGAGTGGTATCATCTGCATATTTGAAGTTGTTGATGTTTCTTCTGGCAATCTTGATTCCAGCTTGTGATTCAAGCCTGACATTTGTGTTCTGTAATTATAACCATTTACAGTAAGAATGTGAAGACACTGAGGCTCAGAGAGGTTAAATAACCGCCCAAGGACACACAGCACAAAGACAATATTTGACTGCAGATTTGCCTGCTTTGGGCCTTCCCAAGTGGCACTAGTGGTAAAGATGCAAGAGACTTGGATTTTATCCCTGGGTTGGGAAGATCCCCTGGAGGAGGAAGTGGCACCTCCCTCCAGTATTCTTGCAGGAAGAATCAGATGGACAGAGGAGCCTGGTGGACTACAGTCCATGGGGTTGTGAAGAGTCAGACAGGACTGAGTGCTCAGCAGCCTCATTGCCTGCTTCTATCTTTTATTTACCAACATGCAAGGCATTTTCATGTTGAGAGGAGATTATCCCGTGGTAGACGTGGATGGCTTTCAGGGGCTGATCCCTTCTTGACAATGCTACCTGGTTAGCTGGCTAGCAGGAGTGCCGCCTTGATCAGAACCCTCGAACAGCTCCTCTCGGCTCATGTGATGAGGCCCATAGAGGAATTTGGCTTATTGGGTGTCAGATGCTTGGCCTATATCACCACAACTAACCTCTTAGCAGCCCAGGGAAGGGACATTTTATTAATATCATCATGGCAGTCAAGAAATTGAAGCCTAAAGCTGTGGTGTCATCTGGCACAGACAAGAAGCCCGTGACTGTTGTATCCAAGATTAGAGCATCTCTGTCATCCCAGTCCTCAATGAGGGTCTGAAACTCGAGTGGGACCCCATCTCCCACCATTATGAAACACATAGTAGGCACTCAAAAGAGACATGACATGAAGGCATGAAACATGCCCCCCTGTGATTTCAGACTTCCCTGGAAGGTTTTGAGGGAGTGGGCAGGGGCGGTGGTTCCTGGCCTCTTCCCCGGGTCCCTGGCGACATCATCACATAATCCAGACTTCAGACTTGGCGGCCTCAGCAAGTGCGGTGTGCTTTCACACAGAGGACATGTCTCCCCCTGTATTTCCCCGTCTTCAGGGGAATTCTGCAGCAGCTTCAGAGGGGGAGCATGCATCTTCATGTTGTTTCACATCCACTGTGTTATCCGTGGTGTTTGGACAGTTTTCTGCCGTGGAGGAGAGAGGACACCGATCTCACACCCAAGTTTGCATCTAACATTCTCAGAACAAACAGGAAGAGAGATGATAAATACTTCAAAGTCGGAATGCAACTTTTTTTTACAGCACTACAGCCTTACAAATGGACCAGCGCTGCTGCAAATCTCCTCGATGAGTTCATTAAGGTGATTCAGAAGAACAGAAGATCTATCCTTGTCAGCCGGGGTTGGGCAGGACGGATCACCAGTGGGCCCATTCTCACACCTGTTCTTAGGACTTCCAAGATCACGCTGACATTTATTTCTAATAAGTCACGGGAAATAGATGAGATAGTTTACCTGTGCCAGAAAACAGAAAAAATATCCTTCTTTTTTTTTTTTTTTTCAAAAAGCATATTCCTTTTTGTGGGATTATAATAGATAAGACACTCAGGAAAGGAGACGTTCTATAAAAGATCCCAAGACACAGCTTGTCTTGGGGAATCAACATGACTTGAGAGGAGGCTATGGCTAGGGGGCCTTTTACTATGAGGCTGCTTGGAGCTAGTCTCCAAGGAGGGAAGAAGGATCATTCCGTTTGCAGCTATCAATACAGGGCTAAGCAAATCACAGTTTTTAAATTGTCTGAAAGAAGGCTTTTGCCAAGGTAGCCACTTAATGTCCAGGAAAGGATGTCTCTGTGTGTGTTTGTGTGTGTAAATGTGTGTGTGGCCTTCCTTTATCTTGACCACCCTTCATAGACTCCTATGTGCGGCTTCTTCTTTAACCTGGCTTTTGGCAGCTGACTTGGAATCACACCTGCCCAGTGGGCTAATGTACACCATTCTGGGGGCTCGTAGGACGTCAAAGGAGCAGAGGCAGGAACCAGGGGTGACAGAGAAGCATGAAGTGGGATGCCCTTGCAATCTTGGTGGGACCTCTGTCCTCTTTATATCCATAGAAGTGGCCCTGTACGTAGTGATTTGTCTCCAGGTTTACTCAACAGGAGCCGCAGGAGACTTGGGTTCGACCCCTGGGTCGGGAAGATCCCCTAGAGGAGGGCATGGCAACCCACTCCAGTGTTCTGGCCTCTCCGGAGAATCCCATGGACAGAGGAGACCGGCAGGCTACAGTCCCTGGGGTCACAATGAATCGGACTCAACTGAGTGACTTAGCATGCACACATGAATGCACATGGGCAAAGAATGAGTATGTAAGGCTGTTTGTTATAAAGACGAAAAAGAAATGGCATGGCCAGTCATAGGTAACTGCTAAGGAAATTGTGGTTTAATCATACAGTAGGCTACCATACAATAGTTGAAAAGAAGGAAAGCTTGTATATGCTGAATCTGAAACAATTTCCAAGTTGCAGAACAATGTGTATCACTGATTGACTTTTGGGAAAGAAGGAAAGAAACAGACAAACAGGCATGTCTCTGTTTATCCATCCCTCCTGGGGCCCCTCTGATGCCTTTACAGCTCCCTGCCTTGGGCTGAAGGTGTGGGAGGCAGGTGGGTCCACACTCTTGCTGAGAGTGTTGGCGTCTGGCCCCTGGTGTTGCTGAGCCAAGGGGCAGGCAAGCTGCAGGGGTGGTGCTCCCTGCCTCAGAAGCAGCTCTGGACCGATGACGGGCGGAGAATCTTCATGCTCCGCTTGTAGCTCTTCAACTGGGGCGACTCGGGGTCACAGGTGCCAAGCCAGCCCCGGAGCTCCTACTGCTCCCGGCGGTGACCCAGCTTGACGATGCCTTTTTTTTTTATCACCTCCCTCCCTTCCTTTCTTCTCACCTCCTTCTTTCCTTCCTCCCTCCTCACTCTCTCCCTAATTCGTTTCCT
The DNA here is from genome assembly GCF_963930625.1 of Muntiacus reevesi. NCBI lineage: Eukaryota > Metazoa > Chordata > Mammalia > Artiodactyla > Cervidae > Muntiacus > Muntiacus reevesi. Next base: position 95,321,077 of record NC_089255.1, on the reverse strand, counting down.
GGCATCACCTTCCAAATAAACTAGAAAAAAGTGTCATATCCAGGAAGAAGTACCCTTAAGGAAGTGTTCTCAAGCATTTCGTGCTTGAAAACACAGCAGAGGTGTTTCTCATGAAGTAATTGGCCTCCAACTAATAAAATAAAATTTAAAAAAAAAAAAAAAACATTAATACGGTGAGAAGTTCATACCCCCACTACCCCACCCCAGGAGACGCAGAGCCACCTCCTAGAAGTCCCAGCTTGAGCGGTGTCAGAGCCTGTTATGTTAAGGATCTTCACAGGGAAGATCCTCCCCAGGGCTCGGTTCTTATTTCAGGTCCTGCTGGCTTAATCCTTAGCTGTAAAGTTCTGCTCTTTCAATCTGGCCTCCAACGTAAAGCTCTCTAAATGCAAGCTTTTGTGGTGTGAACCTCTCTTCCTCTGAAGGGATAGTCAGGTGAAAAAAAAGAAAAAGGCCAAATCTGTTTTCCAAGTAAATCTTTCCACAGTGATTTATTTCCCTGGGAAAGGCTTAAGCTCAAATGTCATTTCTGGCTCTCATTGTGGTCTTTCTTTGAGCTGAAGGGCTGAGGGCAAAGAACTTGGGCCCAGGGTTACCCCGTGGGGCCGAGTCTGACGCCAGCTTCAACCATGTTCCCACACTGCACTCTCTGAAGGCTAGAGCCTGGGGCTTGGTGCCGAGAGCAAGCCACGGAATCTGGGGGCAAGCTTGCAAAGACACTCCTAGGGGTGCAGGACACGGAACCTGGGGTCTCCCGGGATGCTGCCCAGATGCGCTTGAGAAGCCCCAGCGACCCGAGTACTAGCTCTGAACGTGCAAGTGCGAGTCGCTGTGTCAGATCTGACTCTTTGCAACCCAAGGACTGTAGCCCACCAGGCTCCTCCGTCCCTGGGGTTCTCCAGGTAAGAACCGTGGAGTGGGCTGCCGTTTCCTTCTCCAGGCTACTAGCGTGTGAAAGCGTTCTGCTCTCCCTAGTCTAGCGGTGTCGCCCACTTGGATAAACTTCATTCTCCTCTCATTTCTGCCTCACGTCTGGAAATTCTTTTCCAACCCATGCACAGCCCATGACACATCTCTGTCTTCAGGTTTTACAGTCTTTGCAGTAAGGACCCGTCCGACTGAAAACAAACAGGCCCAGGAAGTCTTGCTGCGTTGCACGGGTCAAACGCCTGTGAACAGGACGCTGCCTCAGGGAGTGGGGGCGTTGGGGGTGTTAGGTGGCCGCCTCTTAGAATCAGCAATGGTTTACCAAAGGGGCATCTCAGCCCTGGATAACTCACCCCTCCTTCTACTCTGATGCCTGTGTGTGTGATGTGTGTGAGGATGAATGCACGGTATGCAAAACAGTGAAGGAGGGGTAGGAATTCTTACCTGAAAAGGCCAAATTGTCTCTACTGGGCCCTCTCCCATTTTTGACAAGCAGGTAGGGGGTGGGGCTGGGGAGCAGCCCTCTACATGGAGTCCTGGGCTTATTTGTTAATTTGAATCCAGATGGAACCAGGTGGCTCAGCGGTAAAGAATCTGGCTGCCAAGGCAGAAGACGAAGGAGACGTAGGTTCCATCTCTGGGGTGAGAAGATCCCCTGGAGGAGGAAATGGCAACCCACTCCAGTGTTCTTCCCTGGAACTTCCCACGGACAGAGGAGCCTGGTGGGCTGCAGTCCATGGGGTCACAAAGAGATGGACACGGCTTAGTGACTGAGCACAAGAAAGGGTTTAAAAACATGCTCCCACGGGGGACACCTGCCTGACTCTCAAGGACTTGCAGATTTGAGCCTTCACCCTGGCCTGTGTCGTCATTCTTTTATGTTCTTTTGCTCTCTGCAGCGCTCGATTCCTTCCTCCTCTACTTCTTTAATATGCCAGTTCTGCTGCAACAACCAACTAGAAACTGGGTGAGCTCCAGCTTGGGAACTGCAGATGGGTAGAAACCGCACTGGACTTCCTGGTCCTTGAAAACACGGATGCCCCCCAGGAGCAAAATAAACCCAAGTCAAAAGGCCACCGCTGGAGAATCAATCAGCAGAGAACAGGGGTTATTGTTTGACCTCTTACAGCCAGGATCTTGGCAAAGCTCTCCTTAAAGGGGGAGGGATGGTGCAGGAGAGTCTAGGATCAAGGGTGTGGACCCTCCCAGCTCTGGGTATTTAACTTCGATTTCCTTATCAATAAAATCAATAATAACCCTGGTTGGATTGTTGGGAGGATTAAATGAGACAGCAAGTGAACTTGACACAAAGGGCCTCATTCAGGGTTAGCTATTATTGGTCTTCTTTTGATTTCTAGCTGTTACCTACTGTCTTCAGTTAACCCTCAGAGCAACTCCATGGATGCGTTTTCCCCATTTTTCTACCCTAGTGTTTAATGGGCGTCTCAAACCTAAGCTGTCCGAAAGGTACCCCCAGATCCTCCCGCTCTGATCCCCCACCTCGGAAAACGACTTCAGGTTTTCTCTCAATGTTTTTCTTGCATCCTGTTTTCTCCTCTTCCTCTTGCACCCCAACATCCGGCCCCAGTGGCTTTACCTGCAGAACACATCCCGAGTCCAGCCACCGCTCATCACCTCCCCGCCCGTGCCCAGGTCCCAGGCTGGCGGAAGGCTTCTTGACTGTTCTCCATTTTCTGCTTTGTTGTCTCTCCCTCAAGTCTGTTCTCAATGAAGCAGAGTGGATTTGTACCCTCTCATGCCATCCCAGAAAAACCGTATCATCCTCACACGGACAGACAATTCTAGCCTGTGCTCCCCTCCCGAACTGCCTCCCCCCAGGACCCCCATGTAACTTCACCGCTTTGCCATCTCACTGTGGCACTAGGTCACTCATCTCCAGCGATCACACCTTCTCTAGCCTCGTCTCAGACACGCCACGGCCTCAGCACCCTCTTGGAAGCAAGCAGGACGCTGTGGGCATCCTGGGCGTGGAAAACTTTTTCATGTCCATCGTTTTAGGTTTGTAGGGAACAGATGGCAGCTTCCAGGACCTTCCCTGAGTTCCCAAGGCCAAATTCGAACAGCTGCTAATCGGGAAAGGGAGGGGATGCAGAGACAAGGGAGGAGAAGCCGAGAAACAGCAGTGCAGCCTCGGGGCAGGTCCTGGTTCCTCAGTCAGTCAGTCCAGTCGCTCAGTCGTGTCCGACTCTTTGCAACCCCATGGGCTGCAGCACGCCAGGCCTCCCTGTCCATCACCAACTCCTGGAGCTTGCTCTAACTCAGGTCCATCACGTCGGTGATGCCATCCAACCATCTCACCCTCTGTCGTCCCCTTCTCCTCCTGCCTTCAATCTTTCCCAGCATCAGAGTCTTTTCCAGTGAGTAAGTTCCTTGCATCAGGCGGTCAAAGTATTGGAGCCTCAGCTTCAGCATCTGTCCTTCCAGAGATACGCATAATAACATCTTTGGGCTCTTCTGCAGAAATAAACCCCAGTGAATAGAAGACGCTAACTACTTGGTGAAGCGTTCTCCCTCCGAGAGAGAAGGTAAACATGAGACACACAGAAGCCCATCAGGAGACCGCCTGAGGCCAGGTTAAAGGCATGCAGTCCCCGCACACACCCCAATCCTCATCAGCCGCCCCTCCCTCGAACCACTGCTATAAAACTCCTCTCCAAGTCCCCCTGGGTTGGGCACATAGTTGGGAGGGACATGAACCCCCCGTGTCTCCGCTCGCCTGGCAAAGCGATAAAGTTTTTCTTTTCTATTTCACTGCAAACTCCATCTTTGAGATTCAATCAGCCATCTCTACGCAGAGCTTTTTGGTATCAGTAGCAATTCTGGGTGCCTACTATGTGCTTAAAAGCAAAGGAGAAAGCAGAGCAGAAAAGAGAAAAAAAAAAAAAGGCAAGAGATTGGAATTCCAAGATCAAAGAGAACCGAACGCCCTACCTTGAGCCCCAAGCATCACGGGTGCTAATGCGCAGCACGTGCTTGTTCGCAGAACTCACATGCACGGGGCTGGGAAGGACTGGAAGGCAGCCTGCGAGTGCTCACTCCCAAGGCGTCGCGCATGTCCTCTTTAAAGCGCGGTTCGGGGAACTGGCGGCACATGACGAAAACCCAGTCTCCCCCGACGTGTTTATACGAGCTCTACCTTGGCTCACAACACCCGTCCTCTCACATGCGAGGTGGCGGGCTGCGGGCTGCTTTCCAGGAGCTGTAACACCGTCAACATGCCATTTTCTGGAAGCGAATGTTTATTGTTTTAACAGCTGTACTCCTCCTTTCTTGAATTAAAAAAAAAAAAATTACTTGTACCACGAATGACTTACAGAGGTTGGAAAAAGCAGCTTTGAAATTCCCCATTTAAAATATCCTACAGGTTTTACAAAGCGGCCCCCAAACCACAGCATTTTTCCATTTCTGACTTCCTTCTTATCCCCGGAACGATTAGGGAAACAAACAGCACTTTTTGGCATCCAGAGCTTGAGGTTTTGGGCAAAACCGTGTGTCTATGGTAGTGTTCAGTGAGGAACAGCCTTCTCTGGTTACTTGCTGATTCAAGGAGGGTCAGAACCTGCGAGATTCAGAACTCTTTGGAAGTTCCCACTTAGTTTTCTTTGAGGTATTTGTCTTCAAAGAAAGATTGCTTTTGAAGGGCTGCTGATGATATTACAGAGCTAAGCTCCCTGGGTTATTTGTTTTTGAGATTGTATATAAACTACGAACATTATTATGACACAATTACCAGTAAGTAATCATCCAATTGCCATAAACATGTCCCTCTCGAAATATTGCAAATTAATATTCATGCCTTCCTTGAGTCCGCCATTCTGAGCTAATGTGTGTCTGCATAGTTCATCAAAATGTACATTTTTTTTTCCCCAGTGAAAGGGAAAATTATAGTTCGGTTCTTCATCTTGAGGCATGGGAAGATTCTTTTGACGGGAGCATTAGTTGCTTTGAAACACAATTTCCCTGTTCCTGATGCAGCCACCAGCAATGAGCTATATGCTTTCAGGTAAAACATTTGCACTGCCTTAGAGTTATGTTGTTCAAAAATGCTTCTAGTCGTTGAGTCCTGGCTGTGGAGAAAGCACTCTGACTACATGATCATATATAATTGTCATATGTCATGATCATGGTGTGTGCAATTGTAAATGCTGATAATTTAGTCACTGTTAAGGGGGAGATCCTAGAATCTCACTGCCAATAAATCACTGAAGATTCTTCTCCCTAAACCTCATAAATCCACCTAAAGAAAGAAACTCCCTAACATGCTATGATTTAGAACTATAAAATTTGCCAAGGTGATTATAAGAGAAATCAGGACTGAAAAAGTAACCCTGGAATAAGTTAATATATTTTTATACTGAATGTCAGTGAACTTAATTTCACTCTGTACAAAGCATCAAATGATAATACAGATTTCTGCTAATTCAACAGCCTATATCAAAGATGATAAAAGTATCTTATAGTGGCCAAATGTGAGTTCCTTCAGTAAAAGGAAGTGATTCTCAAGCCTCAGATAGACTCTGGATCAAATGCATATCTATAAATGTCTATGCACAGAGGTCTGCTTGTAAATGTTTCACAACTGGCTTCCCCAAAACAAAGTGGGAAAAGGTCTGATTTATCACTTATCTCAATTTTTGTGTCATAAGTACTCACCATGGCCAATTTCAAGCTACCAGTATGACATCTCTGGTTCCTCAAAATTGGGAAAGGAGTACAACAAGGTTGTATATTGTCATCGGTTTATTTAACTTACATTCAGGATACATCGTGTGAAATGCCAAGCTGGATACAAGATTGCTGTAAGAAATATCAACAACCTCAGATCGGCAGATGATAACACTCTAATGGTAGAAAGTGAAGAGGGATTAAAGAGCCTCTTGATGAGGGTGAAAGAGGAGAGTGAAAAACTGGCTTAAAACTCAACATTCAAGAAACTAAGATCATGGCATCCACTCTCATTACTTCATTGCAAATAGAGAAAAAGTGGAAGCAGTGACAGATTTTGTTTTCTTGGGCTCCAAAATCACTGTGGATGGTGGCTGCATCCATGAAATTAAAGGATACTTGCTCCTTGGAATAAAAGCTATGACAAACCTGGACAGCATATTAAAAAGCAGAGACATCACTTTGCCAACAAAGGTCCGTATAGTCAAAGCTTTGGCTTTTCCAGTAGTCATGTATAGATTTGAGAGTTGGACCATTAAGGCTGAGTGCTGAGGAACTGATGCTTTTGAACTGTGGTGTTAGAGAAGACTCTTGAGAGTTCCTTGGACTGCAAGGAGATTCAATCAGTCAATCCTAAAGGAAATCAACCCTGGATATTCATTGAAAGGACTGATGCTGAAGCTGAAGCTTCAATACTTTTGCCACCTGATGTGAAGAATCAACTCATTGGAAAAGACCTTGATGCAGGGAAAGACTGAAGGCAAAAGGAGAATGGGGCAGCAGAAGATGAAATGGTTAGATAGCATCACCACCTCAGTGGACATGAACCTGAGCAAATTCTGGGACATAGTGCAGGAGACAGGAGCCCGGCATGATGCTGTTCAAAGGGTTGCAGAGTTGGACGTAACTTACTGACTTAACAGTACCAACGACTTGAGCATGCAGAGCTGGGAAGAAGTTGGTCTTTGTGAGCCAGGATATGATATACATGATAATCCAAAATTATGGAGAGAAGTGTTCTCAGTGGGTCTTCTGTCTTTGACATTAACATGTCAGAAATAAAATGTGACATGGGTTGCTATGATCCTGTCTTGAGGACCAAAGGGCTAAAGCAGAGAATTGAAAAAGAGTGCTGGCTCAACACTGCTATTGTGACCTTTGGAAGCAGACCCGTCCTCTTTGGAGTGATCAGGACTTGGTGGGAACAACTTGGGTTCTGGCATCCGGCCTGGGTTTGGGTGTGGTCTTTGCCACTTCATAGCTGTGGGTCTGTGAATGAGACTCTTAATCCCTCTCAGCCTCAGTTTCTTCACTGGTAAACAGATTCTACAAGTCACTCTGGAGGATTATCCTAAGTGTTAGCTACAAAGCAATAGCCCCTAACATACTGCTTGGCAAACGGTAGGTGTTCATTTTTGTTATATGAACCTGTTTGTCCATTCTTTATTTGAAATAGTTGGGCTACATTATATCTTAAGTTCCTTTTTAATATTTAAATCTCAGTAAACATTCTCTTCTATTACACAGATTCAATTAGATAAAAGATGATAAAGAAGTATTTAAGAGCATCTATGAAGTATTTAATAAAAGTTTAAATGGATGAATAGATACCTGAAATTTATATTATCTCTTGGTTTTACTCCAAGCTAGAAATCTGAGAGACAAGTTTCAATGCTTTTTTGAAGTAAATCATCCTCCAGATGTAATAACCAGGGGGCTTCCCTGGTGGCTCAGAAAGTAAAGAATCTCCTTCCATTGCAGGAGACCTGGGTTCAATCCAGGGCTGGGAAGATGCCCTAGAGAAGGGAATGGCAGCCCACTTGAGTATTCTTGCCTGGGAAATCCCAGTGGACAGAGGAGCCTGCTGGGCTACAGTCCATGGGGGGCAAAGAGTCAGACAGGACTGGGCGGCTAACATATCTAATAAATTAGCAAGTACTGGTGATTCTTCTCTCTTAAATTAAAAAAAAAAAAAGGTGCCCCTTTTTCTTTATCTATCTGTGGTCTTCTAGGTTAGTCTGTCATTATCTCTGCATTGGTTCTCTGTTTCCCATCTTGAACACCTCGTCCTTGACAAGATTGTCTCCAACTCAACATTTTAAGCTCTTTATAAGGATACAGACTTTCTTTTATTTATTTTCATCTCAAATTCCAATATAGCTCCTGGCACAAAATAGATGCTCAATACATGTTTGTTTGATTGCATAATGAATGAGCCAACTTTTGGAAAAGTGATTAACATAGTTTTCTGTTCTGGAAGTTACCTTCCAAAGTGACATTATTCATGATTCCTTATGTGTCCCCTTGTCTGCCATCAACTTTGGTGGCTTCAAGTTCCGAGGTGTAGGCCGTTCTACACCATGGACCTCATGTCTCAGGGTCACATACAAAGGTCAGGGTCAGGACATTTCATGGCGCTGCTCCTCCTGGGTGGACCCAAGTGTGGGGAGTCTGCCTGAGCTTGAAGCCTGGCCCTTCTTGTCGTGTCTGCGCCTTTCCTGTGTCCACACACTTGGGGGTTCCCTTGACCCTCAGGTGAGCCTTTTTGCAAGAAGAGGTTACTAACTGAGCAATTAAGACTTATTAATAGTTTCCTGAATTAGTGCAGATTGGGCTAAACTTTACAGGGTTGAGCACGCTGAGGTTTTACATGACCTCAGCTCTCAGGAGTAGCTTTCCATGAGCCTGAATGAAAATGGCATGTAAAGATAGAATTCAAATTAAGTGTAAGGATTATTTGCTAATACAGGACAGCACAGTCACCAGGAACCCTGGAGAAAGACACAGACACTTTCCTTTCCTTCAGCTTGACATTTTCCTGATGATACCTGACACTGAAGGATCTCACATCCAATATGTTGAAGGGAGGATTTGGCAACTTGGGCTGGAATGGACAGAAGAAGTGAGCCAGCGGCAGAAATATCTGCCTCTGATCATTTAAAGTAAGACAGGAATAGAGCTTTCTGTATGCAAGCCAAGTGGAATTATTAAGGCTAACCTTCTCACTCAGCACTTAATAGATAATCAATTTTTGTTACTAACAGTGGAGGGTAAAAATCAAGGAGGGAATGAAAATGCTCTCTCTCACACTTGTGAAGGGCTTCTGAGTGTGCAAAATGACATTAGACATGTTATTTCATTGAATTTTCACAGCAACATAAAATTGACCAGGGCAGGCCTGCATGCATTCATTCTGGAAGATGCATTTAAGAAACATTTGGGGGGCCATCAGCCATCAGTCCCAGAAATCTCTCTATGGTCTTTACTTTCTACCACTCAAATTTGATACCCAGTTCCTGTCTCACTGGGCTCATGACAAACTTAAGAGGAGACCCATTTAGCCCTGGTTTATGTGAGAATCTTAGGGGCTTAGGTAGTTCCACCCACTGGGGAGGGGATTTTGTTCAGTTGTCATCTTTCCGTAGAGGTTTACACGGGGCGACGCCAGCAGAGTTCTTTGCTTCGTGACCTCAGGAAGGCAGCGTTTGTTCTGAAACCTACCACCTTTCTTCTTTGTTGCCAACAACATGTAAATCCTTCCGTCTTCCACCTGGTTCTTCCCCTTTGCTCCCCTCAGGGCCCTGTTCTCAGGGATAGCCTCATCCCTTCGTATCTTTCAACATGTCCTTGCTATGCCTCCACTTACGCCCTTCTCTTAATCGGGGATTTGGACACTGAAGCCAGGAGGTCTGTGGGATGCCTTCTTCATTCTTTGGCTGAGGCCAAGAACACAGAACCAAACACCTCTCCAAATGGGAGGAACAGAGAGAGATGGAAGAAGGAAGCAACAGACAGAGGCTTGATATCAAAGCTGTCTAACGCCAACACAGCAGCAAGAGCAGGCCTGTGGCAACTGACCAGCGTGAGATTAGCCTCTCTGCCTATGCTTAGGACTACAGCTGCAGAAAAAGCTGAAAACCCGCCCTGCAGAGCCACTGGCTTTCTCCGTGGAGTGTTGATAAGAAAGCCCCTAAAGCTCCAAGCTCAGCTCTATTAGATAAGAGAAGACTAGAAAATGTGAGCATTAGAGGAAGAATTCGAAGTGATGAATGGGATGGAGGCCCGGCCTTACGGTTTGAAACTGAAATAATAAAATGTGCCTAGTTTATCCAAGCAACTGTTAACTGGGAAAGCTGAGAAGTGCCAGCAATTCCAAGCAGAGGGGGGTGAAATGAAATAAGCCAAGGGAAACTTTATATGGGAACATAGCTGGGAACCGTTCTCACCAGTGAAACCATTTAGCCTTTGGAATGATTTCCTTTTGGAGGGAAGGAAGGTCAGATGCACAAAAGATTTAAGAAGGATGCCTAATGTGATGTAGGAGACACATCCCCGGATTTCACGGCCTGGAGGGACACTGGGGATCCCATGAATAGCAATGTCATGATGGTAACGGACTCTCATCACTTTCACGGTTTGGGGGCACTGAGCCAAACCGCTTTTTTTCCCCCCTGCTACAAACAATAAAAAGGTGAAGCTTCCATTCCTATTAAGTTGAGTTATAAACCCCTTGGAAAGATCTATACTTTCCATAGTGGTAGAGAGGCTCACACTGGGTTCTGATCACTGCAGAGGAACCTAAGATAATTCTACGCAGGTCGAGCAGACAGGAAGGAATGGGATAGGGTAGAGAGAAACTTCCTGTTCCTTCCAAGGAGACTGACCTGCCAACAGCCCTCGCCGGTCCCCGGAGCATCTTAATCTCCCGGAGCAGAGGGGCGTGTGCCTCCTTCTGCTTCTGCGGCCTCATGGGCTCCGCGCCGTCAGCATCACCAGATGGCAGCAGAGATCGCTCCCTGCCTGCGGCTCCCCGGTGCCCGCTTCCCAGCAGGACAGGAATGTTCACCGGCGAACGTGGGGCCGCCTCCTCTGCTAAAAAAACATATTGATTTCATTCGAGGAAGATAAATTCATAAACTGTACAACCGTATTCATCAGTTCATTTCGGGGGAATGTGATATAGGAGTGGTGCAAAAATAAAACTCCCAGCAGCAGGCATCATCTGTTATCTCTTCCATATGTGCAGTCCCTAAAGCTCCTGAGAGGATGAACTGCTACCGAATCTGACAGCTGCCTTTCCAAGTATCCTTGTTTAACCTATAACCACTGTGTGGAGCCTGTCCAGGGCGCTGACCCAGTCTTTGTTTTATCATGTAAATCACGTAATGCAACCTCTGACTGGCCTGAATGCCTGCCTGCATGGGTTCTGCCCAGATTGCTAAATTCATTTTTTTTTTTCATCCTGGCCCTCAACTTTGCCTCGGACCTGGTCCTGAAGCTACGTAAACCCATTCTTGCCAGATTCTACCTAGAGATGAGACATAAAGGTGTATGTGTGTGTGTGTGAGTGTGTGCGTGCATGTGAATGTGTGTGCATGTGTGTGTGTTTGCGGATATGCACTGGGTGACCTTCTATTCTTTCTAATCCCTGGGGAAAAAGTTCACCCTAAATTTTTTTTGGTTTCTTTTTTCTTCTACATTTTCATTCTCATGGCTATTGTCCAAAAAGGTATTTAAATTATACATAGCTGCTAACCGTACGTTTATATAAAGCTCTCATGACAAAGTAATAGGACTCGTAAATAGAACCTGTAAAATGTTATTTTTAAGCAGAGATCAGTTCAATTGAAGCAAAATGCCTGACTTAAAATACCACTTCCCTAACAGGGAGGCAGTGGCAGGCATGCTTACTTCAGTAGCTGGATGACAACTGGGCGCTGGCCAGCTTTTTCCTACCCTCCTGCCTTTCTTCTCTTGGCTATAAACCACAGTTCCAAAATTATTACCCTGTGATAAAGGTCCATCTAGTCAAAGCCATGGTTTTTCAAGTGGTCATGTATGGATGTGAGAGCTGGACTGTGAAGAAAGCTGAGAGCTGAAGAACTGATGCTTTTGAACTCTGGTGTTGGAAAAGCCTCCTGAGAGTCCCTTGGATTGGAAGGAGATCCAATCAGTCCATCCTAAAGGAAATCAGTCTTGGGTGTTCTTTGGAGGGACTGATGCTGAAGCTGAAACTCCAACACTTTGGCCACCTGATGCGAAGAGCTGACTCATTGGAAAAGACCCTGATGCTTGGAAAGATTGAGGGCAGGAGGAGAAGGGGACGACAGGGGATGAGACGGTTGGATGGCATCACGGACTCAGTGGACATGAGTCTGGGTGGACTCTGGGAGTTGGTGATGGACAGGGAGGCCTGGCGTGCTGTGGTCCATGGGGTTGCAAAGAGTCAGACACGACTGATTGACGGAACTGACTGACACTGTGATATCCAATGAGACACATAAAAGAGACACTTTCTCCCATGTCTTTCTGTTTATCAGGAGAAAAAAAATCACTTCTAAAAGCCCTAGAATTCCTTCCAGGTCCCACTGCTGGGAACCAGGTGAAAGATGCATGGAATGACTGTTGGATAGGCAAACAGTGTGGTATGGTAGCATCATTCAAGAGTGGTTTAGAGTCTTATTCTAAAGAGTAGCCCTAAACATAGTTTGAAAGGAAGCTCCTTCCAGTGGGCAGCACACTGAGCCATGCTCCTGGCTCTTCACTTTGCCTGGAAGGAGAGACATGCACAGCGGGTAATGGTTTGGCTGGTGCCCGAGGACTCGGAACAGATAAGGCTGGGGCACAGGCGACACGGAGGTCTGGGGAGTGAGATACGAGGATGGAGCTCTCAGGGTGGGCATGGAGTGTGCATACATTTGTGTCCACGTAGTGCCAAGCAGAGAACAATCGTGGAGGAAGAGGCTTTTGACAATTAGATGGCAACACTAGTGCCTAGTCTGCCAACGACAGAAACTAGACCTGAGCTCCTGTGAGGGCTCCATCTCTTGGAAAGAGCAGCAATTTGTCCTCCCTACAATGCTTCTTCCAGCACTCCCATGTGTGAGTTTTTGAAATGCCACATTTGTTGTGATGATCTTCCATACAGCATCTCTTCTGACCAGGAACTCGGTTTAGAATGAAAGAAGCATGGCAATAGGTCCATACCTATGAAATTCATGTTACTCAATGGATGTGAGTTTGAGCAAGCTCCGGGAGTTGGTGATGGACAGGGAGGCCTGGCGTGCTGCAGTCCCGGGGGTGGCAAAGAGTCAGACACGACTGAACGACGGGACTGAGCTGAACTGATACATGTTTCATCATCCCAAAGAAGCTGGCCTAAGATAGCACTTGTATGGCCGGTTGAACACTCACTTATCACACTGCATATAATATATGATGCCTTTTCTTCCATGGGTAGAATGCATGGTTCTGGGGCCAAATGGGAAGAACTAGTACTGGCCTCTATCACCGTTCTCCCTGAAGATCCAAGAGCAGCATTTTGTTTCCAGCCTTACAACTTGGGCTCTGCTGGTTTGGCAGTCTCAGTTCCCAAAATGGGACCTCTTTTTCCAGATATGTGACAAAAATTCCACTGAACTGGAAACTGAAATTGCCACCTGGCCCTTTGGGCCACTTATGCTGCTGAACCAACAAGCTGAGAAGGGATTGCTACTCTGAGCTTGCTGAGATGGAGATTCTGACGGCCAAGTTAAAAGTAGGGTTGCCTCTATGAGATGGAGCACCCAGAGGGAGCTGTGATGTGGCCTGTGGATTTTGGATGATTATACTGTGTCAGTGTGGGTTCATCAGTTGTAAAAACTGTACTCTCTGGTGGGGAGTGTTGATAAGGGGGCAGCTATGCAAGTGTGGGGGGTGGGGATAAATGGGAAGTCTCTGCACCATCTTCTCAGTTTTGTTGTCAACCTAAAACTACTTTAAAATTTACTTTTTTTTACATTAATGGAAAATGATAGTGACCTAATACAGGCACAGATCCTTCATTAACAGAGTTCTGAATCACCCTGACAGGTAAAGCACCATGATCAGCTGAGGTATTGAGGGAGGGCAAAGGTAATATAGAGTAGGCAGTGAAAGAACTAAGTGATAACACTTTACATTATGTTATTAAATTTGTATTTATTACTATTTGCTGCAATTATTTATTTTACCATTTTCTCACTGACCTAATGTATAAAGTGACTTAAGTGTAATTAACTCATATTTTGTGAGTTATGAGCCATCCACAGGGGATTGTGACTGAACTAGAAAAGAAACAAATAATGCTTAGATAAAGATAAATTCACAAAGAGGATGTGTGTCTTCCCTTCAGGTGAATAAGTGAGTACATCTTTAATTTTACAAGGAATAGTTACAAGGCAGAGGCATGCCATTGTTATCGCCTTTAGTCAAGAGCTAAATATGGAGTAAAGCGCTGGTCTGGATGGCTGAGAGAACAAAGGAGTGGGCTGTGCCTGCTTATCTGTTTCTGTTGAGACAGTGGTTGCAGTTCTTTCAGAAATATATCCAGAAATAGAATTGCTGGGCCACACAGCAGTTCTACTTTTAGGTTTCAAAGTGACCTCTCTACTGTTCCGTAGCCGCAGCCGCAGCAGCTGCACCAATTCGTTTCTACCAACAATGTATAAGCGTCCCTTTTTCTCCACACCCTCAGCAACATCTTATTTATCACCATTTTAAGTATGGCCATTCTGACAGGTGTGAGGTGATACCTCATTGGGATTTTGATTTGCATTTCCCTGAAGATTCATAATGTTATGTACATAACCTATTGACCATTTGCATAACTTCTTTGAAAAATGTCTATTTAGGTTCTTTGTCCATTTTTAATTGAATTATTTGTTTTGCAATTGATTATTGACTTCTATATTTTGGATATTAGTATAGCCTCTTATCAGATATATATTTTTCCTATCTTGTATGCTGGCTTTTCATTTTGTTGATTATTCCTCATGCTGTGCAGATGCTTTTTAATTTGATGTAATATCACTTGTTTTTGTTTGTTTGTTGGTTGTTCTTTTGGTGTCATACCCCCAAAAAATTATTGTCAAGACCAATGAGCAGGAGATTTTCCCTAGGTTTCCTTCTAGAAGTGTTGTAGCTTCAAGCTTAAGATTTGAGTCTTTGGGCCATTTTGAGTTAATTTTTTTGTGTAGTGCAAGATTGCTACAAATTTATCTCTTTACATGTGATTAGTTTTTCCAGCACCATTTATTGAGGAGACTCTCCTTTTCCCATTGAGGGATCTTGGCTTCCTTGTCAATATTAGCTAATGGTATATGTGTGGGTTTACTTCTGGACACCAGATTCTGTTCCATTGGTCTGTTTCATTTTTATGCCAGTACCATACTGTTTTGATAACTGTAGCTTTGTAATATGATTTGAAAATAAGACGTGGTGTTTCAGGCTTTGTTCTTTCTCAAAGTTGCTTTGGCTATTTGGGTGCTTTTGTGGTTCCATACAAATTTAAGGGTTGTTTTTTAATATGTGAAAAAATGCCTTTAGATTACCTGTTGTCAACTCAGCATCACCATCATCTCCTAAGTTTTCTTCTGTACCAGGGAAGAGAAGCTGAGAGCTGCATTTCCCTTCATTGTGTGGTTCTGGGATTGAGTTTGCCAATGAGAGGAACTCAGGCAGGATATGTAAGACAGAAAATAAGGATAGGCTATTATGATTCTGTGGCAGTTGCAGTCCGGGCATGTGGGATTATATACAGTCTTTGCAGCAAGCTCTTGAGGGCAACTCTCTTTGCTGATGTAGACTGAAAAACTTGGTGGGAGATTTACAGAAAGTGTTAAAAATTATTGAGGCTTCTCAGTGAGCCCTTAAGAACTTTGGGGTTTCAGGCTTAGAGTGTCTGTGTGATTTCTATGACCTCCACTCCCTAGGCACTTCCATTTGCTAGGTAAGCACCAAATTTCTTGTATTAGAAGCATTAGTTTTTGGAATACTTAAAATGGCTTCTGTTATTCTGATGGATTTTGGCCGATTTAAAGACCCATTAAAGGTCTATCTATTATATCTATGAACTATATTTTATTTTTATATGTCTATGAACTATATTATATATATACTATGTATATCTATGAGATATATTGTATATATGAACTATGTTATATTATATCTACTATATCTATGAACTACTACATCTAGTGAGTGTATGTGTATACATGTGTGCAAAATGAAAAAAAGAGTTATCTTCAATTATACAATAATATATCATTACTGTGAAAATGAACAATATAGAAGTTTAGAAAAGAAAGCCTCTCTCTATAAGCTCCTTATTTCTCAAAATCACTTATCAGTTTTGGCCACTGTAAAAATTTTACAGCTGTTGGTTGGCACCTCCCAGAATTTTTCTATAGATTCAATTTTCTCTACTTTTTAAAAGAACAACAATGTAATTATGCTGTATCTATTGTTCTAAAGTTTGTTTTCTGGATGTAGAATATTTTGTAATCATTCTCTCAAGTATATGAACACAAACAGAGCTACCTCATTGTTTTTTTTTTGTTTGTTTGTTTTAATTTAGCATTCCAGTGTCATCATTTACTTAGCCATATTTACCACTGATGGGTATTCAAGTTATTTCCAGTTTCCTCTTTTCACAAATATTGTAAGTGAATACTCCTGTGGGTATATACATGCATATCTGCATGAGCGTTTTGGCAAGAGAGACATCTATAAGTAGGTTTGCTGGGTCAAAGTGCTTGCTTATGCCACAGTGTGGCTTGCAGAAATACTTGGAAAAGCTCTGAAATCATACGTAGGTACACATTCCTACTAAAACCAAGGAAAAGGCTTTTGAATTTGATACTTAACATGCTGCTAACCAATATCACATCACCTCTTCACCTGGAGTCTATTTGGGGGAAGACTGATTTTGGACGCGCTACATTTAATGGGTGTTTATATTTTCACTGCAGGCTGAAAAGGCCCAGGAAGAATAAAAGTGAGCCTGGTTCTAACTTGAACTCATCAACATTGGCTCAGGGGCTTCTGCCCTAGGACTATATTCTCTGTCATTTTCCAGAACGCATCACAAACTGTAGCTGTGTTAGAAGACATTTGCTTCCAGCTTCTTGTTTTCAGACTTGCACTTAACCATTCCTGAAACCCCGGTTCCTCGAAGGGCTATTGGGCTTCTCAGCTGGTCCACAAGCAAGTGATATGACATGCAAGCATAAAACTTAATAGTAACGAGTGGGCAGAATCCAGTTCAGATGCTCCTGGAAGCCCCCTGTGAACTAATCTGATCCTTTGGGAATGGAAAATAGAAGCCAGGGATCTCATTGGCAGAAATTTTTTTTCTCATTAAGTACTTGCTGGCTCTTTCTAGAGTCTGGCTAGTCCCCAAACACCAGGGCATGAGACCCAGATTTGAAATTAAGAGGAGTTTTAACATGAATGAGTGGGAATTGGTAATTACTGAGTGCTTACTCTGGGCCAGAGAATTTATATAGATCTTCTAAATTAATCTCCCCCATAACCCTGTGACGTAGTTGTCCATATTCTCATTTTCCCAAAAAGGGAAACTGCAGCAGAGGGGGCATAAGTAAATTTGACCAACACCATCCAGCTAGTCATTGGCATAACTGGGGTCCAAAGTCAGGTCTGTCTAGCCTCCTCCATGCCCCCTGCATCCTTCTGTCCCGCTGGGACGACTGTGTGATTTCAAGGGAAGAGAAGTACTAGGCATAGGCATGATGAAACTTGGGACCAACAGTCATGGTTTGTTACTATTTCTATAGTTTAAGTAAAGCACTGTTCTCAGAGTAGATTGTCTTACCGTAAAAGAAAAAAAAAGGAAGATGTTCTATGATGTTTGTTGGTATCAGCAATCCATGCACTGATACATATTTAATGCAGGCTTTCTCAAATTAGCGCCATTGGCCTTTTGGACTTAATCATTTCTCGTGGGGGATTGACCTCTGTACTGTAGTATGTTTAGTTGCATCCTTAATGTCTGCTCACTATATGCCAGTAGAATCCCAAGATGAGACAATCAAAAATGTCTCCAGATATTTCTCCTATTTGACAACCACTGACTTAATGTAGACGTAAGTCAGGAGACAAAAAAGTAAATAAATAAATAAATAAAATCTATAAAGAATTGCCATCAGGTTCCTAGTTATCCAATTCATATGGCAAACAGATTGGGGAATAGGGGAGGATTTTTAGCATGAAATGCAGAAAAAAATAATCTTACTTTGACTTGAGCATAAATAGGAACAATGTCTGTGCACTTAGTGAAATGTAGAAGTGTTATCCTTACGGGGACTCTGGGTAGGTGTAATAACTTCAGCTTTTTCCAGCCTGCGTCACGACCTCCCAGGAAAGTAAAATTAGGCAAACAGCTTATAATTAGTGAGCTATTTAAAATACTCTGACGAGGTAGTGGCACAGACTTAAATTTAGGTGTGCATTTCCCTCTACTCATAAGTACACCATGTGCCCCCAAGCTCAGTGACAGGAATTTTGAGTTATTTCACGCCAGGCCTACTGTGGGCACAGGGAAATGGGGGCCTATGTGGTTTCCTTTTAGGTAACTGGCAGACTGGAATGGGAAGAACACTGGATTGGCTAGAGGTCTGGATTCCAGCTGGACTAGTCAAGGTGTGTGCCCCGGGGCAAGTCACTTTAATGCCTTGAGTTCAATTATTCAGGGATGAAAGAAGAAAATGCCTAACTGATCATGACCTCTTCCGTCTAAAGTAAGGGGTAGTAGATGGCTGGCTTTAGAGGCCCCGGTCCCTTTCCCCCCGTCTAGATTTTCTGTCATACCTCATTATAACCCCTCATCTCTGATTCTGGGCTCAGCCACGTGGAGCGCTTTGGCCAGGGGGCATTAACAGGCTTGACGAAGCAGAGGGTGAGAAAGTGCTCGTATGTTTCTGCTTACACTTGCCCTCTACCATCACTGTGAAAAAGGCACACCCTGCTCATCCTAGGAGGAAGATGAGAGACGAGTTGCTTTATCACTCTAGTGGAGGCCGTCCTAGAATCCGCAGAGGTGTGAGTGGGCTCAGCCAAGATCAGCAGAGATGCTGAGCTGAATACCCCGGCCGCGTGAGCAGTAGACGTCTGTTGTCGTGGGCCACTGGGCTTTTTCTGGTACAGCACGATTTTGCTACGAATTAGCACTTGCTTCCATCACCTGTGCTGGGCAGCGCCCTTGGTAGGCAGCATCGCCGTGACACCAATGCCAGATACACAAAGTATGTGGGAAAGTAAACTCAGAAGAAATGAGATTAGACTTGGAAGGGCTTCCTTGAATCTAGAACTTAAGTCTACCCCACCCCCAGGGAGGGTCCAGACTGAGAAGGAAGAGAGTTGAATCTCTGCATTGCCAAAGGAAAAAAGAATGTTGAGTTTCTAAAGAATCCTGAGAGAAACGAGGCTAAGGCTAGAGAAGAGGGAAAAGGAGAGATTTGAGGGACAGAAAGAAGGTAATCAAGCTGGAGGCTGAGCTGGGGAGAACTCGGCCAGGGAGCGCTGGTGTGCTGGTGGTGGGGGGCCTGGGAAAGAGTGTGATGTGGGAGTCTGCTTTCCAGGGTTTGTTTCCTGTGGGCTGTTATTATCCTCCTAAGTCAAACCTCAGTGACATGTAAGCCATGTCCACCTCAATCAATCCCTGGTCCTCTAGGTTACCAGGCAGATCCCTGTATGGGGCAGGTGCTATATTCAATATTTTATAATAACCTACAATGGAAGAAATCTGAAAAAGAATATATGTATATGTGATTCATAAGAATATGAATCACTTTGTTGTACACCAGAAACTAACACAACATTGTAAATCAACAATACTTCAATTAAAAAAAATCCACGATGGCAAAGAACTTCCCGTCCATGAGAACTGCTAAAATGAAAACAAATAATGAAATAAAAAATAAAATGATTTCAGGCCCTGCCCTGCTTGCGGTCCTTCCTGACCACACCTTGCATTCACTTCCTTTCTCACTGTGCATTCCACTTGGGTCACTTTTCAGCTCTCAGACTTTCCTTCCAAGCATCTGCCTCCCACAAGCCCCAAACCCCCTCTCACTCCACATTCACACACACTTTGTGGGGCAGAGCTGGGGTGGGGATGGGGGGTCCTTTTAAGCGTCCAGACCTCAGCCTAAATGTCTGGTCCTCTGTGAGAATTCAGATCCCTAGCCTGAGAGAGGCTCCTGGTCGGATGCTTCCCCTTCGTCCTGTCTTGCTTTTACCATCGTTAGTGATTCATGATCATTGTTTGTGTATCCGGGCTTCGTGGTCGTCTTTGCCATTCAGCTGTGAACTCTGCCAACACAGAGGCCACGGCCCTGTCACTTGCCTCTGCGCACGCGGTGCTCGGCACAGTGTCTGGCACCCAGCCGGTGACCTGACTCACCGAGAGTGAATGAATACATGAGGAGCTTTATGGCCATCACAGGAAAGAGGACGTGGTCCACAGTGGGCTTGATGTGGAGAAGACGCAAGACATCTATAGATGGAGAAGTCAAAACGAAACCCATTTCTGGAGGACAGAAACTCAGAGTGAGCCTTTCTAGGCAGCCAGAAGAATCCAAGGAAGGGCCCTGGACAGAGTGTCCACTGATACAGGACCGTGTTATTTTTATCCAAACCTTAGTGAAAGGGTCATCCCAGGATGAAGGGATGACCATCATACTGGCTCCTGGGATGACCATCATCCTGGGAAAGACTGGGGCTGTCTCAGTGGCAGCCACTGGGGTTCTATCAGGGAGAAGGAGGCGACAGAGGATGAGATGGTTGGATGGCATCACCGCCTCAACGGACGAGAGCTCAAGGAAGCCCTGGGAGATGGTGGAGGACAGGGAAGCCTAGCGTGCTGCCGCCCCTGGGATCACAAAGAGTCTTAGTGGCCGGACAACAACAAGGTTTGCATCTGAAAAATGTGGGGGATTGGGGACTTGATCAAGGTGATTGCCAGTGTCCTTTCCAGCTAAGGATTCTCAACAGAGTGAGGAAAGACAGGTAATTACAGACGGGAGACAGATGTCTACGGATTTGCAGAAAGGAGGTGAGGGTGGTGACTGGTGAATCAGCGCACAGGACAGCCAGCGCCCTTTGGGAGGATGCTCAGCTCCACGGCTAATCGCTCCCTCTGCAGGGCTCCCTCTGATGAATAAACTGGCTCCTTTATTTGGCTGCGATTCCCTTTGTAAATTAAAGGATATTCTATGCATGCTAAATGGTGAGAATGCATTCGTAGCCTAAATATCTGATATTTAACTATGATGAATTACCCAGGCTAATGAAAGGTTGACAAACCTCAGCCGTGCGTCACACGCTCCAAAATGAAATAGAAATCAATGAAGCAGCTAAATGCCCCCTTAAATGCCAATCCCCTTTTCCATCTAAACCCTCTTCTCATTCTTTCATGGAAATAAATGGAAGGGATCTTCATTACATATTCATTTTCTGAATCCATTTTGATCATTAGGCTGAAATAAGGGGTAGGTGAGGGTTTATTAGGGAGTAAGCATATCTGATAAGCATTAAATTGCTTCTGATGGCTTTATGTATTTAATAGTGTTAGCAAATTAATTCAGTGTTTGATCTAATGGAGCCCAATGTTGATGAAGACTAGAGATTTAACTCTGCGTGTTCAATAGAATGCCACTGACCTGGGGAACAAGACAGGAGACGGAAGAGTCCAGGCATACTCTTCATTCTTGTCCTTGGAAACTCGTCCCTTGCTCAAGATTCCTCTAACTGCCTCCCTGTAGATGACGCCTCAACTATCATTGCCAATTGCGACCCTCTGAATGTTGGTCTTTGGGGTCCAATTGCCTCCTGCACAACTGGACCTGACTGTCCCATGGGGCATGCAGTCAACAGTCAAATTCCCTCCCCCATGTCCCCTTCCCTTCCAGGCTCCCCCTCTGTCATCTAACCCACCACCCTCTTCACGACTCAGATTCAAAATCTCACGGCTTTCCATTCAGTGTACACGTGGTGAAATGGCTCCGGGGCTGTTTTCCTTTGAGCTCACTCTCCTGATCACATGCGGTGCGTCTGCATGATCTCAGAGAGGAGGGTGTTAGACTCTGGATTATGTGAGTGAACACGAGGGTGACCAGGCAGGGCTCCTAGCACTCAGAATCACCAAGTCCAGGCAGGAGCTAAATGTGCCAACAGGTAATTAGAGTCTCATGCCTAAGGGGTTATATGGCACAGAAAAGGCCACTTGAAAAGGTGGGAGTGGGTGGTGAGAAAAGCTTCAGTGATGAGATGACCTTGAACTTGGCCTGGAAGACTGAGTTAACATGTGCCAAGTGCTGGTGTTGGAGATGGCAGGATGGAGCCAGTGAGATGACTAATTATCCCCGTAATTTACCTTTTGCATTGTGATATTCCCCAAATGGGGACTAGTTGCCCTCTCACAACTGTTCCCCGTTTTGAATATAGCAAGGGCAGTTCCAAGTTTTCCTGTCTTCAGGTCAAGTTTCTTCCATCTTTGGGAGGATGAGTTCACAAGTCAGTTACAAGATGTGTCCATCATACTTGGTCTGTGGGGCAAACGTGACCTGATGACTGATTTTTTATAAATAAAGTTTTACTAGAACACAGCTATGCTCAATCATTTTATGTTTCTCTGCGGCAACTTTTGCCCTGGAATGGCAGACCTGCTCTCCGGTCCTTTACTGAAACAGCTTGCTGACCCCGATCTTGTCTATTATGACCACATTTTGTGCCTGGGGCCCTGAGGTCTGGACAAGACTCCACAGGTTAAATTACAGAAAAAAACAGTGCGGCTGTTGCAGGAAGTTACTTAGAACCTGCTCTCCCCTCACCCCCAACCCCAAGGGTGTATCGGCACGCTCTGAGTCAACCAGTGACGTGTCCGCAGTGTCTTAGGGAATTACTGCAGCTATAATTGACAGCACTCATAACTGTGTTTGAGGGGTTTTGAGAAAAGAATCATTTGAACCATGTCAGGGTTTGGCATTGCCTTGAGACAATTTACTGGAAGGTTACTGGCTTCTACCAGGGTGCAGTTTTAGGACAGAGGAGCTTGGGAAAGGGAGGGGAGATGGATACAGGGCACCCGCCAAGGGTCAAACATTCTCTGCGGTATTTAGCACACGGAAGCCCTAAATGCTGGAGTGCCCTGATTTGTTCTAATTTGTCACCTATCCAAATAACTTAAGTAATAAACTATGTTAGGGTCCAGATTCTCCTGACAGAAGAGTGTACAGTTCAGTTCAGTAACTCAGTCGTGTCTGACTCTGTGACCCCACGAATCGCAGCACGCCAGGCCTCCCTGTCTATCATCAACTACCAGAGTTTACTCAAACTCATGCCCATTGAGTCGGTGATGCCATCCAGCCTTCTCATCCTCTGTTGTCCCCTCTCCTCCTGCCCCCAATCCCTCCCAGCATCAGGGTCTTTTCCAATGAGTCAGCTCTTCGCATGAGGTGGCCAAAGTACTGGAGTTTCAGCTTCAGCATCAGTCCTTCCAATGAACACCCAGGACTGATCTCCTTTAGGATGGACTGGTTGGATCTCCTTGCAGTTCAAGGGACTCTCAAGAGTCTTCTCCAACACCACAGTTCAAAAGCATCAATTTTTCAGCGCTCAGCTTTCTTCACAGTCCAACTCTCACATCCATGCATGACCACTGGAAAAACCATAGCCTTGACAAGATGGACCTTTGTTGGCAAAGTAATGTCTCTGGAAAGAGTGTCCAAGATCCCTTAATTAATGTATCTGAAGGCTGGTTCCACCACTTAACAGCTGTGTGACCTTGGGCAAGTTACTTGCCATCTCTGTGCCTTTTTCTTCTTAAAAATTTGTAAATGGGAAAAATAATAGTACCATTAGGATTATTGAAAGAATCAACTGAACTTACTAAGCATGTATGTATGTATGTATCTATCTATCTATCTATCTATCTATCTATCTATCTATATGTGTGCATATATGTGAACTATTATTTTTTATTGTTTGAATCATTTTCTTTTAATCTCAAGTCTCCTGTTTCCATGCTACCTGGTAAAGCCAGCCTGCCAAAAGACAATATAAGGTATTTTATTTGACAATGTGGGCTGTGTTCATATACTATTTATCTCAGTGTTAGAAACCCAATAAAGTACTTCCTGTCAAATAAAGTCTTGTTCTGGGTACCTTCCTCCCATGTTTTTCTTTTTTTTTGTTATAGTTGTGTGTTTATAAAGTTGCATGTACACCTATTCGTTAAATGAACCCACAGCTTCAGTTAGCTTAGGGAATAGAATATTGATTTAAACCATACTTTAGGAGGCTTATCTATCACTTTGAACAAATAAAAACCTATATGAAATTGGATTTCACTGTGTGAGACAGGAAAAAACATCCTCCACTGAATACAGCCTGTGGATGTAAGGCCAAGTTCTGGAGGCATCGTCAATATATAGGTTCCTGCTTTCACTTTTTAATGATCTCTGTCAACTCTGATAAAGATACGCTCGCTTTTATTGAAGCAGAATTTACCCTGTCCCCATTATTATTTTTCTAAACACACTGAGTCTACCTTCAGCTGTCACCATCTCAGAATTGACGTCTCTACCTTCCAGCTTTGTTAGAGTCGGAGAATCAATGTGTTTCCCAGAAATGTTGCCTTCCTTTGGCCGGGGATGTTGAGATTTCTCTGTGTGGTGTTTGACTCCTTTCCAAACTACTTTCATGGGGGGAAAAAGACTGTGAATTGCAAATACCGCCTTCATCAGCTCTATCCTGCTCTGTCCCCCTTTCTCAGCTTCTAGGCGCGCAGATGCATAGTTGAATCAGAAGTTGTCTTAAACTTGATTCAGTTTTCCAGTCCTGAACAGAGCCTTTCCAGGCTGTTGGCAACTTTCTTCTACTCTCCTAGTTATAGACCCCTAGAAACATGCTTATCCAACTCAAGACTCATTTCTAGCCTCATAAGCAAGCAGGGATGCGTAGCTGATTTCTGGCTTGTTGGGGTGTCAGCCAAAGGGAGCCATGTGAATTCCATCACCAGTCCTCAAATCAAGGTCATGTTCCCTCTGTGGCTTCCATGCTTCCTGGTGGTTGGAATCCTGCAGTAACTGAAACAGTCATGGAAACCACAAGGTGGGAACAACCCGTTGAGGATGGGAAGCGACTAGACAGATGGATCCTGAGTTCCTGACAGCACAGACCAGCTACAGCAGCCGTGGGCCGTGTGAGCTCAGACTGTCCTAGAAAGAGGCGCAAGCTACTTGCTCTGAAGCGTGAAGTGTTAGTCGCTCAGTCGTGTCCGACCCTTTGCAACCCCACAGACTGTAGCGCCAGGGCGCCTCTACCCACGGAACTCTCCAGACAAGAACACTGGAGTGGGTAGCCTTTCCCTTCTCCAGGGGGTCTACCTGACCCAGAGATCAAATTCAGGTCTCCCTCATTGCAGGCGAATTCTTCACTCTCTGAGCCACTAGGGATGCCCACTTATCTAATCTCTCTTATCTTACTCCTTCCTGAGCGGCTGAACTGGTGCCCTCGCTAACCCAGAGCTTGGGGCCTAGACATTGGGGAGCTACTGCAGTAGGACATAAGATACGAGGCCTCTGTTTTGTCGTTAGCCATAGGCAGCTGAGTCATAGATATGTTCAGAAGGTGGCCTGGGGAAGCGCTGGTTAGAACCTCCTGCCTCTCAGGAGACAGGCCTCGTGCCAACAGAGCTCATGGCTCCAGTGGGACCAGTTGGAAAAACTCAGGATGTTGGTCGGTGTTGAATGCTTCCTCCGCTTATTTGAAAGGCCACCAAAAAGGTTAATTCAAATGGATGAAGAAATAACAAAATCAGGAGATGATACAGTAGTCCCCAGCCTTCTTCAGGGATCTCTGTAAGCTCCTGGCCAGACAGTGGGAGACATCCCCGCTGCAATACCATATCACAGGCACCGTCTCCCCATCCGAGGCTTTTGTTTCTCATGTCCTTGAAGAAGTCACCATAAAGAAGAAGGAAGAGGGAATTGGCCGGAGCATGGAGGCCAATAAACACCAGAGTTTATACACAAAAAGTAGACCTAGACAAGACTTTTGGTCTATCTATTGTCCAGAAGCAAATATATCTTCAAGTTTTTTAGGACATAGTGTTCCCAAAGAAATTGCAACTGGTTTGCAAAAGTCTGTGATTATTCACCCTCGAAGTAACCCCATCTCTTACATCTACTACCAGGAAATAGCAAATTTGTGCAGGCCTCTGTTGGCTCAGATGGTAAAATGTCTGTCTGCAATGTGGAGACCTGGGTTCAATCCCTGGGTTGGGAAGATCCCCTGGAGAAGGAAATGACAACCCATTCCAGTACTCTTGCCTGGAAAATTCCATGGACGGAGGAGTCTGGTAGGCTACAGTCCATGGGGTTGCAAAGAGTCGGACACGACTGAGCAACTTCACTTTCTCTTTCACTTTCAAGAGACACACACCCTACAATAACCATTTCACATGAAGCATGGAGGATAAGGGGCAAGGATGCCTCTCCAAGAAAACCATGAGCTTACAGATGGCCTATCCAAGGAAATGGTTCCACTGCCCAGCAGGACATGAAAATTGCTATAGACAAGGAGCTGCTATGGTTTCATTCATTCCTTTCCCAAATGGGAGTTTTCATTGCTATGGTCTGGATCCCCCTCAACCTTGTTGCTGTGGTGACAATGCCTTTCTGATAACTCAAATGATGAGTATCCATAACAGACCTAATGGAGAGAGCTGCACAAAACCCAGGGCTGCTAGACTTGAACTGTCCGTAGGAACAGAGGACAGCTTCAGGGTGCCTGATTTGGGAATGCTGGGAGGAGGTTCCATGCTTGGGAAGAAGAGTATGCAAAAATATTTGATTGGGAAAAAGGAAAGTTCATATCAGAGAATGTTAGTTTCCTCTAATTTCTATTTTCTTCCTTCTTGGATAATAGAATTCCTAAGATTTGCCCCAATTGCATGGATTCCTAATAAAAAGTTTGCATTTTCTAGACTCCCATAACTAGTTCGACCGCTTGACAAAGTTCTGCCTGATAGCACAAGAGCAGGAGGTCTGGGTGCTGCTTCTTTGTTGAGGCTTTAAAAGAAACAGACATGTTCTCCCCTTCAACTTCCCCTCCTCTCAATTTCTGTTGACTGGAATATGAACATGATGGAGGGAGCTGGAGCAGCCATATTGGACCATGAGTAAAAAGAATCTGCATGTTGAAGATGCCAAATTACCAAATTGTAGGGCACCTTGTTCTCTGATGCTATGGAGCCCTACACAGCCCTGGACTGGTTTGTATGGACTCTTGAGAGAGGAACAGGCTACCCTGTTAGACTCATTCTTACCTTGGCCTCTGCTCCAGCAGCTGAAATGGTATCCTAAGCAGTACCTCACAATACTATTTCTTCTGAAATGGAGATCTGAGAAGCTGAAATGGAGATTCCTTAGAAGAAATGTTGGGAACATTAACAGTGAGTTCCGAGATTCTCCTGCCTGCCCATGAATTCTAGACAGCACGGCCTGCAGCAGCTGTTCAAAGGCCCATCCAGAGGCCCTGCTGAAGTGACAGGAGGCCTGGGCTTTGTCACTCTCTGGCCTCGCTTGGAGCAGCTGATGGGAGGGCCTGGTGCAAACGCTGCAGCAGCCTGCCCACAGACAGGCACCATCTGTCTGGACTGCAGTGGTGCCAAGAGCTGCCAGGCCTGGGATGATCTAATTGAAAAGAGGGCTATGACCCCCCACTCCTCCTCGGGAGGAGGAATCACTGCAGCTGCCACGGGTCACCCGCCAGCCGCAGAGGACTGCCCGCTGCTCACGTGCTCTGCCTGTCAACCGTCCCCAGGTTTTCAGCTCGGCTTGAACACAAGTGGTCAGCGACTTTAGAGGCACTTTCTCTGCACTTCAAGAAGAGGCAAAATGCCTTTGGTCCCAGAGACAGAGGAACTGTATTAAATTTTGCAATCTCATCCTGTGGATTAGAGTGTGGTATAGGATTCCAGGCAAAGTCATGGAAAGAGCATTGTATTTCGTATAAAAGATTTACATTTTCACGCTAGGTCTGTCAAGCCCTTAGTCTAATGGTTGAGACAGGGCTCCAGAACTAATCAGTTTCAGGTATAAATCCTGGTCCTGCACTGTGCAACCCTAGGCTAGTTCTTAAATGCTTTCTAAGCCTTAACTCTATCACCTCGAAAATGGGTGTTTTTGTGGTGCCAGTGACGTGCTTACCTCGTACACGGAGCTTGTAAGTGTTGGATATTATTGATATTTTTATTATTATAAGTGTGCGCCTCTCCAGATATGGCTTAGCTCATCACCAAAGTCTTTCTGTAATGGAAATCCTGAGAGACCAGAAACTCTGGTGGGGTTGATGATTGCGGAAGGATGGGTGCTGGGGTGGGTGCAATGCGGGAGAGGGACAGTAAACCAAATATGCCTGACATAATTACCTCGGGAGAAGAGGGGCAGCAAAGAAGTCTGTACTGAGGCGGTGAACATTTATTAAATACCAAGTCTGAGCTGGCTTTATTCTGGCTGGAAAGAAAAGAATGGACTGTGTGTCTGTTTGATGGGGGTTTCTGTTCTGGTGCACAGAGCCAGTCAGTACAGACGTGGACAGCGACTTTGTGGTAGCCAACTTTCCCAAACTCATCCAGCTCACCGGTCAGGTGATAAAGAACCTAGATGATTTTTTTTTTTTTTTTTCCTTCCAGATGCCTGAACACTGAAGATTTTAGATCACAGTTTTTAGATCGCAGTTTAATCCCCAGCCTTCTGTGAGCTGCCCGACCTTGGACGAGCTGCACCTCCTCTCAAGGGAAAGTTCTCTCCCTGGTACACAGTGGAGATGCTGGTCCCAGCTTCGGATGGTGTGGAGGTCGTTGTACTGCCGGCTCCCTAAGTCCCCATCACCGTCAGCCTGAGCGCACCTTAAAAATTAGGGGAGGATGTGTTTCCAAACAGAGGTGCTTGGCTAGTGAGGGCCTGTTCGTAAGTGCTTCCAGGGCTGGTTGGAGCGGAAGGCAGAGGGCGGCGGGGGAGCATTCAAAGTAAAGAGCCTCCGAAAGGTGCTGGGGATTAAAAAGCTATTACATGGATGGAGGGTTAATAAGAAACATTCGTTTGAAATAAATGGAAGATCATTCAGACAGGGAAGGAGATAATTAGAATAGGACGTGGGGTGAGGGGGGCAGAGCTCGGGCAGAACTCACCAGCGGAGAGGCCGGCAGGTTCTCAGCCGCCACCCGCGCTCAGGGCCCCGGGGGAGCAGGGCTGGGCCACCCACGCGTGAGGACAACGTGCGCCTGCAGGTCAGGCCTGCAGGGTCTCCCCGGATCGGCGAGTGGGAAGTGTGGGCCCAGAGCTTCATTCTGGGTTCAGGTGGGCACACCCAACTGCACACGGTCAAGCTGACCTGCATGATGGAGTGAAGGGTTCCCTTCCTCTGACGTAGTGGTGTTTGGTTTGCATTAGTACAAGCCTGCAGACTTCCCTGTGGCTCAGATGGTGAAGAGCCCGCCTGTAATGCGGGAGGCCTGGGTTTGGAAACTGGGTCTGGAAGATCCCCTGGAAAAGGGCGTGGCAACCCACTCCAGTACTGTGGGCTGGAGAACCCCATGGACTGCCCAGTCCGTGGGCTCGCAAAGAGTCGGACACGACTGAGGGACTTTCCCTAGACTTCTCTAAAGACGCACTGGGGGGCTTCCCCGGTGGCGCTAGAGATAAGGAACCCACCTGACTAATGCAAGTAGACCTAAAAGACAGGGGCTTCGATCCCTGGGTTGGAAAGATGATCCCTGGGTTGGGAAGATCCTCTGGAGAAGGGGATGGCAAACCCACTGCAGTGTTCTCGCCTGGAGAATCCCGGTGGGCTACAGTCCATAGGATCGCAAAGAGTCAGACACGACTGAAATGACTTAGTACTCGTGCACACACACAAGCCTTCAGGCTACTAACAGTCTTCCTCGGTTACCTAAGATGTCTTAAAGGGGAGGGGAAGATAAATACATGTAGACAGATAATGAACTCCGAGTCTGATAGTTGTGGTTTCAAGGCTTGATCTTGTCACAGACCAACTGTGTGACTTCAGGAAAGTCACGCAACCTCTCTGAGTTTCTCTGCCTCAAACGTGGGAGACGTAACACCTGCTTTCTGGGGTTGCATGAGGATTTCAGATGATGGAGAATAGATCTGAGCCTACCATAGTCCCAGACAGATATCAGGCAAGCGATTCCCCATCCAGCAAAGATTCTTAATTTTAAATGACTACATAATACAAGGAAAAATGAGTAGTACTCTTTTTAGGATCTATTTTATTTTTTCAAGGTTTTAAATACCTCTCATTTGGTACAGAAAACACGAGATTATCAGTAGTCATTGTGTGAGTCCAGTTCAGTGCAGAATTTGTGGCTGTTGTTTCTCCTACCACACTTTGTTTTTCTACTGTACTGTTGTTGTTTTTGCTTGTTTTGTGTGTATTTGGTTTTTTGGCCACCCTGTGCGGCTTGCAGGATTTTGCTTCCCCAACCAGGGATTGCATCCGGGCCCCAGCGGTGAAAAAGCCAAGTCCTAACCAGTGGACTGCCAGGGAGTTCCTACTACACTTTCAGTTTAAATAAATTTTTTTTCCCTTAGAAATCTGTAGGAATCATAGATATAAAACAAAAGGTAGAATTGGTCTCAAAAATATTGTTTCCAAGTAAGATCAAGTAGAAAGCTATCTCAGACGCACGCCTTGCTGCGGCTTTGGTCTTCCATGGTGTGACCGCAGAAGTCCCTACGATTCTTCTCCAGGGGTCTCTCCTTTGTCCCTTCCACCATCACCCAGACACGGGAGGAAGTTTTCAAAAGCACCCACCAACACGGGCTGCAGGCTGGGTTACGGGCTTGCACACACCATTCCTTTCCTTCAAACAACAACCTGGATTGACATCTGAGGCTGGAGAAGTTTGGACGTGTCCCCGTGGCCACTCAGCTGGCAAACAGCTGAGGAGGACCGACCCCAGGCAGAGAGGCCATGGGCCGCGTCAACACGGCCTCGGGGGGATGGGGGCCAAGGCTCCCCTTTCCGGGAGGTGGCTCGGCCACATCACTGCTCTCCACTGGAAGAGGTTGTGAAAGTGCCAGTTACAGCAGGAGCCCTGCTCCCCACAGAGCAAGAAGCCGTGGGCCCCGAAAGCACAATGAGGCCGCAGAGGAGGTGGGAGAGATACAAGGTCCCGTTTCTGCTCCGAACCGTGGTGGAGAGGATGCCTCTTCTTCCCACGGGGCTGACTGCTAAGCACACTCTCAGCCCAGGGTGATGGCCCATCCATCTGCACGGTGACAGCAGCCAACCCCTTAGGGCTGATCACCCCTCCGCCCGCGGTCCCCACACCTCGGCTGATCACCTCTCCGCCCGCGGTCCGCATATCTCGGCCTCCTGTCCCTTCCACTGTGGGATAAAGACCGGGAGAGAAAGCCTCTGGCCTTGAAGTGTCTGCGCGGATGCTGGAGTGGAGGGAGGCGGTGAGATGAGGGGTATTTCAGGCTGTTTCTTCTGCTTGTGTGAGTAGCACATGATTGATTTCAGAACAAGAAATTTATTTCCCTGCAGACATATTTTTATCATCTGCTTGAATTCCTTGATGCCTTACTCACCATATGTATAGAATGGCCAGGTCTCCTTCAGAGAGAAATGGAAGGGAAAATGGATAACACTTTAAACTTGGGACGAAAAAAATACACACACACACACACACACACACACACAAACCTCTACCAGATAAAATGTTCCGTGACCTATGAGCTTTGGAATGGGTCAGAAGGATTATACGAAGGCTGACATTTAGAAATGATGAGATCCGTAGGCTGCTGCGTTTGCATGTAACACGCCAAAATACCTTCCCGAGCTCGCCTTCCGGGGGAGCCTCCATGAAGCCCCTCTGAATAGCAGGCACTTTAACCCCGGGGGTGAGAGCCAGACTTCAGAGAGTCACTTTGTGCTGACTTTTACAGGGTGAGATGACTTTATTTAAAGGGACATATTCAATTTAGTTAAACTCTCAAATTTAATGTACTCCTAAGGAAAAAGAAAAGGCTTAGGAGAGGCTAATATTAATGGAAATGATTTCAGAGGGAGTTATGGAGAGGAGGCAGGAGGTTACGGTGGACAAGGAAAGGAAGGATGGGCAGAGAAAGGGGAATTTGTGTGCAATGAGCTTCTTGGACATGAGCCTTTTTTTTTTTTTTTGTATTAAAGTCTGGTGTGTTTAACATTTAGGTAAGAGTGGACACGCTTACCTGGGATGAGTTAGTTCTGGGAGACTGAAAATATGGGTAATTTTCAGGACCCCTTTGTTACTCTGGTGTAGAGTTAGTGCTTCGGTAATACATTAACTAAGATGTAACCTAAAGCATCCAGTTCTTGAACAGGGCAGTTGGAGAAGGTCTTTTTCAGACAACAGCTGTCCCTGGTAATTTGCACAGACGGAAGCTGAACCGGGGAGCAGACAGTCGTCAACACGGGCTGGAGAAGGTGTTCTTGCACTAACATGGGGATACCAGGGGGTCAGACATCCTGGAATGCACTTTCAAGCAAAGTCTTCCGAGGGGCAGACCTGTTTCTGGAGTGCTTTGGAGCACTGGAGCGAGATCACTTCACCAGCTGGCTTCTTCCACAGCGGTTCTCTGCCTCTCTGCTTGGGTCCTGCTGGGAATGGACCATTTAGGACTGATCCACGGCGTTTCTCCCTCTCAGACTTTCCCAGGTAGGAGACGAGGGGCTGTCCAACAGAAATGTCAATCCCCTACAGTCTTCTTGCCTGGCAAAGCCCATGGACAGGATAGAAACTGAAAATGTGGCAAATGAATTGAATAACCGAGAGGCCAATGGTCGCCATAGCTGCATGGACATCTGCAATGGTGAATGCAGTCGCTCGCTGTCTTCTAAGCTGCACGAGAGCAATCTTGTATCTCAGTTTTCTCTGGTATGGCTTAGTGGGCATCACTCCCTCACAGTCTGATCCAGGGGGCTGATCCTGTTCACCATCCTTTTCTAAGCCTACATTATAATAAATTAAAAGAATGATACTGAGAGACTTCAGTAAGGGGTGATTGCAATTGAATGTGAGCTTCCCTGAGGCCCAGAAGTAAAGAGGCTGCCAGTACAGGAGCCGCAGGTTTGATCCCTGGGTCGGGAAGACCCCCTGGAGAAGGAAGTGGCAGCCCACTCCAGTATTCTTGCATGGAAAATCCCATGGACAGAGGAGCCTGGTGGGCTACAGTCCATGGAGTCACAAAGAGTCAGACTTGATTTAGGGACTAAACGACAACAACAACAACAAATAGTTCAACAATAACAACAAATAGTTGAATGTAGCAAGAGTAGTATCTTAAGGCTCAAAAAATGATGTGCATGTTGGAAGCATGTGATAGAAACCACTGTAGACTGGCTTAGGTAAGAGATAATTTACTACAGGGATATATTACAGAAACTCATAGACTCAGAGGAGGGCTGTGCAGAAATGCTGATTATATATTTCCACGTGAAAAATATTTGTGTTAGTAGTTCCTGATCTCCTTGTTTCCAGCTGTCAAGAGTTTAGGCCTGTTTCCCATAAGACTTGACTCCTATAATTTGGAGGAGGAACTCTGATTGGCTGAGCTTGAGTCTTTGGCTTTTGAGCCAATCATTGTAGCTACAGATATGAAACACTGGCTGGCCAGGATGAGGTCACACGTTCCTCTGTTTGGACCCTGCTTGGTTTCAGAGGAAGGGAATGCGATGGGAAATGAGAATTCGGTTATTATAATTTGACACACAGTAGATGTGATGTTCCTACTTATTTAGAACAAGGTCATGATCAATGTTTTTCTTCACGGTGCTATGCTGCTAACTTGGTGACCTATATTTCACAATAAATATTATCCCTTTCAAACTTATAATTTGGCTTAACCAGTCATTTCGTATATCGGCCCAGTTTGCTTTTAATCATTATTGCATTGCATTCTGTTTTGTTAAATGGGTTTCTTTTAGGTCATCAAATACTCTTCCAAAGAACTGAAAAGAACAAAAAGAATCCTCTCCAGTTGGTCATATAACATTCGCACTTTCCCTGTGTTTACGCTAAATCCATCCTTACAGCAAGCACCCTATTGCTGGAGTTGGAGAAAAGCGCCTGCCGTTTTTCACAAGGACGTCTGTGGGCGGGGGGCTCGGTTAGCACTCCCTTTGCTTATCGCATCGCTTGATTTATCTGAGGGTGGAGGCAGTGAGGGGGAAGGTTTGACAGGCAGTGATAGCTCAGTGGTCAAACTTCGATACCCCTGCAGGAGGATAAAACCCTCAGCCAAACAGACCTTCTAAACACCGCTGAGAAGCAGGAACAAACCACGCAGACAGGAATAAGGCTCCTGTCCAAGCATCACAGCGCCTCTGTCACACTTTTGCAAACTCAACACACACACATATGCACGCATATATCCTTTCCTGTTATTACCGGTAACCAGAGAGCTAGGGGTGTAGGTTTAGCATCACACAGACTCAAGTGCTGACAACTTATTTTTACAGGGCAGCCTTGAAAAACCCAATAGAGGCAAACCAAAGGAGGGGAAGAAAAAA
Source organism: Muntiacus reevesi (assembly GCF_963930625.1). Classification (NCBI taxonomy): domain Eukaryota; kingdom Metazoa; phylum Chordata; class Mammalia; order Artiodactyla; family Cervidae; genus Muntiacus; species Muntiacus reevesi. The sequence continues at coordinate 95,287,060 of NC_089255.1, read as the reverse complement.
AAGGAGGTGAGGGCACAGAATTTAATCCTTGCTATTGGCACTCACCAGCTTTCAGACCTCAGGCCCTGCACCTCCACCTGTCACCTTTCCATTTCCAACTACAAGCTTTTCTGATAAATTGAGATGTAAAAACCACATTGGATATGGATATGATGACTGAAAGGGATGCTGCGTGCAATTGTCTGTGTGTGTGTGTGTGTGTGTGTGTGTTGGGTGTGGGGAAGGATTGGAGTGAAGTCTCGGGAGGCTTGCAGAGCTCCGGGAAGCGGCGCTGTTGATCTTTGTGAGGTCACTGCTTCCCTTTCTTGGCCGAGCCCCATGAGGGATCTCCCTTCCCGGATGGAAACTGTGCCGGTGGAAGTGCGTTTTCTCAAGAGGGACGCAATCAAACTGCACTGCTGACGTCCTGAGTGCAAACTTGCAGGCTCTCTGTCAAGACCCGGTCAGAGAATTGGTTTAGGATTTTCCTTGTCAACTGCAAAATAGTTACTAACTCACTTTGGCCTCCCATGACAGCTCAGCCTTGTGGGGAGGGTGCTGAACCTGGAGTCGGAAATCTCACCCCAGGGGGCTCCCTGGCGGCCCAGAGGTGAAGACCTCGTGTTCCCACTGCCGAGGACCCAGGTTTGACCTGATCCCTGGTTCAGAAACTCAGATCCCACAAGCCCGGGGCGTGGGGTGGTGGGCAACCTATAGAGAACATCTTGACCAAGTCCTGGTTTTGTTTCTTACTTGCCACATGAAAAAAAAAATTGGAAGCCTTATTTGTCTCATCTGTAAAATAGAGGAATAATAGCCTCTTTCATAAAATCACCAAGAGAATTTGAGACAGCAGTGCACAGGAAACCACTTTTAAGATGTCTAGTGCTTTACAAAGGCAGGTGGTTATTATTATTATTATTTATAGTCTTTTCCTTATCTCACAGTCCCAACTCTGATAAAAAGATACTATTAGCAGCAACTTCAGTTGAAACTTTGCCAAAACCTTTCACTTTTCTTTCTCTGGGTTAAATCTCTCTCTCTTTTTCTTTCTTTTTTTCTCTATTACAGCTAAAATGTTCTAGAAGCATGGGAGAAGAGCATTCCAGGATGTGAGAATGGACTGCTTCCCAGGGGAGGAGAGTGTTAACTTCTCACACATTGGACAAACGTCTGTGGGTTTCTTTCAATGGTTTTAACCAGGGATGAATTTGATCCCACCCCTCCCCTACCATCCAGGAACCCTTTAGAAATATCTGAAGACATTTTTGATTGTTACGGTTTAATGGGTGCTCCCAGCACCTAGTGGGTTAGAGAGGCCAGTGGGCCAGGCATGCGCAGGACAAGGCCCCTTCAAAAAGAATTATCTGGTCCAAAATATTCATCGTGCCCAGGCTGAGAAACCCTGCTGTATTTGGAGGATATCTTCCTTCCTAGTTTTCCCAGATGGGTTTTTTCCAGTTGGCAAGCTTCTGGGAAGCTTGTCTCTGCTGCAATTAGACACACACACACACACACACACACACACACACACACACACACACACACACACACACACACACACACACAATTTTTTTCTGGATCACTGGAGAGTAAGTTGCAGACACGGTGCCTCATTAATCCTAGATACTCTTTCATATATTTTCTTGTTCTTTTTTTTTGGCCAGGCCGCATGACTTGTGGGATCTTAGTTCCCTGACCAGTGATCCAACTTGGGCCTTTTGGCAATGAAAGCATGGAGTCTTAACCACTGGACCACCAGGGAATTTCCTGTGTATATTTTCACTTCATAACCAAAGTACATACAACAAATTCTGAAAATTAATATTAATACTTTTCGACCATCTTATCTACAGGCTATTCAGACTTTTTTGTCTCTTTACTGGTGATGTGAACTTACATCACTTGGTGAAGATAGCTTTGCTTAGGTCTCTTTATGCTGTACATTACTATTTTTCCTTTTATGTTTAATGGGGCTTCCCTGGTGACTCAGAGAACTGGGTTCAGTCCCTGGGTCGGGAAGATCCCCTGGAGAAGAGAATGGCAACCCACTCCAATACTCTTGCCTGGAAATTTCCATGGATGGAGGAGCCTGGTAGGCTAGAGTCCATGGGATGACAAAGAGTTGGACATGACTGAGCAACTTCACTCACTCACTCAAGTATTTGGGAATATACTTTAAGACATTGTAGATATCCTTTTCAGCATAAAACTTTTATTTGTTGATTTTAACATCCATCAGATAATTTCTAACTGAATCAACTATTGCAGTGATGGGTGCCAAAAGGTGTTTTGTCCAAGCTATTCATTAGTTATCAGTTGTCTGTAAGGAAGAGATTTCACTTCTGCATTATTTACACATTTGCTTATATCAGCAGAGACTCATAGAGTCCTCTTCTATTTAATGTGTGGTATATATCAATAGCTACTTTATCTTTAATATCAAAATGTCTCATTAGCTATGGGAGCTTTTTCAAGCTGATTTCTCTGCTCCTTTGGCACCATACTTTGAGTACTTTTTTACTTTCTGGACAACTAGATGTTTCAGGCGTATTTTGAGTTTTCAGGCTCATCTTGTATTTTACCTGGAATCAGCTATTTCTTCAAGGAGGTGTGGTTTCTTTCAGTAGAATTCAGTTCAGTTCAGTTCACTTGCCCCGTCATTTCCAACCCTTTGTAACCCCATGAACTGCAGCATGCCAGGCTTCCCCGTCCATTACCAACAACTGAGTTTGCTCAAACTTGTGTCCACTGAGTTGGTGATGCCATCCAACCATCTCTTCCTCTGTCGTCCCCTTCTCCTCCCACCTTCAATCCTTCCCAGCATCAGGGTCTTTTCAAATGAGTTAGCTCTTCGTATCAGGTGGCCAAAGTATTGGAGTTTCAGCTTCATCATCAGTCCTTCCAGTGAATATCCAGGACTGATTTCCTTTAGGATGGATTTGTTGAATCTCCTTGCTGTCCAAGGAACTCTCAAGAGTCTTCTATAACACCACACTTCAAAAGCATCAGTTCTTCAGCACTCAGCTTTCTTTACAGTCCAACTCTCACATCCATACATTACTACTGGAAAACCACAGCTTTGACAAGATCGACCTTAGTTGGCAAAGTAATGTCTCTGCTTTTTAATATGCTGTCTAGGTTGGTAATAACTTTTCTTCCAAGGAGCAAGTGTCTTTTAATTTCATGGCTGCAATCACCATCTGCAGTGATTTCAGAGCCCCCAAAATAAAGTCTGCCACTGTTTCCATTGTTTCCCCATCTATTTGCCTTGAAGTGATGGGGCTGGATGCCATGATCTTAGTTTTTTGAATGCTGAGCTTTAAGCCAAGCTTTTCACTCACCTCTTTCATTTTCTTCAAGAGGCTCTTTAGCTCCTCTTCCCTTTTTGCCATAAGGATGGTGTCATTTGCATATCTGAGGTTATTTATATTTCTCCCAGCAATCTTGATTCCAGCTTGTGCTTCCTCCAGCCCAGCGTTTCTCATGATGTACTCTGCATAGAAGTTAAATAAGCAGGGTGACAATATACAGCCTTGAGGTACTCCTTTCCCGATTTGGAACCAGTCTGTTGTTCCATGTCCAGTTCTAACTGTTGCTTCTTGACCTGCATACAGATTTCTCAGGAGGCAGGTCAGGTGGTCTGGTATTCCCATCTCTTCAAGAATTTTCCACAGTTTGTTGCGATCCACACAGTCAAAGGCTTTGGTGTAGTCAATAAAGCAGAAGCAGATGTTTTTCTGGAACTCTCTTGCTTTTTCGATGATCCTACGGATATTGGCAATTTGATCTCTGGTTCCTCTGCCTTTTCTAAAACCAGCTTAAACATCTGGAAGTTCACGGTTCATGTACTGTTGAAGCCTAGCTTGGAGACTTTTGAGCATTACTTTGCTAGCGTGAGAGATGAGTGCAATTGTGCTGAAGTTTGAGTATTCTTTGGGATTGGAATGAAAACTGACCTTTTCCAGTCCTGTGGCCACTGCTGAGTTTCCCAAATTTGCTGGCATATTAAATGAAGCACTTTCACAGCATCATCTTTCAGGATTTGAAATAGCTCAACTGGTATTCCATTACCTCCACTAGGTTTGTTCATAGTGATGCTTTCTAAAGCCCACTTGACTTCACATTCCAAGATGTCTGGCTCTAGGTGGGTTATCACACCATTGTGGTTATCTGGGTCATAAAGATCTTTTCTGTACAGTTCTCTGTGTATTTTTGCCACCTCTTCTTAATATCTTTTGCTTCTGTTAGGTCCATACCATATTTGTCCCTTATTGTGACCATCTTTGCATGAAATGTTCCCTTGGTATCTCTAGTTTTCTTGGAGAGATCTCTGGTCTTTCCCATTTTTTTGTTTTCCTCTATTTCTTTGCACTGATCACTGAGGAAGGCTTTCTTTTCTCTCCTTGCTATTCTTTGAAATTCTGTGTTCAGATGGGAATATCTTTCCTTTTCTCCTTTGCCCTTGGCTTCTCTTTCAGTGGAGAGTAGTATTTAAAAACCATGGTCTGGGTATAGGGTGTGTTTATCACCCCTGGGGTGCCATTGCCTTTAAACTCCAGCAGCAGACACAGTGAGTTACACACGTTATCTGTCTATCCATCTATCTTTCTATCCATCTTTCACCATCGGTAGTTCACCCCAAGGCCTTCAGTTTGCATCTAACCACAAAGATCCCCAAGGACCCACTCTGTGTTTGGTTGTTTGTTTGTTTTTTCCTTTCCTTATTTGTAGCTCCTTTCTCTGACTGTGAAAAGGGAGACTGGGACCATTTTGTGGGCATGGGAACCATGGCCACAGCCAGAGACTAATGCATCATGTCGTTGGCCCTGGGACTAAAAGTGGGCCCACTTAAAAACACTCTCTGTCTAGAGGAGACCAAAAAGATACAGCGCTTGCACGTAATGTTTGACGTTGCACTGGATTCTGGGTCAAAGCAGTTCTATAAAGGATATTATTGGGAAAGCTGGTGAAATTGGAACGTGAGCCATTATCACATAGTGGCATAGGACCAGTATTAACAGCGGTGGGTTGTCCTGTGGATCTGTAAGAGAAGGACTGTGTTTGCAGGAAGCGTGCACTGAGGTATGTAGGAATAAACGGCTGCTGCTGCTGCTCGGCCGTCAGTCGTGTCTGATTCCACGGGACCCCACGGACGGTGGCCCTCCAGACTCCACTGTCCGTGGGGCTCTCCAGCCGAGGATACCAGGGTGGGTCACCATGCCCTCCTCCACTGGATCTTCCTGATCCAGGGGTCAAACCTGGTATCTTCCATTGCAGGCAGATTCTTTACTGCTGAGCCACCAGTAAGGCCCAAATGGGATGATATATGCACTTTATTCTGAAGGGTTCGGCAACAATAATACTATATACATAAAAATGTGAATTTGACTTTCACCCCATCACTTAGCAGTTGGGTGAAGTTGGGAGAATTAATCAACATTTCTGTCCTCAATTTCTTCATTTGGATAATAGAGATGTTAATGATTCCTTATTCTTGTGGTTATCTTGGGAGTTAATGAAAATGAATGTAAAATACATGACATGGTGTCAGACACTGAGTTGAAGCTCAGTAAATATTTATCCAGTGAATAAATGTGTAACTTAATAGTCCCACATTCTAGGAATAGTCGTCATAATAATATCCATTTTTAGAGCCCATGTTAGCAGTCCTGGGACTCATCTTTACAGTTACAAAATGTGCACCCCCTTCCTGTTGGAAAGTTCCTAGGGCCTGGCTTGGCTTCTGTCCAAATCTGGACACTACAGATGATGGCCTGAGAGGCTGCTGGAGAGCCCGGAGGAGAGCGTCCATCTGGGGTGGAAAGGGGGACGCGTCCCCCCAAAGAGGGAGCTGCTCATGTGACGTCACACACGCCTGCCGGAGCTCCCAAAGATGCCTTTACGGACGATACAGTCACTCCCACCAGCTGACACACTGCGAGAAAGCATCCAGGAAGGATAAATGACTTGCTCATGGTCATAAGAAATAGCAGAGTGAGGTTCAAATCCTGCTCAGAGTGATCTACATGCCACAGTCAGTGGCCGTGCTATTGAACTGATTAGTGTCATTGTTAGCTTTAGCCTTTATTACCTCTTATGTGTAGGGAATACAGCCAGTTAACTACATGCTGAGTTAAGTGCCTCTTCTTTATTTTGAGCAGAAACCTTTATTCTAGAATTCTGTGGTTTCAGCGTTTCCAGTTTGGTTGTTGTTGTTGTTCAGCAAAACTGTATTGATTATCTTCTAAATGCTGCATTAAATATTAAGGAGCATTACATAAATGTGAAGACAAAGTGTATCCTTTCGTGATGGTGTCTACCACCTTCCTTATTTCGTAGACGCCTGGCCTACGGACTGCATAGGGGTGATGCCAAATGCAGCATGCAGTTTCCCTCCTCCACCCTCTCTGGAATGCTCTTATCTTTGCCTGAGACACTCCTTTAGGTTCCACCTTCTTTAAATGGACTTTCTGGACCACTTCCTCGCTGTTCCTTTATCAGAAATAAGACATTTATTAGGTGCCAGTTGTTATTTAGGTGGAGAAGATGAATGCCGTATATTGTCTACTTTGAGAACATGCAGTCTATTTCTTCTAGTTATTATCATCAACACAGTTAGACTTGGCTTTGGTTTTCCTGGATGCATCTGTCTCTCACTGCATTTTGGTTATTTCTTTGAGGAACGTGACAGTGTGTGTTTTTCTTATCATCTGAGCATGGAGTGTGGAAGGACATTCTAACTTTATTTACAGTTGTCTCAGATATGAAAGTCTCTTAGTGTCCTAAGTGATCCGTCTACCTCCTCATTAATTTGCACATTTAGCTTCTATTTATTGAGACCTGATCAACGCCCTACCTTACCATTGATGATGAAAGCTAGGAAAAGGACTGAGTAACACATATCTCACTTAATAATAGTATGGATCAGTGGTTCCTGGCTGGGGACAGCTTTGCCCCACCCCCTTCACCCCGAGGGCACAGCTGGAGATGTGTGGACACGTTCAGCTCTCATAACTATGGAGCCGCTGCTGACACCCAGCGGGTGGAGGCCAGGAATGCTGGTAACAGCCCTACATTGCACAGGACCGCTGGCGCAGCAAAGAATGATCAAGCCCAAAATATCAGTAGTGCTGAGGTCACGGAATCCTGATGTGGATTCTTATACCTCGCAGTATTACACATGGATAGATGCTTCAATATCAAGATTCTTAAATCTGTCTAGAAACTGATAATAAAGCCTCAGAAAGACTCCCCACAAGGGACCTACAAAGCTTTGGTAATTTTCGTTTCTCCTCGCAACACCTCTGAGAGGCAGAGGACATTCCTGTTTTACTGATGAGGCAGCTCTAACCTGAACAGGTTAAGTAACTGTCAGAAAAAGTCTTCACTTTTGCTCTTTCAGGAAGCATACCCAAGAGGTTATTGAGCTTTTACTGAAAGGCTGACTCTGGGTCAGCACCAGCGTTTTTTGGAGGAAATTCAAGTCCTCTCTCTATAGAGTCGTCGCGTTGTGACTCATCCTTAAAGGTGGTCCCAGAGTTTCCCTAGAGATTTCTGATTATGTGAGAATGACAGTGAAGGAGTTATTGATTGCCAGCATGCATACCCTGGGATGTAAACCTTAGCCGTGAAACAAGACAACTGTGGTCACTGGTCATTTTCCCCACTCCATGAGGCTTTGCACAAACCTGGCTGCTCTTGGATCTCCCCCCCAGGCCCCTTTTGCTGACTGTCCTTATCAGGCCCCCAGCTCTCATCCCCTTTGGGTACCCGGGGCACTTGGCTCACTTGTCTGTCCTTTGCCATCAATGCTCATTTCTGTATTATATGGCTTTGCAACAGTTTTTGCAGCCTCATTCGTACTTATTTTATATTTACAACCTGACAGTAAACTTCTTCCTGAGCTGAGGAGAAATAAATGCTATTGACCAACAAATACTCTGTTGCAAAAGAGGCTTATCCTCCACCCCACTCCTTTACTTCCGTGTGTATTCCAGAATCACTTGCCACATACTTTGGTGTGTCCCAGACGTTGTGTAAGGGGATAAAGGAATGAAACTATTAAACACTGGAAAATGAAAGATGCTGAAAGACATGGTGGGGATTGATGGCAATAAGACAGGTGAACCACGAGACCTGGCGTTCGGTGCTCAGGTGCGTGTTCTCAACAAATATTAGCGATTATTACTGCTATCTCTCCCAACCCATGGAGGAGAGCTACGAAAGTGGTTGCCTTGTACATTCTTGGTGTGTGATTGAAGGAATCTACTCCAGGACCCCAAACGTGTGACAAAACTTAGACAAGTATATTTGTAGCCCTCAGCAAAGAGTTCGGGTGAGCACATATTTTTATGGATGTATCATTGACCAGCTGACTTGGCTCGGGGAATATTTGACAGGAAAATACATTTTTTACAAGCAAAGTGAACCACTGGGTCAACACAGCGAGGAGTAAGATTCAGACATATTTCCCAGCTCTCAGTGTAAATGGCATTTGATTTGTTGGGAAATCTGTTGACTACTAGGGCTTGGAGTCCACTGCAGGATTCTGAAGAGCAAGATTTACAGTGTATTTTATTGGAGAGCACCCTGGTAATAATCAGAGCTCAAGTCATATAGAGAAGGGTCAAGGAAGCCCCGTACACAAGTCTGAAATGTCAAAATCCACAGCGAAAACAATCAGTTGTTAAATTTGGAAGAAAAAGATTGTTTTATTTGAGCATCCATTTGAGACACATTTCCTTCAGGGCTTGTCATGTACCCTGAGGCTGGAAGGAGGACAAAGCCTGAGGCTCCAGCTCTCCTGGACAGAACCTCTGTCGATGCAGTGCATCCTGGGTCCTGCCTTTGTGAGAAGGATGTCAATTGCCCAGTTGACGTACTGCCACAAAAAGTCTACACAGCCTGTGAAATGGAGATAATACATCTTGGCCTCATCCAAATTACTGAATGGATGTCCAAGTCAAATGATATACTCTTGGTGAAAATGCTGGACTTATAAAATAACATGACTTACATTGTTGAGTTTGAGTTATTTTCCCAGTTTTAGCCTCATATTCCAGGCTTGGCTTGATCTGACATGTCATATATGTCCCCAAACAAGCTGTTCCATTCCCAGCTCTGCTTCCCTTTGATTTTTTACATCCTCTGTTAAAAACTCTTGCACACTCTCCCTGTGAGAAGGCATATTCTTTGCTCCATCACCAAGCACATCCATGATTGATCCCTCTACTGTTCCTTGGCCTAGCCATAGCATCTGGCATTTAGTAGGCTCTCATCTACAATTTGCATAGTAAATAAATAGATGCATACAATTTGATAGCAACTCCCCCCAGTTCTACCTCAGGGAGATCTGTTCCCCCATCACGTCTTTGCATCCCCGCTGCTGTATTCATGGTTGACATTATCACAACCCACTCTGATCTCAACAACTGGTCCTCCTGCCACTACTTGTATCTCCTTACCTCTGCGTGCCCGGCCAGCTTCTTCTTACCCACCTGCAAAATGATGTGCTCACGTCCCTCCTTTGCTCAAAGATTCCAGTGGACATCCATGGCCTAGAGATTTTAGCCCTTACTGTGCGTACAGAGCCTGGGCTACGTATGTAATATAAGATTGACTTAAGCTTTAAAAAATCCAGGATCCCCAGTTCTGCTTCATTATCCTCAAAACCCACTACAGGAGCCCCATTGGGCTTCTTGCCCCCATCCATAAATATCTCAGGCTATTTCATACCTCTTGATGGGCAAATACTCTTGTCTCTATTTGAAATGCTTGTCCTCTTTATCCTCATTTGGCAAACTCTTCTTCACCCTTCAAGACCCAGCTCAAATGTTATCCTTTACCTAATCAACTAATAGACCAGTTAGCCTTTCCTTTGGCTTACTACAAAATTTTGCTGAATGTCTATGAAAAAGCTTACTATTTATTTCAATAAATTTTTTCATAGTACATTGTCTTTAATATGCATGGCTTTATTCTAACCAAGTCGTTTGGAGAAATTACTTAATCTTTCTGTGCCCTGGTTTCTTCTTCTGTATAATGAGGGTAATAGTAATGATCACCACATAGGATATTCTGCAGCTTGCATGCATTGCAGAAATGTATAAAGTTCTTAGAACAGTGCCTGGTGATCGCTGAGTAAACGTTGTCTATCGTTTTGTATTATTTAATCATTACAGCAATGCTATAGTGGAAGCACTGCTTTCATTATTTTACAGGTGAAGAAATTAGGGGCCAGGAAAGTCAAAGGTCTTGATCAAAGGTACAAAACTAGTACGTATAGGAAGACGGTGTGAAGCCATTTACGTCAAACTCTGGAAACCCGAGATCCTACCAGCATATAGAAGTGATTTTGTACAGTTAGGACATTGTGGTTGGAGCAAGGCTCTTTGAGTCTCTGCTTCCTCTGTTGGATTGGACACTTGGGAGAGTGTCTGTTTCTGTTACATCACTGTCTAGCATAGCATCCAGCATCCAGGAGATGTGCAACCAGTGATTGTTGCATCACTGAACATCATTAATATGCATTTGTGCATTGGGATAGGCTGTCAGAGCTCGATGCTGGAAGCACATTTTCATCAGAGATACAGTTGGGTTGCTTCAGTTTGACTCTGCACGTTCCAGGTGAGAGTTGGACAACAAGAGGGCAATGCAGAAGAGTGGAGCCGTGAGCGAGTTGTGTTGGCTCTAGAAAAATGAGGGCCATGCATTGTACAATCTAACGAGAAATTGTATTAAAAATCATGAATTTTCATTCATAACTCTAGCATGCAAGAAATGTCACATTCTTTATTTCTCTAGACCAGTTTCATTCTGTTCTCAAGTCCTGATCACCTGGCTGGGGGAAAATTCAATCTCTGTCATTGTTGGGATTCTCTTCCTTCTCTGTGGGCTCCACAGCCATCCCAGACTTTTGAGGTGTCAACCGCAGAGGGAAGCACCAGATCCTTTGTCTAGATCGCGCATCATCTTTGTGACTGTTCCTTATATTTCTGATTCCTGATGTTGAGAGCGAGGCCCAGGCAGACATTTTGCTCAATAGGTTTATTTGCAAGGCTGCCCTGATCCATCCACCCCAGCCCTTGCAGGCATTCCCTGGGCAATGGTGAGCCCCGCTGCAGAGGCTTGGTTCTCGCTGTACCGGAAATCCTCATCTGCAGCCCTGCTCTTTGATGCGCCAACCCTCCCATTGCACTGAAAGCTCCCCGCTCTCCCAGGAAGGCGCTTCCTTTCTCCATCCCCTCCTAGCGGCGCCAGCATGCCTCAGCACACCCTCCTCTGATGGACACCAGAAACCTCACTGGAGCTTTATTTTCTCAGAATGTGGCAGCAGGAAAAGACGTGGAGCCCCGTGAGCATCTTGCTCTATAACACACCTGTTTAAATGGGTGCCCCGCCGCCCTGAGCAGGGCAGGGAGCAGCAGAGGTGAGGATGGAGGGGGAGAAGGAAACCTATCCTAAGGGCTCCCTCGGCATCTCCCTGGCTCTCCGGCTTCCATGCCTTCTCAGTTCCCATCCTCACACGATTACCTTCCTCACTTTGCAGACCTAGGGTGTGAGTTTTCTTAGTCTCCTGTACCAAACCAGGCCTGAATCCCATTTCCTCACCTCCAAAGGACTTGGTGAAAAGGATAAATCGCTTTTGGTCTGCATGTTACCTGTGAGTCTTCTTTTGAAATCCCCTGTGTAATTTCCCAGACGTCACCCAAGCAGAAGGAGCCTCTGGCGTTTCTTACTCGGCAGCCTCCTTGCTGTTTCTTCTGTGCTCGAATACAGCAAATAATTGCGTTTTATCTCTTTCTGTATGTTGCTTTTAAGTTTCCTGCCGAAGGCACGCGTTGCTGTAGGTGAATCTTGTAGGGCTTAAGCAAGCCTGTTCATTTTTCCTTTTATTCACCCCAGACACTAGGTGGTATAAACACCTTTGTTAATGTCTGGTACTCGAGTAATGAAGCTATGGCTGCACCCATTAGGGCCAAGTCTTCTAATTTTAATCCCTTTTAGAGATGATGGATGATGTTACTGAGAGTGTTTACTCTGGATCAGTAGAAAGGGCTTCACCATCTATTTTCATGTTGAGAGGAAGGATTCTTTTTTATACTATCTCTGACTGTTAAGCATCTAATATTAAAAAAAAAAAGTCCCTTAGAAAAAGCCTCAAAGAAAAACATCTTATACAAAGAAAACTCTTGAGGAAATGGAGGCAGAAGACACCCGATGCAGTGTAGGTGACTTCTCGAAGGTCCGGTTCTATTTTAAACGTTGGCAGGTGCCAGGCTGAACTTGCCGTTAAACAGAAAACCCTTAATCAGGCTCAGAGCTTCAGGGTGGGCAAGGTTAGTCGCCTTGGCGCTCAGAGGACGCTGACTCCACCAGTAAGGACACCTCGGCTAATGAAACTGTCGATGAGCGGGCAGACCTCTGAGTGGGGGCTGCATAATCAGAGGGAGGGTGGGCCCGGCCTTGTTTTCACCGCCACGCACAGCTGGGTGTCTGGCACGAACCGCGATGGAGGCGCCTCTGTGTCCCACACTGTGTGTGTGCTCGGTCGCTCAGGCGGGTCTGACCCTTTGGGACCCCACGGACTGCAGCCCGCCAGGCGTCCTGTCTGTGGGGTTTCCCAGGGAAGAATACTGGGGTGGATTGCCATTACCCTCTCCAGGGGATCTTCCTGACCCAAGGATCGGACTCGAATCTCCTGCATCTCCTGCATTGACAGGCGGATTCCTTAACCCTGAGCCACCTGGGAAGCAGAAGCTGCCTAGTTGGAATCTGGGTCACTCCCAATGAGAAAGCTCAGGTTTCTGAACATGTGTTAAGTGCCAAACAGTGAGTTAGGCACTTAATAGGCACTTGATAGACACTAATTCTTTTAAATAAGTTGATATTGCTAGGTGCTTAGGAGAGGGCTGGATGCATAATAAGTCATCTAGGAGTGGAGTTATTATTATTATTCTCACCTGCTATCATTTCTTAATATGATGTTAAAAAAGCAGTTTTACTATTCTCTGAATATTTACTATGAGAAATCTGAAGATCAGAGTTAAAAACTTGCTGCACTCAGAGAACAAAAATGGTGCCCTGTCAAAGGAACCCAGGCACCAACTGCAAAGAAATCCAGTGGGCCAAGGTGGAACAATTTGAGCACTGAATTAAGTCATGTATTTTTGGATTTAACCCAAAGAGCATAATAAATATCCACGATTCCTTATTGATACAAACAAATGATGGAATCAGCACATAAATGGGAGAGAAGAGACACATCTGTACAGAACAATCCAAAGAATTTATGTAGGTTATTCTCCCATACATGGAGAGGCACCTAAATCTTCCCACCACCTGTGAACTTTTCCTGACGACTGGTTTCCAAACAGTCAGAGTACGGAGCATGGGGGGAAGTGACAGGAGAGTGGGGAAACCAGACAAACCCTGTTTCAATCAGGAGATCACAGCTTTAGCATCATCGCTGATAAGTCGGGTTTCAAGCAAGCAACCTCAATGTGATGTGATGAGAATGTGCTTCATTCTGCGGTCATCGGCCTCAAAACTCATCGTCCCAGTATAAGCATGAGAAAAGCGTCAGTCATGCTCAGGTTAAAAGGCATTCTGAAAACACCCAATGAGTGTTCCTCCAAGCTGTCAAGCTCATCAAAAACAAGGGAAGCCTACGAAACGCTCACAGAGCAGTGGTGGCTAAGGAGAACTGAGGACTCAATCTAATGAGATGTCTGGGTGGAATCTTGCAACGGAAGAAGGATGTTGCGACAAAACCAGTGAAACTTGAATGGTGTGGCATTTAATTAGCGGTGATACATCAATGTTGCTTCCTTCGCTATAGCAAATGTACCATGACAATGTGCGGTTTACCTAGAGGGAATGTGGCGTGAGGTGTATATGGCAATCCTGTGTGCGATCTTTGCAACTTTCCTGTAAATCTAAAATTTTTCTAAAATACAAAGGTATTAAAAAAAGACGACTTATTGCTGGTGCCAGGATTCATATCTAGGTCTTCATATTGACAGCCCAGATTCTTTCTGCAGTTTATAGAGTTCTATTTGTTAAAATTCAATTTTAAATGTGTTCAGATATTAAATTATGATTTTGAAAGGACAAAAGCATGAATCTCATGAAAAGATAAAATAAACATGTGTCAAAATTTTGTTTAACTCATTTACATGAACGAGTGAACTAGTAAGATAAAGTGATTCAAAGGGCATTTAGAAGTCACATATATGTTTTACATATATATGTATATATATTCTTATACATGTTACAATATATACATATAATATATATAATATAATATATCTTCTTATGCTGCTGCTGCTAAGTCACTTCAGTCATCTCCAACTCGTTGCGACCCCATGAACTGTAGCCCACTAGGCTCCTCTGTCCTTGGAATTTTCCAGGCAAGAATACTGGAGCGGGTTGCCATATTCTCCTCCAGGGGATCTTCCCGGCCCAGGGATTGAACCCTTGTCTCGTGTCTCCTGCATTGGCAGGTGGGTTCTTTACCACTAAGGCCACCTGGGAAGCCCCATATCTTATTATATTAATATGTAAATATATGCACACTCAAAAGGATAATATTGCTAAGTTATAGTCAAAATCTCTCAGAGCAATTAAGAACACCGTTGGAGTTTTATGTTTGACTGGTCGAAAATTATTTGAATACCTGTTTTCAAAAATCTACAGGCTAACTTTGGCCCCTTGGAGCTATCAAGTAATCCAACCAATAGAAAGTTAAGCTCAGAACTGCACAGAAACAATGTCCAGTAATCTCCTCTGCTTATTTCCAAGTTTTTTTTTTTTCCCCTGAGCATCTCTCTTCCATCTTCAAAGACTACTGTTGATCACACAGAGGCTGATCTCTTATGTTTGGCCTGGTTATTTACAAAGATACAGCAAGCGTGTTAATTAGCCATACAGGTCTGTTCCAATTTACTTTGCAAATCCAGAGCTACATAGTATTGAACAGCTACTAATGCCTGAGAAGTAACTCTCACTGGAAATCTCCCTAGTGAATTTCAGATTGGACTATTAAAGGCCCATATCATTTAACCTGCCGCCCAAGGTCTAGAAAACCAAGACCCCCCATCAGATTTCATCTGCAGTCACTGTAAATTTGGATGGATTCCTCTCTTTGATGTCTCCCAAGTCTCCCAAGGCCCTGGCTGGCCTGGCAGTGACCTTCCTTACATAGCTGGGGCTGAGGTCCTCTGTGCAGCTTCCGGGCCAGCTTTTTGGGGCGGGTCATGCCGCCCTGGGCTCTGCATAGGAAGTCAACCCTTATTCCTTATTATAGGCTTGCTCTAACTCCTTTTAAAAGCATCATTCACAAATTGGACGCTTCAGGTAAGGCCTGGTTGTACAGTCTGGTGGTCCAATTATACACTGGGGAAAGGAGGATGAATTCATTTTGAAGGAAGTCATCTAACTGTAGTGCCCTGAAAAGTAGAAAGACGTGGTAAAATCTGGGTCTCTGAATTTTGAGGGACCAACAAGAACGAAACACCAGCTGAAAATAATTCAATTTAGTTTACAGAAGAGTCTGCTAAATTGAAGGCAAGAGACGGTTCAAGGAAAAAGAGAAAGGGTTTCCTTGTATGTACAGCATAGAAATCAAGCAGAGACCGATGAAGCCTGGCCAGCACTGCTGGTTGTCCTTGGATTCCCTGAAGCTGTCCGATGTCAGCTCCCTGCCCAGCAGTGGGACCACCCTTCACAGAGATGCCACCTGGGGTCTTGCCACGTGGCAGCCCCTGCTAGTCAGACTCAGAGAGCTTAACCTGAGCGCTTTGGCTCCTGCACGGACTAGTCAGGAGGGAGGTGGGGAAGGCAGAGACAGAGCGAGCTTCTCACAACTCTGATCCCTACGTTGCAGGACCTAGGAGGGGAAGCTTCACACGGTTCGTGCTTGTGCCCGAGTGACAAAGAAATATACGGTAGAAAGTGTTTCCTTTCTTTTTTCTTCTTTAATGGATTCATGTTCTGCTGATGGCAAGGCTGCTGCAGAATCTTAAGGAGAAACAGTTCTGGAAAAAATCCTCTCAACTTACCTTAGCCCGCTCATTGCCAAAGTCGAACCCCTGTAATTATTGCACAAATGACAGTTTACCCAACGGCAGCAAGATGCTTATTTCTGTTTACTTCATTTCCCATGAATTTCCAGGAACAAGCTCATGTAAGATTTACTTCTTATTCCTTATTTAATTACTTGCGTTTCTCTAAAACATTCAAATATCATCAATATTTAGAAGTCAATTCAAAGAAAAGACACACAGGCATATTAATAGAGATGCAATAGACAAGCGGAGTTTACTAGAGTGGGAGACGGTGGCGTTGCTGCAGCAGGTGGCCGCCCTCAATGTCAGAGCCATCGGCAGCCTTTTCCAAGGACTCTGTCTCAGTTAAGCTCAGTCACTCAGTCGTGTCCGACTCTTTGCAACCTCACGGATTGCAGCATGCCAGGACTCCCTGTCCATCACCAACTCTCGGAGCTTACTCAAACTCATGTCCAATCGAGTCAGTGATGCCATCCAACCATCTCATCCTCTGTCGTCCCCTTCTCCTCCCACCTTCAGGCTTTCCCAGCATCAGGGTCTTTTCTTTCTGCACAAGTGTTAACTCAAATTTACTATTGCTGCCCTACCACTGGGTTGTGCTGGTTCCTGCATGCCAGTTTTCTTGATCTATTTGCTTTGGGTTTACTGCATGGACATTAGCTCACCCTGCTTTACACAGCAGACTGCTTTTTGACTTGTTTCTCAGTGACCTACAGGGCTGACGTTAGTGTTTCCAGAAACGTGATACAGTCTGGGCGGCCCTTTACTCATACATGTATTGTTTTCGTGACCTGCTTCACATCAGTGTTCACAAATACCAGTCCATTTCTTCTTATCTGTGTGACTTTATTGGAGAAGGAAATGGCAATCCACTCTAGTATTCTGGTAAATCTCACGGACAGAGGAGCCTGGCGGGCTGTAGTCCATGGGGTTGCAAAGAGTGGGACACAACTGAGCGCCTAACACTGATGCCCCATGTGACTTTATACATTTTATTTTAAGGTCGATTAGAAACCCTTCTGGCCTGTAGTACATGATGTTTCACATTTAAATAAACGAAACTCTTTTTGCCCATAGAAAACCACATTGGCACCATGCCCAGCTCAACTACAAAAAAGGCACAGTGCTTCTATTTGTTCCCTTCAAAATCTCCATGTAGACCTGGGACAGATCTTATACACCTGTGTCTTACATGATGTCAGTATATACAATATTTAAGAGTTAGATTTTCTGTTTATTTGCCACTACAAAAGAAACCCCAATAACCCCAAACCCCTGTTTTTTTGAAGTATCAGGGGCATGTTGAATAACAAGGACAGACTCCTCTGAAACACAGTCTACTGGTAAAAAAAAAAAAAAAAATGTTTCCATTCCAAGCAGGATTGCACAGTCAGGCTCCTCTTGGGAACCTCTCTGTGCACAGTTTTCACCTCTCACATCTGAGAAGGACAGTTGATAAAGCCTTCCACCCACTGCCAAGCCAGGGAAGCATTCAATATTTCTCCTGGTTCCACCCTAATTAAATGTGGACTTTATGTAAACCGCAACCCAGACTTTTTATGAATTCAGAATATGCTGGCTTCATTATTCTTGTCAGGTGGCAAAACTAGACCATGACAGATGAGTTTCTGAGCATTTGCTGATCATTCATCTACAAAACATAATAGTTTGATTCTTTCACTTAGGGCTATTTACAGAAACAGAAGTTGATTAATTGGAGCATAGGCCCTGGATAAATTCTCATATTCTCTCTCTCTGTCCTGAATCCACTCTTAATGTATCTCAAGGAAATCAGCATTAATAATACATTACCCAAGGAGGAATACTGTGGCTTCTTCCCTCCAGAGAAATTATATGATTTCCTTCATCTCAAACTTGTACATATTTCTTTAACTGTGTTTTATCTTTGTTAAATACATATTTGCATATCATAGGGATTAATGAGTTCCAAATATGTGGAAGTGTTTAAAAGTTTCATGAAACATGATAGTAATAACAACAACAGTAAGAGTAATACATCCAACACCTATTTAATATCCAGTATAGGTAAATACTTTAGATTCATTGTTTCAAATCCTCACAACAACTCTGATAAATGAATGTTCTTGTCCCCATTTTGCAGAATAGGAAATGAAGCCACAGACAGATGAAGTGGTTTGTTTATGATCACCACACTGCTGAGTGACGGGGTCAGGATCTAATCCCAAATATAACTGGCTCCAAAGCTTCTGCTCTTTGTCTCTGTCAATGTTATCCTGTGGATGAATCCAGTTAGACCACAGAGGCGTGGGTTGATGGAATGATGGTGGATAGGCAGGACAATCAACTGTGTTTGGATCTCTTGCTATTTTCAAAAACACCTTCTTACTCAACACTCCCCTGCTATCACATTTATGGGGAACAGCAAAGGACTCCAGTCTTTTTTTTTTTTTTTTGACTTTTTTTTTATATGGACAATTTTTTAAAAAGTCTTTATTGAGTTTGTTACAATAATGCTTCTGCTTTATGTTTTGGTTTTGGAGCCATGAGACATATGGGATCTCAGCTCCTGGACCAGGGATGGAACCTGTACCCCCTGCCCCACTGGGAGGCGAAATCTTAACCCCTCACCTGCCAGGGAACTCTCTAGGGCTCTAGTCTTGAACCTCATCTGTCTCAGCCCCACTGAGCCCAAGTCCCAGAATCTAAAAGCACGACCTTGGAAGCCATAAGCCCAGGAGCTGTCATTACGCTTCCCTGCCCTGCCAAAGGGCAGAGAGGAATCTAGAGTCCCTCTAGCTGATTTTTCTATGGATGATCATCGGTTCTTCCTAACTGGGCCACACTTCTAATTCGAAGGCTGAGGATGAACTGGCAGAGTGCCCTGGGGCTCACAGAGTGCCGCGCTGGCAGGACCTGGGGCTGCCGGGAAAAGCCTCTGAGGAGCTGTGTTTGTACAGGTCCGTCCTCAGACTTTCACGGGCTCCTCGTGGACCAGGGAACCTCAAGGGATGGCTGCAGGTCTTCCTTCCTTCCTTGATCTGTTAACACAGATAAAGCTGTGCTGGGTCCTCCCAGCAAATCAGGGGGAGTGCTTCAGCCATTGGCTAAAGGAGAGCTGTTTCTCCCTGCAGGGCTGCTGGCACAGACTGCAGACTGCGTTCTGACATCTCTTCCAGGGAGACAATTCAGTTTAGTTCAGCCACTCAGTTGTGTCTGACTCTGCAAACCCATGGACTGCAGCACGCCAAGTCTCCCTGTCCATCACCAACTCCCGGAGTCCACCCAAACGCATGTCCATCGAGTCAGTGATGCCATCCAGCCATCTCATCCTCTGTCGTCCCCTTCTCCTCCTGCCCCCAATCCCTCCCAGCATCAGGGTCTTTTCCAATGAGTCAACTCTTCGCATGAGGTGGCCAAAGTATTGGAGCTTCAGCTTCAGCATCAGTCCTTCCAATGAACACCCAGGACTGATCTCCTTTAGGATGGACTGGTTGGATCTCCTTGCAGTCCAAGGGACTCTCAAGAGTCTTCTCCAACACCAAAGTTCAAAAGCATCAATTCTTTGGAACTCAGCTTTCTTTGTAGTCCAACTCTCACGTACATACCTGACTACTGGAAAAACCATAGCCTTGACCAGACGGACCTTTGTTGGCAAAGTAATGCTCCCTGGAGTAATGTCTCCAGGGAGACAGCATGATGTGAAAGGAAACAGACCTGAGTGAGTCAGGGAATCAGAGTCTGCTGTTTTTTTTTTTTTTTAAGGATTTATTTATTTATTCTGCGTTTTGACTGCCCTAGATCTTCACTGCTACAGGGGCTTTCTCTAGTTGCGGCGAGTGGGGACCACTCTTTGTTGCAGTTTGTGGGCTTCCCATTGCGATGGCTTCTCCCGTTGCAGACAGAACACAGGCTCTAGGGCGCTCGGGCTCCAGCAGCTGCAGCAGGCAGGCTCAGTGGCTGGGCACAGGGGCTCAGGTGTCCCACAGCCTGTGGGATCCTCCTGAACTGGGGACTGAACTGGTGGTTAACTGCATTAACCACTGGGCCATCGGAGAAGCCCGAAGTCTACTCTTAGTAGCTTTGTGGTCTTGGGTTCCTTGCTCTGCCTTGGAAGCCTCAGTCTCCTTGTCTACCAAAGGGGTTCCTACCTGGCAGTCTTCCTGAGGCTCCAGGCCATAGGGCCCCAGTTTTGAGCATCTGTCCCACCCCACATCAGCGCCAAGTTCCAGAATCTAAAGACTGCCAGGCTCTGTCAAACAGCCTGCTGAAGTCCCGCATACTTTGTGTTCTGCTCCTGCTGCCAGGCCGGCCTGTAGGCGAGAGGTCTTTTATTTCTGAAAACATAAGGCTGCTTGGCAGATTTTCCGGAGCTTTTGACATTTCAGACTCTGAACCTGCTCATATTTATGTATAAGCTCTATGAAATCCGCATTGTAGCATCTGCCTGAACTGCCTGTCTTCTGGTTAGGAGATCGGGCCAAATTTTTATCCTCTGTAGCTCCCTGGTATATTTAGCAATGAGATAAGTGTGGCTTTATCAAGCTTTCAGGAATAAAGCAACCCCACCGTTTAATTTAGCGTTTAATTACAATATCCTGCCTGACTGATAAGTTCCTGGGTGCTGCCCAAGTAAACTGAGTGGAAAAATGTCTGTTACTGTTTTGCCTTGGATTTCAAAGTTTATTTCCTTACGAGTTGTTCCATTTAGCTTCAGTCCCACCACTGGGGTTTGTACTGTTTGAAAAACAAGAGTGGCGCAAACATACAGGTCTCCGTGTACACCAAGGCTGGTGTCTGGACCATATGCTTCTTTGGCTTCCCTCTGCCCCTCTGGTGCTTCCGCAGCGTCAGCACCTCAGGTTCCGTAGATGTGAGAGTTTCCTGTGGATGCCATGATGAATTACTACAGACTTAGTGGTTTAACACAACACCAATGTGTTATTTGACTTATTTGGGTGTTAGCAATCCAACATGAATCTTATGAGGCTAAAATCAAGGTGCCAGGGAGGTTCCACTCCTTTTGGAAACTTCAGGGAAGAATCTACTTCCTGGTATTTTTCAGCTTCTAAAAACTCCTGCATTCCTTGACTCATGGTTCCTTTCTCCATCCTCAAAGAGCATCAGGGAAGGGATGTATGTACACCTATGTTAATTCATGTAGATGTATAACAGAAATCAACCCAAGATTGTAAACTGATTGTCAATCAGTTAAAAATAAATTTTTTTTTGAAAAAAGAGCATCCTTCCAGCCTCTGCTTCCTTCATCATGCATCCTTTTCTCACTCTTAACCTCCTGCTTTCCTTTTACAAAGACCCTAACAATTTTCTCAGGCCCTACCAGATACTTCTGGATGATCTCCTCATCTAAGGATCTTTATTTATCACATCTCCAAAGTCCCTTTTGTCATCAAGGAAGCATATTTATAGGTTCTAGGGATACAATGCAGCCGTCTGGGGGAAAGGAGCCTTATTCTACCACCATACCTCCTGTGCGGGGCCAGTGGTTCCATCAGAAGGCACTTTCGTGTCTCACTCCCCACTCTCGTTCGGGAATGCTGGTCCAACAGACTCTTATCTCTCTGCAACTTCAAACTCCCCGCCTGCTTGCTTTCCTCTTTGACGAGTTTATCTCGGCAGAGGAAAGAGTAGTGGTCATATCAGTTGTCATGACAACCCAGTGAGGTAGGTACTCATTTTACACATGATGAAAGTTATACACAAAGACACATACTTGGGATCTCACAACTTGTCAGCAATAGAGTTGGGATTTGAAGCCAAGAGTCTGTGTTTTAACGGCCAAAGATAATGCCTGTCTGTCAAGTTGAGTTACTTCCACTGCCTCAAAAATGTCTACAGCCTCTGCCCTGGAGTAAGAGATACCCCAACTCCCATCAACAATAACCCTCAGCTCTGGACTTCGTCTCTTTGCACCTCCTCCGGGGCCCTCGACATCATTTCTCGTTCTTGTTGTTGATTTCCCTATCATCTTTATCTCATCCTCTCCAGCTTACAAATGTGCTCATCTGAAGAACATCTCCTCCAAAGCACTCCTGCCTTTTCTGTTTCACCGATGTCAGTCTTTGACGTTACCGCATTCCTTGGAAGAAGAGTCCATAACCACCATTTCTTTACTGTGTTCCCTAGCTCGCTACAACCTACTTTATGCGAGAAAGTTTCCGTTTATCCGATCTTTGTGCCGAATGTCACTGGGCTGGGTCACACATTCCATCTTGGAGCCTTTTCCTTTTGGTCTTCCCCAAACACTTGCAATCTCTTAGTTCTCCCCTCACTGGTTGGTCAACCCCAGGATGGGTCTCCTCTCACGGGTCCTTTCTATCTCCTTTCTTAATGTCACCATCCCCCAAGGATGCAGCCATGGCCGCAGCCCTGGCGTCTTTCCCAGGTTCGATTTCCAGGACTGACCTTGAGTCACGCAGACCTGCTGCACCTCTTCCCCCAGAGGCCTGCCGATTGTTCAAGTACAGTGTGTGACAGTGTGAGCTGGTTCATTCATCTGGCCTGCTGGCCTGTTTCCCACATGCCAAGTGCTATGCGATGAGTGGGATGTAGACTTCAGGGAGTCTGATGGAAGAGTGATGTGGGCACATTACTGGGATGCACTCTGGCATGATCAGTGGTAGAGAGAGAGGTTTAGGAGTGCAGGGCAAACACACAGGAGGGTCCTCCCTTGGCCTGATCAGAGTTCAGAGGAGCGAAATTAACCCACAGCGTCAGGGGGAACATGGGGGGTGCTTAGAGGGGCAGGAGAGAATGGTCCCTGCAGAGGAGACTCTGCAGAGCAGCACAGAGCTGGATACGGGCTTCCCTGGTGGCTCAGCTGGTGAAGAATCTGCCTGCAACACGGGAGACCAGGGTTCGATCCCTGGTTGGGAAGATCCCCTGGAGAAGGGAAAGGCTACACTCCAGTATTCTGGCCTGGAGAATTCCATGGACTGTATAGTCCATGGGGTCACAAAGGGTTGGATACAACTGAGCGACGTGCACCCTCACACACAGTCCCTGTCCCTGCACAAGAAAGCATGACCTCGGTTTCCCCTTCGTTCCCAACTTAACACATGGCCAGGTTCTCAGTGGTGCTCAGGACCTGCGTGAGTGTGTGGGTGTGGAGGAAGGACATGTTGCATGCGTGAGGCTGAGCGTGCTCTGCGCCTCCTGGGACTAGTATTTCCAGATGAGCCTTCCCTCGCCTCCCCTGCTGGACTGGAAAGCTCTCCAAGCCAAGACAGGCCTCCTCCGTCTCTGGGTCCCCCTGACCCTCCAGCACCAGCTACACAAGAAGTGCTTAGTAAGCATCTCTGGGATAAGGGAATGAATAATCCAGTGGAGGCTGTAACCACTTTAGTCGCCTCTGGGGCATTGTAAGACATCATTAGTTAATGTGTGCAGAGAATTGCACGAGTCTTAATTAGGAACATTATTTTATCTGCCAAGTGCCTATGGCTCATTTTCTGGGTCTGATGGGACAGCTGGGCCAGGAACAGCGCTCCCAATGTCCACTCCTGGCTGCCCGCCCTGTCTGGAGAGCATGGGCTGGGGAGGTGCTGGGGGCAGCGGAGGGGATGCCTCCCCCGGAGCCCCTGCTCGGGACCCTGGCTCAGCCAGGCCGGGGTCTGCCTGCAGCTCCAGGGACCAGGAATGGCTTGGAATCTCACCCTGAAGGAGGGACGGAGGGGACATTGCCGCTTTGTTTCACTGGCCATTTTCCTAGCTGGCAGGAAACAAATCAAAGTGTCTTTCTCTATGACTCGGGACTTGATTAGGAGGGAAGTAGCTTCAGGCCTCATGGAACTTTCCCCTTGCCTTACACATTTATCCAGTCTGAGTCCTTCCCGCTCCCCCAATCCCCTACCAGAGAATTCCTGGGAAACTGCCTCGGACCGACAGAGCCATCAGCAAGGTCCCACAGTGTGCTGTGGTGACCTGGGCTTTTCCCGTTGAAAACCAGAGTTTTCTCTGCTCACTAAGAAATCAGTGTATTATATGCAGAGTTCAATTTGTTTTCAAAATTCGTAATACTGAGATGATCCTGCGGAAGAGGAGTTTGGTGTGTGTGTGTGTGTGTGTGTGTCAGAGAGAGATGGGTGAACTCTTGTCACTATGTGGGTCTGGAAATTGGCCTCTTGACTTTTTATTAACCTTGCCTAATTTTTTGGAGGAAGACGTTCTTAACACTGTTTTGTATCTTTTAACATATTGTCTCTCTCTTTCTCATACACACACACACACGCAACGCTGCTTATAAACTCACTGGGATAAGAAGATCTATCTATAGGAAAGCAAACAGTACAAAACCATGATGTCAATTAGCTGGTGATTGGCACAGCTAAGTAGTTGCGGAATTTATTTGCAGCATCATGCGGTCACCCAAAAGGCTGCCTGGGCAAGAGGACAGCTTCCTCGTGGAACTAAGCCAGGCTTGCCCTTTCTTGCCTCCTTCTCTGCCGTTACAGTGGCTCTCACCCAACGCTTGCCTTCTTGGAATCTTATCCAGGCTTTAACTCTTGTTGATACGTGTAAACGATGCCCAGACTCAGGGTGGATACCCTGAGTTATGCCAGTCTGTGTTAAGTACATTTGGAGGACATCTTTCTGTCTGTGTCATCACTGGCGTCTGCAAAGTCAAACGTCATCAGGGCCCAGCAGGGCCTAACATAACTGACCGAGTCTCCTGGGTCAGGAGAAAGTAGGTTCTTTTTCCCCCCACTATTTATTTATTTGGTTGTGACAGGTCACAGTTGTGTCACATGGGACCTTTTGTCAGCACGTGGGTGCCTCTTTAATTGTGGGGCTTGGGCTTCGTCACCCTGCAGCATTTGGGATCTTAGTTCCCTGACCAGAGGCTGAGCCCGCACCACCTGCGTTGGAAGGGGGATTTTAACCTCTGGACTGCCAGGGAAGCCCCAGAAAGTACGTTCTGGCAAGCTGAAACGTGCTTGACTTGAGGAAGAGAGCAAGTTCTTTTAGATTCTGGCTGGTCAAAGCTCAACCACGCGAGACAAGGAGGATTCAGGGTCGCCCTTGCACCCCTGATTTCACACATCAGTTACTTATGCAGATGCCCCAGCTCGAGAACATTGGCCTCTGAGTGATGTTTTCAAGGGGACACTGTGCAAGCCAGACGAAACGCGTCCTGGAAGTCTTTCCTCCTGGCGTCCAGTTTGCAACCGCTGATCCTCAGTCTATGGGGTGGCAAGAGCAGTAGCCCAAACGGAAGAGGGAGTGAAAGTCGCTCAGTCGTGTCCAACTTTGCCACCCAATGGACTATCCAGTCCGTGGAATTCTCCAGGCCAGAATATTGGACTGGGTAGCCTTTCCTTTCTCCAGGGGATCTTCCCCACCCAGGAATCAAACCCAGGGTCTCCTGCATTGTGAAAAGCCTCTTATGTTGAAACCTTAGGAAAGGACTCAAGGGACGTAATTGGAAGATAACAGTATGAACACAGTCCTTGAAAAGGCTCCGCTCAGATATGAAGATTGGACAGGAAGGGGGCAGGGCACAGCCTTTAACAAAAATGACATAGCCCGAGGACACGACATAAACTAATTAGAAGCAACAGATCCAAGATGTCAGATGGGTCATCTTCCACTAGACACTGAGCCTCAGTATATGCTCATTATAATATGTCAACAAGCTAAATTACACACCCACAAGGGCTATGGAAGTAGGCTGTGGCCCCGTTCCTGAAAATCCCTGCCCCTTCCCCAAAATGCTTCTCCCACTATTAACCTATGAAACTGTTGTTGTGGTTCAGCCACCCAGTCATGTCCGACTCCTCAAAACCCCTTGAACTGCAGCACGCCAGGGGAAATTGTGCACCCTTTTAAAAACTAACAGCCCCAAACTCTGGTGCCCCTCTTGTCTTTGGAGTTGGCCCATATTCTGTCTATGGAGGGTGTATCTCCCTGAATAAAGCTTCTTTCACTTTCGTCTGGTTTGCTCTTGAATTCTTTTCCATGTGAAGCCGAGAACCCACACTTGGCGGTCGTCCTAGGGACCCGAATGCGATCTGGGGTGTGACCAGCCGCTCTCGCCCCATGCTTTTTCCTGCCAGACAGTCGCCTCTGAGCACTCAGATCCGTAAGACATTGTGTGTCCTTCTGGCACCAACTGGTGGTTCCAGCAGGGTTCTCTGCCCACAGAACCAGAGATGTGAGCAGTGAATTCATCACTAGCTTCAGAAACAGGACATGCAAACAGCTCATGGGACATTCATTCTTGTCTGAAAACAGCAACATGATCAGAGAGGTCTGGGGAGTGTCTCAGAAAGATAAAGAGCCCACTGGTCTAGACTGCCCTCTGCCGAGTGAGGGCTTCAGGTGGCCAGCTGAGGGTGGATCAAGAGGGAACCCCACTTACCTTCCGGCTTGCTGCAGCGCTTGACAGGCATGGCCGGGTCTCTTCCTCCTGCAAAGTCTCTTCTTCCTTTGCAGATGCCCCATTATATCTTAGGTTTGCGTCCCCATTTTGGAAGACTTTACACTAAAACATTATGTATTTCTGACTTGAGACAATGAACCCTTCTGATTCTTGAACCAACCTCAGCACGTGGATGGCCCTGCACTTCTGCGCACACGGAAAGCAGGGTTATCACCAGAGGACCCTGGATGCATCGCCCCTTCACTGACCAAGAGTCCTGGAAGCAGATGTCTCCCAAATATCTTTGACAATTCCACGAAACTCAGCTTATCTTTAAAGGACAATTATGAGCCCTGGAGCTGTCCTTCTGGAGAAGTGTGTCACTAGCATAAATTATGCAAAAATCTTAGTTTGAATGCAATGATTTGCCTTTTAGACATTTTCCCCTATTTTTGTGTGTCAAAAGCGACTGACATCTTTTTACATTTTCAGTGCAATTGGTTTGTTTAGCAAGATATATTCCCAAGAGGCTCAGTGGTAAAGAATCTGCCTGCCAATGCCCGAGGCACCAGAGATGTGGGTTCTACTCTGGGTCAAGAAGATCCCCTGGAGAAGGAAATAGCAATCTGCTCCAGTGTTCTTGCCTAGAGAATCCCATGGACGGAGAAACCTGGTGGAGTACAGTCCATGGGGTCATATCGAGTCTGACACGACTCGAGTGACTTAGCATGCAGTGTGCATATAGGTCCACAGTGCTTATGCCGTTTCTGCCAGAAACCAGTCAGTCTATCTGCCTAGCATTAAAGATCAGGAAGCAGAACATACGCTGGTTGAAAATGAAAGGAAAATCCCACATCTAAGTGCTTTAAAACAGAAGTAAAAATGAAATAGCTTGTTTGCATTGAAAACTTGCCTCCTAAATACCAAAATGATGTACAGAGTTACCCTCATCTTTGGTGACACTTTGGTGACACTCCTGGTTTCTCTAGAATGGATTTCTAAAGACGCAGAGGAAATTTTATGAAGGCTCTGTCTCTGTGGTCAGGTTCTATCGTCAATCTTGCATCAAGACATATATCATCTTGCATCATGAGATATTATATATCTCTATAGACTGGAACCTCATGGAAGGTAAGAATAAAAACGTATGGGCTTCCCTGGTGGTCCAATGGTTAAGAATCCGCCTTGCAATGCAGGGGATATGGGTTCGATCCCTGGTCCGGGAAGATCCCACCTGCGTGGGAGCAAATAAGCCCAGATGCCACAACTACTGAGCCTGGACTCTAGAATCTGCAAGCTGCAACTACTGAAGCCTGTGTATTCTAGAGGCTGTGCTCTGCAACAAGAGAAGCCACTGCAAAGAGATGGCCTCACACTACAACAAAGAATAGCCCCCGGCTTGCCGCAGCTAGGAGAGCCTGCAGCAGTGAAGACCCAACACATCAAAAATAAAAAAAAATATGTAAGTAAGTAAAAGGTTTCCCTGGTGGCTCAGCTGGTGAAGAATCTATTTGCAATGCAGGAGACCTGGGTTCAGTCCCTGGGTTGGGAAGATGCCCTGGAGAAGGGAAAGGCTTCCCACTTCAGTGTTCTGGCCTGGAGAACTACATGAACTAGTCCATGGGGTTGAAAAGAGCGGGACACAACTGAGCAACTTTCACTTTCACTTTGGGCTTCCCTCCTAGCTCAGCTGGTAAAGTATCTGCCTGCAATGCAGGAGACCTGGGTTGGACCCCTGGGTTGGGAAGATCCCCTGTAGAAGGAAATGGCAACCCACTCCAGTATTCTTGCCTAGAAAATCCCGTGGACAGAGGAGTCTGGTGGGCCACAGTACATGGGGTCATAAGAGTCGGACGTGACCTAGTGACTAAACCGCTAAACCAAGTAAGTAAGTCTTTAAAATTGCAAGAATTAAATAGCGCTTTAGCAATTTCTTTAGCGTGAAGAGCATACAGTCAAAGATCCGCATCGTTTTATTGCATCATCTGATAGATACAAAACAAGGACTCTGACATGGAGGTCTGAGGTTACATGCTGTCCGTTTTGCTCGCCTGCCTGCTCCCCCCAGCCCATCTGCAGGAGCTCGGGGATCCCTCCCCCTAGACTCTCACTCACCACCTGCCAGTCACAGCGTTTCCCAGGAGCTTCTCAGGATGTGTTCACTTATTCCCATTGGAGGAAGTCATGTCTCTCAACATCCCGCTCCCTGGGACGCCAGCACCCCGCACCATCCTAGCAGATGCTGCACTTTCTCCCTGGTGACCAGCCTGGGCCCACAGGGTGGCTCCTCTGCCCTCGGGGAGGGGAGGTCTTCTGTCCACCTCGGTGAGACAAGTCCGGGTGAGAATCAGACCGAAATGGGTCCAAAACTCAGATCTGCCACTTTGTGATTTGGGGCAGGTTACTGTATCTCTTTAAACGTCAGTTTACCTGGCTGTCTAAATGGGTCAGTAGTGGCCCTGAAGAGGTCTGTATGCATGGAAATTAAAGGAGAAACATATATGAAGCACTTAGCATGATAACTGTCCCATGGGATAAGCTTTCAGTAAATATTAGCTGAGGGAAAAAAAATTATTGTCCGCAGCTACTGTTGTCCCCAGAGTTATTATAAACAATCCCACCATAGTAGTTTTCCTCATGAACACCTCAGCCTTTTTCTGTCATTACTGTTCACAGTGATGTTTGTCCCACTTCACACGGGGCTCTGAGTCTCCCGGCGAGGGTGATGGGAGCAAGGGAGGCAACCTGAGAATCCCTCTTTGCTTGTATTTCCATTTCCTTACCACCCAAACGCTCATTTGTTTTTCTGATGTAAAGGCGTAATGAGCACTCCTGCTACTACTTAAAACATGGGCAAGAAAAGAATATTTCCCTAATATCTCAGCCAGCCAAACACGTTTGCTGGCGATATATTGTGCCCCAGTGGCTCTTCCTGATTAAAAGGTTTGGGGCTCTTACTGAAAGGCTGCAGCTGCCCCCATTGCAGTGATTAGCATATAAACGCTCACGTCTGTCATGGATGTGTATAATTGTGAAATATGCTACCTTCCAAATAGGACCATGCAGTAGACTCGGGTGCAGAATGTTACAGCATCTTATAGCGATGTAACATTTACCGTTGAATGATCTTTTCTGATAGAAGCAGGTATAATAATTTCCCCCGAATACTGTCAGGATAAACTTTCTTCGACTTGATCAACAGCCAGAAAGAGATGCTTTTGCTGGCATTTGTGGG
Organism: Muntiacus reevesi; assembly: GCF_963930625.1. Classification (NCBI taxonomy): domain Eukaryota; kingdom Metazoa; phylum Chordata; class Mammalia; order Artiodactyla; family Cervidae; genus Muntiacus; species Muntiacus reevesi. Next base: position 95,257,416 of record NC_089255.1, on the reverse strand, counting down.
CCATCTAAACAATTTTCCCTACTAGTTTTCTTATACTTTTTGGAGTAGGAAATTGCAACCCACTCCAGTATTTTTGCCTGGGAAATTCCATGGTGGGATATAATCCATGGGTCGCAGAGTCGGACGAGACTGAGCACATTTATATACTTTCAGCAGATGGGCTCTAAAACTTGTACCTGCTTGGACAGAAAAGGGATTGAATATTTTTGACTGATTTAACTGATCAACTGACCAACAATTTGAGCGCTTCCCTTTGAAATCTGGATTTTTGACACCTGAAAAGGCACTCACTTGGACCTTGCCTTCAAAGTCATTAGTCTTATCTATCATCAGCCTAGAAATTGTGGGTGATTCTCATCTCTCACGCAGCCAAGATGATCCTGAAGGTGGGTTCTGCCTTCTTCACTGCGGCTTCTACAGTGTTTAGGACTTTTAAATTAACCTCTCATTGACAGGATTCATGGCATGGTGAACATTGAGAAGGAGTTGCTTATTATCTCTGATGACCTTTCTTCCCCTCTGCGCTCACCACCCTGAGCCGTGAGCTTGAGGTTGCTTGAAAAGTACCGCTGTGCCGCCCCTTCACCTTTCCTCGGCTCTGCCCACCTATTTACAGCGTCACACTCACCAAGCTGCCTGCACCACGGAGATCTGCAGTTAACAAAGAGCGGAGACCTTGAGATGAAAGGATGAAAGCCTGATTGGGAGTATTCCAAGCATCAGCCAGCCTGATATGTAGGTACCGATGAACGGTTTTGGACATTGGTGCCTACCTAGAGCCCTACAATCGCACACAGATCTGATCACCCAGTCACTGTAGGACAAAAATTTACTTGTTATGGTCACAAAAGAGCTGGATTAAACAGCCCCAATGCAATGCGTGTGCGCATGCCTGCTCAGTGGTGTCTGAGTCCACGGACTGCAGCCCACGAGGTTCTTCTGTCCATGGAATTTTCCAGGCAAGAATACTGGAGTGGGTTGCCATTTTCTCCGTCTGGGGATCTTCCCGACCCAGGGACTGAACCTGAGTCTCTGCTGCCTCCTGCATTGGTAGGTGGATTCTTTACCACTGTGCCATCCAATGAACTACCATTTTCAAATAACTATGTTCAATTATGGACAAACTGACACTTTCAAATTATGGAGGCAAGAGATGTCCTGCATATTTTTATGATCAGCCTCCTTACCATATCTGATTCTAGACTGCATTTTAATGAAAGGTCTGTCTCATTTCTTTTAGCAATGCTAGTCTATGTATTTTGGCCAGCATGAAACATTTATTAGTACTCTGTAGATGCTATTACATGGATAATCATAATGGTGTGATCTCTCACCTAGAGCCAGACATTCTGGAATGTGAAGTCAAGTGGCCCTAGGAAGCATCACTATGAATAAAGCTAGTGGAGGTGATGGAATTCCAGTTGAGCTATTTCAAATCCTGAAAGATGATGCTGTGAAAATGTTGCACTCCATATGCCAGCAAATTTGGGAAACTGAGCAGTGGCCACAGGACTGGAAAAGGTCAGTTTTCATTCCCATCCCAAAGAAAGGCAATGGCAAAGAATGTTCAAACTCCCGCACAATTGCACTCATCTTACACACTAGTGAAGTAATGCTCAACAAAAATTCTCCAAGCCAGGCTTAGCAATATGTTAACTGTGAACTTCCAGATGTTCAAGCTGGTTTTATAAAAGGCAGAGGAACCAGAGATCAAATAGCCATCATCTACTGGACCATTGAAAAAGCAGGAGAGTTCCAGAAGAACATCTATTTCTACTTTATTGACTATGCCAAAGCCTTTGACTGTGTGGATCACAATAAACTGTGGAAAATTCTGAAAGAGATGGGAATACCAGACCACCTGACCTGCCTCCTGAGAAACCTGTATGCAGGTCAGGAAGCAACAGTTAGAACTGGACATGGAACAACAGACTGGTTCCAAATAGGAAAAGGAGTACGTCAAGGCTGTATATTGTCACCCTGCTTATTTAACTTCTATGCAGAGTACATCATGAGAAACGCTGGGTTGGAAGAAGCACAAGCTGGAATCAAGATTGCCGGAGAAATATCGATAACTTCAGATATGCAGATGACACCACCCTTATGGCAGAAAGTGAAGAGGAACTGAAAAGCCTCTTGATGAAAGTGAAAGAGGAGAGTGAAAAAGTTGGCTTAAAGCTTAACATTCAGAAAACTAAGATCTTGGCATCTGGTCCCATCACTTCATGGCAAATAGATGGGGAAACAGTGTCAGACTTTATTTTTTGGGGCTCCAAAATCTCTGCAGATGGTGATTGCAGCCATGAAATTAAAAGACACTTACTCCTTGGAAGGAAAGTTATGACCAACCTAGACAACATATTAAAAGGCAGAGACATTACTTTGCCAACAAAGATCTGTCTAGTCAAGGTTATGGTTTTTCCAGTGGTCAAGTATGGATGTGAGAGTTGGGCTATAAAGAAAGCTGAGCACTGAAGAACTGATGCTTTTGAACTGTGGTGTTGGAGAAGACTCTTGAGAGTCCCTTGGACTGCAAGGAGATCCAACCAGTCCATCCTAAAGGAGATCAGTCCTGAGTGTTCACTGGAAGGACTGATGCTGAAGCCGAAAGTTCAATACTTTGGCCATGCGATGTGAAGAACTGAGTCATTGGAAAAAACCCTGATGCTTGGAAAGATTGAGGGCAGGAGGAGAAGGGGAGGACAGAGGATGAGATGGTTGGATGGCATCACCAACTCCATGGGTATGTGTTTGTGTGGACTCCGGGAGTTGGTAATGGACAGGGAGGCCTGGCGTGCTGTGGTTCATGGGGTCAAAAAGAGTCGGACACAACTGAGGGACTGAACTGAACTGAACTGAGATGCTATTACTGGCTTGCCTGGTAGCTAAGCTGGGAAAGAATCTGCCTGCAATGCAGGAGACTCCAGTTCAATTCCTAGGTCGGGAAAATCCCCTGGAGAAGAGATAGGCATTCCAATCCAGAATTCTTGGGCTTCCTGGTGGCTCAGATGGTAAAGAACCTTCCTGCAATGTGGGAGTCCTGGGTTTGATTCCTGGGTTGGGAAGATCCCCTGGAGGAGGACATGGCAACCTGCTCAAATATTCTTGCCTGGAGAATCCCCATGGACAGAGGAGCCTGACTGGCTGCAGTCCATGGAGTTATGAAAAGTAGGACGCAATGGAAGGACTTGGTAGCAGCGCCCAGATACTATTAATGGTTGAACCAAAATAAACTATGCTCCTTTTTTCATATTTGTAGCAATTTATTTCAAATATGTGTACTATGTGCTTTTAAATAAAAAATCCTAGAATTAGATTCTGCCGTGAGTAATACAGATTCTTAGAACAGTGGCTTAAGTAGAAGTTTGTTTCTCTCTTACATAAAGGGAGGCTAGAGATAGTATTGCAGAGCTAGTTTGATATCTCCATGAAATCATCTGTGATCCAGACTTCTATCAGCTCACCATTCTACCTAGCATAGAGCTCCCATACTCACGATTTAAGATGACTGCTCTAGATTCAGTCATCACACACTCATTCCACGAAGCAGAAGGAAGGGTGGAAGAAGGGTACAAGTTATCACTTAAAAATATTTTTGGAGTGTCCCAACATGATTTTCAATTAAGTCTCACTAAGCAGAACTCTGTTACACACCAAATTAATTGATGTCCACACTATGTTTCAGATAGGCTTCCCTTGTGGCTCAGCTGGTAAAGAATCCGCCTGCAATGTGGGAGACCTGGGTTTGATCCCTGGGTCAAGAAGATCCCCTGGAGAAGGAAAAGGTTACCCACTCCAGTATTCTGGCCTGGAGAATCCCATGGACTCTATAGTCCAGGGGTCACAAAGAGTTGGACACGACTGAGTGACTTTCGCCTCACCATGTTTCAGATAAGTCTGGGGAATGTATAGCTGGAAATACAATGTTCTCAGCAGCAATGTTCTCAACTAGAAACACAGATTGTGCACAGAAGAAAAACATTATTATGTAAAGCATCCATTTTCTATTGCTGTAAAACAGATGAACATAGATTAGTGGCCTAAACAAATACCTATCTATTATTGCAGAATTTCTGTGGGTCAGAAGTCCAGGCTTACTTAACTGAGTTCTCTATCTGGGCTCTCACGGGCCTGAAATCAAGGTGTCATCTGGGTTCATTCTTATTTGGATTCTCAACTAGGGAAGGATCTGTTTCAAATCTCTCTCAGGTTGTTGGCAGAATTCCTTCATTACATCTACCGATTCATGGCTATTTGCTTCTTCAAGCTGACCACACAGAAGTGGTCTCTACTGAGTTTCTAACCTCAGGGAAAAGTAATCCTCTTTCAAGGGCTCATCGGATTAGTTCAGGCCCACCCAGGATAATCTCCCCTCGACTAACTCAAAATCACTGATTATGGACTTAATGATCTGAAAAACTCCTCTCTCTCTGCCATATTCTGTTGATTAGAAGAAGGTCACAGGTGTTGCCTTCACTAAAGGGGAAGGATTATACACAAAGTGACTCAGTGCGGTCATCCTAGGGTGTACCCATCATGGATAAGAAAAAAAGCAACTTTTGTTAATCACTTGTATATGATTGCTCGTTTTCTGCTACAATCTTCCATTAAATAATGGCATGTCAGACACAAAAAGAATTGCCAGCGATATTACGTGATGGATTTATGTGAGATATTTCAGCAACTCATTGCCGTCTGAGCAAAATTTAGCAACTGCCCCTTAAAGTAATGCATGCCATCTATTCAAAAAAGTAATTTATCTTATCATTTCAACCCATGTTCCTAGTATTTTATAAAACGATTTACTTTTTCTAGTTTGTTATTTCATAATGAAGTTAAAGACCATTTGCTTAAACAAAGTGCATATTGTAAAAGTGACAATTCATCATTCCAACAAAAAATTATAGTTGAAAAGTAAGAATCCCAATGCCAAAAGAATTTGAGAAACACTGCTGCGGCGGCTGCTAAGTCTGACTCTGTGCGACCCCATAGACGGCAGCCCCCCAGGCTCCCCGTCCCTGGGATTCTCCAGGCAAGAACACTGGAGTGGGTTGCCATTTACTTCTCCAACGCATGAAAGTGAAAAGTGAAAGTGAAGTTACTCAATCACGTCTGACTCCTAGCGACCCCATGGACTGCAGCCTGCCAGGCTCCCCCATCCATGGAATTTTCCAGGCAAGAGTACTGGAGTGGGCTGCCATTTCCTTCTCTGGAGAAACACTAGCCTTGACAAATACAGATGGATTCTTCAGTAAAAGTGAGGGGTGGGTAGGAGTCCAACTCTTTTCATCAAAGGAAGTCTTTTAAAAACTCTTTCATTTAAAGATGGTTATTTAATATGATTGCTATACCTGAAATAACAAGGCAGGCTTTAGAATAAATAGTGATATGTAGTATAAGATAAATAACCTTCATACATCCGTAGATCTCCTGATTCATGTCTCAACTCAGTAAGAACATGTAATAAAGAGGGGGATTGGATTGACATATACACACTATAAAACAGATAGCTAACCGGGAACTTACCGTGGAGCACGGGGGACTCTGCTCAGCGCTCTGTGGTGATCTCTAAGGGAAGGAAATCCAAAAAAGAGGGGATACGTGTGCATGTGTAGCTGGTTTGGAGCTTCCCTGGTAGCTCGGCTGGTAAAGAATCTGCCTGCAATTCAGGAGGCCCTGGTTCGATCCCTGGATGGGAAGATCCCCTGCAGGAGGGCATGGCCACCCACTCCAGGATTCTTGCCTGGAGAATCCCCATGGACAGAGGAGCCTGGCGGGCTACAGTCCATGGGGTCACAAAGAGCCGGACATGACTGAGCGCCTAAGCGCTATGCATAATTGGTTCACTGTGCATAGTTGGTTCACTGTGCATAGTTGGTTCACTTTGCTGTACGGTAGAAACTAGCAGAAAGTGTGGAGCAATAAAGCATGTGTAAAGCATACTCCAATAAAGCTAATAACATGTTTCAATAGATATTGTAAAAAAATGAAAAAGAAAACTCACCTGAGCTGAGACTATAGATATTTAAAAATTTTGATATTAATGATCATGTGCTTAATCAATAGAGAAGCTTTCTAAGAGGCTTTCCCTTTGTTTTATAAGCCTATTAGTTCCGGTTATCTGTTTTTTCAGACCTTAGCAAAGAAGTAACAGAAAGAAATGGATCGCCAGAGGGGTAACCCCAAGAGTGCCAAGAGGTGACCTCTCTGGGGAAGACAGAATAAACACAAAAAGAAAAACAGAAGTTTAAAAAGCATAGAATTGTGAGGCCATTTATCCAGGGACATGTGGTATTGTGTGCTACTGTAAGAATCTTGGTAAATTTGACACACTTCACAAGGAATCACAATGATAACCTTGGGTTATCAAAAGTACTTAACAGCTTCTTTAAACATTTCCAAAGATGAACAATTTTCGCCCAAATCTTTTCTACAAGGTTGTAATGAAGTGATGGCAATAAATTGCACAACAGAAGAGAAACACAAAAGATCTTCAGTGATGTCAGTTATTGTTGATAACGAGCTCTTATTGTTTATAACTATCACCATTGTTATGGCTATTATTGCTCTTTCTTGGCTTGCTTAAGCCTGATCCTCAGTTCTAACCTCTTCCATTCTGTACTAGTGTATTCACATTTCATTTCTAATTCACAGTTGACCCAGGAGTTTTATAGCAGTTTTGGTCCATATTGCCTCAGCAAGGTTCTCATTCTCCTATTTCATAGATAAAAGACTTGCAGGTGGAATACTCTGGATGTGGGGCCAAACTACTTCAATTCAAGGACCTTGTGTGATCTCATTACTAAGGCTGCTTGGTGATTGAACTCTTATTTTTCTACGTACGGCACAGCTCCATGGGCAGATAAGTGTGCAAGGACAATAGGTTGCCATGGAAGCCGATATTACAATGACCAAAGTCATCTAGCTCGAGGCCACTGATGCATTAATGAAATGTTTTGGCAGTTAGCATGCTCTGGGAATGTGTGTGAACGCAAGGCTCTGTATGTTCTCTTAACATTTAGCACAAGAGTCTCATTTTAAGGTAGCTGCTTTTGTACATCACCATTTGAGATAAAATAAACACAGATATTTTAATTGTGTATTTTTTTTAAAGAAAAAGAAAGCAGGTATTGCCAATGTATTACTTTATTGTTCTTGTTATATATCCTGTGGGTTTAAGAATAATGGTTCCATTAGAGTTTTATGCATCTCCTGAACCAGGGAATGGTCAATTATTGGCAACAATCATATTCCCCACACCTCCCTAATGGCTGGTGGCCCACGCTGTAAATTAAGCAGAAAGAGTAGAACAAGCAGAAAATGGGGACCCCTGCTTTGGCTAATTTAAAAGGTGTTTCATAACATTAGCCCTGTGTGCAGAGATTCCTGCCGTTTGCCATCGTACCGGAGGAGTGTGTAGGGTGCAGGTTTCAGGTCTGGATGCTGCCTTCTTAGACAGTCGTTCACTACGTGGATGGTGATCAGGATACTGGAGGTTGTGTGGGAGCCATGTTTAATAACTGAATGAGTGACTGAAGGGGATGGGATGATTTTGCTTGGAGAAAGGGCCATTTGGGGAAGAAAATAGCTATCTTCGAATATCTAAAATCTTGTGGAGAGGAGGTGACATGTTTTGCTTTAAGGGGTCCTAATGAGAGACATGGAGAAGCAAATAGCAACCCACTCCAGTACTCTTGCCTGAAAAGTCTCATGGGCAGAGGAGTCTGGTGGGCTTCAGTCCCAAGGGTCACAAAGAGTTGGCCATGACTGAGTGATTGAGCAGAGAGAGTGAGAGAGAGACACGGTTAAAGATGACTGACGTTCAGACTCCTTACAAGATAGAGCTTTAAAATAATCAGAGCTTGCTAATAAGGAAATCATCTGTTCTTCAAACAACATGTGTTCTTTTCTAGAAACGTTCAAACAAACCTGGATAGATATGGTTGTAAAGAGGCTTATTGCGTGGCAGGGTGACTTAGGTGAGGAGATATCTTAAGTTTCTTTGATCTCAGGATTCGCTTGATTTCCTCCGTGTCCCTGTTGTTTTACTTTTGCTTCATATTCTTTCATGGAAGGAAATTGGAGCAAAGAAACAGAGGGAATGACAATATCGCTTCATTCAAGCCATGATTGTGCAACTGACATGTGCAAGCCACCTTCTTGGGGGAGAAAGGCATGAAGACTCCCATGCTTCGTTTTCCATCATGATACCGGAGGTTGCATTTTGCGCATTGCCTGGTGAAAGAGAGGTCAATAAAAGAATAAACTGGAAGACTTCCCTGGGGGTCCAGTGGTTAAGACTTCACCTTCCAGTTTGGACTTTGGACTGGGAACTATGATCCAACAGGCCTCATGGTCAAAAAAACCAAAACAGAAAACAGCAACAGGGTTGCAAAAAATTCAATAGAAACTTAAAAAAAAATGGTTCACATTAAAAAAAAAGAAAAGAATAAATTAGGATGACACCAAATGATCCCAGAGGGTTCAGACCAGGAGAGCCTTTGCTTCCTGCCATGCAATATGATTGGGCTTCCCTGGTGGCTCAGACACTAAAGAATCTGTCTGCAATGTGGGAGACCTGGGTGCGATTCCTGGGCTGGGAAGATCCCATGGAGGAGGGCATGATAACCCACTGCAGTATTCTTGCCTGGAGAATCCCCATGAACAGAGGAGCGGGCTACAGTCCATAGGGTCACGAAGAGTCGGACAGGACTGAGCGATGAGGCATATTTAGCACATAATTCAATTGACTGCTCATTGCAGCAGGGAGTCACTGGCTCTATTTTATGCTCCCCTACTTGGGTCATAAACAGAAGCAGAAGATATTAAGAAAAGATGGCAAGAATACACAGAAGAACTATAAAAATAAGATCTTCATGACCCAGATAATCACGATGATGTGACCACTAACCTAGAGACAGACATCCTGGAATGTGAAGTCAAACGGGTCTTAGGAAGCATCACTATGAACAAAGCTAGTGGAGGTGATGGAATTCCAGTTGAGCTATTTGAAATTCTGAAAGATGATGCTGTGAAAGTGCTTCACTCAATATGCCAGCAAATTTGGAAAACTGAGCAGTGGCCATAAGACTGGAAAAGGTCAGTTTTCATTCCAATCCCAAAGAAAGGCAATCTCAAAGAATGCTCAAACTACCTCACGATTGTACTCATCTCACATGCTAGTAAACTAATGCTCAAAATTCTCCAAGCCAGGCTTCAATAGTACATGAACCATGAACTTCCAAATGTTCAAGCTGGATTTAGAAAAGGCAGAGGAACCAGAGATCAAATTGCCAACATCTGTTGGATCATAGAAAAAGCAAGAAAGTTCCAGAAAAACATCTACTTCTGCTTTATTGATTACGCTATAACCTTTGACTGTGTAGATCACAAAAAACTGGAAAATTCTTCAAGAGATGGGAATACCAGACCACCTGACCTGCCTCTTGAGAAATCTGTATGCAGGTCAGGAAGCAACAGCTAAAACTGGACATGGAACAACAGACTGGTTCCAAATAGGGAAAGGAATATGTCAAGGCTGTATACTGTCACCCTGCTTATTTAACTTCTATGTAGAGTGCATCATGAGAAACGCTGGGCTGGATGAAGCACAAGCTGGAATCAAGATTGCCGGGAGAAGTATCAATAACCTCAGATATGCAGATGACACCACCCTTATGGCAGAAAGTGAAGAACTAAAGAGCCTCTTGAGGAAAGTGAAAGCAGAGAGTGAAAAGTTGGTTTAAAACTCAGCATTCAGAAAACTAAGATCATGGCATCCAGTCCCATCACTTCATGGCAGATAGATGCGGAAACAGTGGAAACAGAATTTATTTTTGGGGGCTCCAAAATCACTGCAGATGGTGACTGCAGCCATGAAACTAAAAGGTCCTTGCTCCTTGGATGAAAAGCTATGACCAACCTAGACAGCATATTAAAAAGCAGAGACATTAGTTTGCCAACAAAGGTCCATCTAGTCAAAGCTATGGTTTTTCCAGTAGTCATGTATGGATGTGAGAGTTGGACTATAAAGAAAGCTGAGCACTGAAGAATTGATGTTTTTGAACTGTGGTGTTGGAGAAGACTCTTGAGAGTCCCTTGGATTGCAAGGGGGTCAAACCAGTCCATTCTAAAGGAGATCAGTCCTGAATATTCTTTGGAAAGACTGATGCTGAAGCTGAAGCTCCAATACTTTGGCCACCTGATGCGAAGAACTGACTCATTTGAAAAGACCCTGATGTTGGGAAAGATTGAAGGTGGGAGGAGAAGGGGATGACAGAAGATGAGATGGTTGGATGGCATCACTGACTCGATAGACATGAGTTTGAGTAAACTTGGGGAATTGAGGATGGACAGGGAGGCCTGGTGTGCTGCAGTTCATGGGGTTGCAAAAAATTGGACACAACTGAGTGACTGAATTGAACTGCACTGAACTTGTGTTTAGTTTGGTGCATCTGGTTGATAGCATGATCTACACCATCTTTTAGAAAATTTTGGTTGTAAAGCATTTTAGAATGCATCCTTTCAGTGCATTCTACTTTCAAACTTTTGGGGGATCTTAGGGAAGATTTGTTTTAATCAGCAAGTTGATTCCAGTGTGACTTTCCTGCTGAGATGGTGTAATTGAAAGTGTCAGGGTTCACCTTTGCAAGATGGTAAGAATGGCAACTCTGTTCTGCCGACCGAGAGGTATGTTGCTTAGTAACTTTGACTTCACATGTAGTGAAATCCCCATCTGTGGCCTCAGGCCAAGTACTCTGTGAACACTCATTGGATTCACCGAATATGAGTTGGCAGAAAAGATGTATTCAGAGGCTACCTCCATGTTGAAAGTTCAGACTCATTGATACATAATTGGCTTAGCAATTTTTCTGTTTGGGCTCCAAGGAAGCACTCTCTCTGGCGTGATGCAGCAATTAGAAAGTGGGACTGCATGGTGTCTGTGTTCCAGGCCTCATGTGTCTGGTTAACTTCTGGAAATTGCAAGAGTTTCTAGAGGCATCACTACAGCTTTTTCTTACATTCATTCACTTTGACTTTGAAAAAACAGTGCATTTTACACAGACTATTTTGGGAGCTCAAGGAACTGCAAAATATTACTACAAATTAGACAATCCTTGCTTGAGTTTTAGAAGAAAAAAATGGGTATTAATTGAGGGGTTATTAGGAGATTTTTATTGGACAGAAGGAAAGCATGAAAGAAAGAATAGCAACCCCCTATTCCTATGATTTCTTTTGAATGGAAGAGAAGAGAAACAAGAGAAATTGGTGACTATTTCTTGTGTCTGCTCATTCTCTTGGGAGAAGGCGTGAGGAAAAAGGCTGAATGCCCTCCCCACATTTTTGTTGCTGTTGTTCAGTTGCTGAGTCATGTGCAGCTGTCTGCAACCCCAGGGGCTGCAGCACACCAGGCTCCTCTGTCCTCCACTATCTCCCAGAGTTTGCTCAAATTCAAGTCCATTGAGTCACTGATGCCATCTAACCATCCTCTTCATCCTCTGCCGCCCCCTTCTTCTCTTGCCCTCAGACTATCCCCACATTAAGGGTTTTTTTTTTTTTTTTTTTTTTTTCCAATGAGTTGGCTCTTCACATCAGCTGGCCAGAGTGTTGGAGCTTCAGCTTCAGCAACAGTCCTTCCAGTAAATATTCGTGGCTTTAGCTGCCTGCGTCCCCCAGGAAGCCACAGATGCCGTGTGGGGTAATAGCATCTTGGAAGTGGCCTTGGTCCCTGTCGAGAAGGCAGTGTGGCAAAGGAGGCGCTCGGTAGCCTTGGGTTGTTTGACCCTTGGCTGCCTTTCTGCCCCCGTGGGGTGTTCTTTCTCCCTCCGCACTGCCAGACTCTGTCTTCGTGGGTTGACTTTAGGCAGCTCATGGTAGTTGTCCAAACCAAAGTCAGCTCATGTCAATCCGGTTTCATTTTCAGCTTTGTGTGAAGCCATTCCCTTCATTATTTTTGACACATGATCTTAGATGAGATCCATATGTTTATTAATTCCAAGCAAAATCCAGTGGAAATCAGATCTGGGCAATTTATGACTCCTTAAACCCTGGAAAGATTATGGAAATCTTTTAATAATAAAATACAATATGCAGTCCTTCTAAAATTCTTGCTCACTTATCTTCATAATCATAAATTATTTCATACCTAATTACAAATAGGCAGGCTGAATAATTGTCTTCATTGAGGGATGTTTGACATTGAGAAAATATAGCCTGATTTTATAAACTTTTTAATGCTCAGACTATAAATATGTCACAGCTAAGGAGTACTGCATCTTTAAGTGTATTAAAGTCACTCTTGTGTAACCAAACATAATGGGATTTTTAAATGAATTATAACTAAAGTAGTTAATAAACAACTTTTTAAACTTTCAACATGTGTAAAGCTATTTGAAACTGTTCATTTCATATCAAATGCCCCCCAAATATATTTCATTTTTGGCCATTTGTCTGAAAGGTTATATTGGTTGGAGCTTTTTTGAGATATAGAATCAATAGAAAGAAAATAGTTTGATAGGAAATTTAATACTTGTTCTCCCTTCGTATGTGCAAGGAATCACATCCAGGAGGTCTTGGAGCATTATTTACTTTGGGAAGAGTTTTGGCATGAGCGCAGTGCATGTGCATTTAATTTAGTAAAATGATTCTTCACCTGTATTCTGGTGCCTGGGAAATGAAGCATTGAACTTGTGAAAACATGAACTCTTCTGTGTGAGATCTAAATTCATACCCTGAACTGGCTGGCCCACTCCTGGAAGTAAAGCTGCATCTTCAGTCAGGCCTTCACTCTCTGCCCCGTGTATCTTATTTTGGAATTCTTGTGAGAGATTGCAATGGTTGGTTTATATACCGTTTAAAAGGATACTGAGTTTGGCTCCTAAATTCCAGCAGAGGAAAATTTTTTGCCTATTTTGATCACCGTTGCATCCTAGGAAATAATAGGAGTTTAAAGGGTGTTGTTTGAAGGAAGGAAGGACCAATCATTTATTGAAGTCTTGCTTATTAGAGTTTGGAACTACAAGGACAAGTCAAGAGTACCTGGTTTCAAGGAACCTACTCTTTAGCAGAGCTTCCTTGGTGGCTCAAATGGTAAAGAATCCGCCTGCAATGTGGGAGATCCGGGTTCGATCCCTGGGTTGGGAAGATCCTTTGGAGGGGGGCATGGCAACGCACTCCAGTATTCTTGCCTGTGAATTCCTTGGAGAGGGGAGCCTGTCAAGCTACAGTCCATGGGATCGCAGAGTCGGACATGACTGAGAGACTAAAACACACACTCTCTTTAGAAGACGGGATCAGCCAGCTCAGCTCAGTCGTGTCCGACTCTGTGACCCCATGGACCGCAGCACGCCAGGCCTCCCTGTCCGTCACCAACTCCCGGAGCTTGCTCAAACTCATGTCCACCGAGTCGGTGATGCCATCCAGCCGTCTCATCCTCTGTCGTCCCCTTCTCCTCCTGCCTTTAATCTTTCCCAGCATCAGGGTCTTTCCAAATGAGTCAGTTCTTTGCATCAGGTGGCCAAAGTATTGGCGTTTCAGCTTCAGCATCAGTCCTTCCAATAAACTTTCAGGACTGATTTCGTTTAGGATGGACTGGATGGATCTCCTTGCAGGCCAAGGGACTCTCAAGAGTCTTCTCCAACAAGGAGACAGGATGGTTTCCATCAATTTGTAAATTTTGAAAGGAAAAGGCTGCGAATCCAGCCATTATTTTCTGTTTTGGTGCTTGGCAGGCAGTGACATGACTTAGTTTAAGACCTCCACTGAGTCTGGGGACAGCATTCCTGACTTAATTTTCCCAGGCTGTGTTGCACAGTCTTAGCGTCTGATTATAACATATCAGGCAGAATGACTCTAACATCCAAAATTTATAGGAAACCACTACTCTGTAAAGTTCGATGGATAGTGGAGAGAATTAGCTGCCTCCATCTCAAGACACACAGACAGACAGACAGACAGACAGATGTGTTAGCCATCTCCATCAAAGCTTAGCAAGTGCCGTGAGGGATAGTATGGATGACGCTACTAGGGAATCTCTGTATAGTGCCTGAGCCCTGGTCTCAGAATTGAAAGATTTCTATCAAATTCACTGCAAAACCAGTAACTGAGGTCCCTGGTGTGTGTCCATCTAGCTAACATATAGCTGACCCTTGAACATAGCAGGGGTTAGGAGTGCCAACTCCCTGCACAGTAGAAAATCCACATATAATTTCCCAGTTGGCCTTCTAGCTACCTGATTCTTCCATATTTGTGGTTCCACATCCACAAATTCAACCAACTGCAGATTATGTAATACTGTAGTATTTGCTATTTAAAACAAAATCCATGTATAAGCGGACACTTGCAGTTCAAACCAGTGTTGCTCAAGGGTCAGCTATGTTCCACACCCAGACCAGGGCCTTGGTGAAAATCCGCGTGGATTCTGGGCCAGGTGAGAAGAAGTTGTTGAGTGTGGGCAGTCCACATGTCTCAACTCTGACTCCAGTAAGCTAACAGGAGCTCCATCCTAAAATGAATGAGAAAATAACATGTCCTCAAGCTCCATTCTACTCCAACAATGAGAAATGCATGACCACAGGAAGCAAAACCTTCTCTATCACCAGGAACTTATTATAACAGTTTGAAAAGAAAAAGAAAACTCTTTCTCTACCTTCTTTGATGCTGTATTCTATGTTCAGAGAGAGGATACAGGTGGGTAGCCAGTAAATAATTTCACAAGGTAGTTGATAGCCAAAAGTCTCAGTGAATAAAGGAAATTCTAACTGAGGCAATGGCTACCCACTCCAGTATTCTTGCCTGGAAAATCTCATGGACAGAGGGAGCCTGTGTGGGCTACAGTCCATGGGTTTGCAAAAAGTCAGACACACACACACACAGAAGCAAAAGAGAAATGTATATGTTACCTTTCTCACTTCCTCTGCCTCTTGTAGTTATAGAGAAACCAGATTTGTCTTTTTGGCCAATATTTTCTTCTCGTCATCAGCATCAGGAAAAGTAAAACAGGTGGACTGGGTCTCAGGTCCCCACGCTTTTTACTTGTCTTTCTGACATCACTTCTGGGAGTGTGTTTTTGCTGAGAATAAAATTCATCTTTTGGCCCAGGTGGTGGTGCGAGAGAGTGCTCCACTCAGTTATTTGAGATCCTAGGTTGCTGTTACGGATTAAAGAAATATTGCGAAACAGGGCAGAACTAAACAAGCGGGGAAGGTGGCACCAGGCAGGAAGGTTTTCTGCTGGTTTATTTCAGTGAAGGGCGCCATGGGGACCTTTCTTTACACAGGAGAATTTTCCTTAAAAAGATACACTTTCCTTTTCCCTCCCATTGACTTTGCCCTGTTATCTCATCTACTCATTTCCGATACAGCTGATTGCCTGCTGCTGCTCTAGGAAAAGCTGGAGACCTCTGTAGACTTCTTCTTTTGCCTTATTTATGATCACAGGAGCCTAGACAGAAAGAGGCTGTGAGATTTATCAGGGAGAAGTCAAGAAGAGTTTATTTTATTTTATTTTATCTTATTTTTTAAATTTTTTCATTTATTTTTATTAGTTGGAGGCTAATTACTTTACAATATTGTAGTGGTTTTTGTCATACATTGACATGAATCAGCCATGGATTTACATGTATTCCCCATCCCGATCCCCCGTCCCACCTCCCTCTCTGTGGGAGAAGGCGAGATTCCTCTCTGTGGGAGATTCCTCTCTGTGGGAGAAGGCGAGGGTGGGATGTTTCAAAAGAAGAGTTTATTTTAAGCCAGGAAGAATGCAAAAGTCTTTTTTTTTTAAATTTAAGAACCAAGTATTTCCTTATTTTAAAACTCAACCGGTAAAAAGTGATGTGAATGGAATCCTGTAGTTTAGTAGAGGTGAGCACAGCTGAAGATTACATCATGCCAGCTATTATCACTTTTATACATGTGTGCACATGCACACTCAGAAAGGGATGCATGTAAGTCATGACAGCAAGCACTTCCATAATATCTCTGAACCCTTGGTTAAGTCACAGGAAACTCCTTTGGGTTGTGCATTTAATTTAAAGTTGATCATACATATTTTTCATAATCCAACATATACACACACACACACACATAAATATATATATATACACACACATCTTGCACAAGAAGAAATTCTGGCAGAGGTGGGAATGATTCTGGGCAATTGGTTTCCATAGAAGGCCTTCATTCCTCTAGGAGAGTCCCTGGACAAAAGATTTTGCGTGTTTCTTTTCCGCGAGCATGGTGTGGAGGGCCAGCTACCTCACTCTCCTCTGCCAAAGCCTCATCCCCGTGGGACGGGAATCTCCTACCTGCTGTCTCTAGGGCGCAGAGGTGCACACCGAGTCAGGGAAACAAGCTCCCTTCACCCCAAGTACAGTGTCCGTGTTAAGAGCGTGAAATCTACACCCAGATCTATCTGTACAATAAGAGCTGATAATCGGTGTATCTGGAACACAGCAAACATTCATAGCTGATGGTCAGTGACATTATTATTACGCATCCTTTCATCCACTACTAAAATCAATAAACAGGCAAAGTGCCAGCTATGTTCACCCCCCAGGTCCTATGCAGGACCTAGGTTCTACAGAGATTTTACTTTGGTGTGAGGAGGCAATGTAAGAAATGGAAATGTTTTAAAGACCATTTCAGATCATTACAAGTGCCAGGGACATGATAGGTGTGACGAGAGGCAGGTAAACGGTAATTACAGAGAGCAAGTAGGGAGGATTCCTTTGGATCAAGGCTCTTTGTGGGTCCCTTCCAGGGCCTCAGACTTGCTTCAAGGTGAACTTGCGTGCTCTTCTTTTTGAAGGGGCTCCCCAGAAGCTGTGGCTGCTTTACAGACACAGAGAGGAAATACATGAGGAACTGCTCTATTACAGTAAGAAGGGGCCAGCCATGGACAGACTCTGGGGAGGTGCCTCCCAAGCACAGGGGACCAATTGTGAAAAAGGCAGCAAAGAGGTCCACAGACTCAAGGGGTGTAAAAGAGGTCCATGCGGCTGGGATCTACTGAGGTGGACAGTGGTCTGGTCCTGTAGGGACTTGCCATTTAGGTAAGGCCCCTGGGTTCAGTCTAGGTGGGGATCATGGGTTGGATTGTGCCACATCACTGCCCCAAAGATATGTTGAAATCCTCATCCCTGGTACCTAAGAATGTGTCCTCATTTGGACATAGAGTCTTTGCAGACATGATTGAGTTAAAATGAGAATATCAGGTAGACCAGAAACCAAAATGACTTGCGTCCTTATGAAAGGGGAAAACGGGACGCAGGGACAAGAATGCGTCGACGGAAGATGAGTGAAGCAGCGCGGAGCCCCATGCGGAGCTGGGGGTTGGAACGGTGCATCTGTAAACCACAGAACTGCAAAAACTGCTGGCAAACCCTCAGGAGCCAGAAGAGGCAAGGGAGGGATTCATTACAGGTTTAGGGGAATGTGCATGGCCCTGCTGACACCTTGATTTCAGACTTCTAGCCTCCAGAACTGTGAGACAATACATTTCTGTCATCTTATGCCACCTCGTTTGTGAAGCTTCATTTCAGTTCAGTCGCTCAGTCATGTCCGACTATTTCCAACCCCATGGACTGCAGCACGCCAAGCTCCCTGTCCATCACCATCTCCCAGAGTTTACACAAACTCATGTCCGTGGAGTCAGTGATGCCATCCAACCACCTCATTCTCTGTCGTCCCCTTCTCCTCCTGCCGTCAATCTTTCCCAGCATCAGGGTCTTTTCAAATGAGTCAGCTCTTCCCATCAAGTGGCCAAAGTACTGGAGTTTCAGTTTCAGCATCAGTCCTCCCAATGAACACCCAGGACTGATCTCCTTTAGGATGGACTGGTTGGGTCTCCTTGCAGCCCAAGGGACTTACAAGAGTCTTCTCCAACACCACAGTCCAAAAGCAACAATTCTTCACCTCAGAGCTTTCTTTATAGTCCAACTCTCACATCCATATGTGACTAAAAACAAAGCTAGTAGATAGGAAGGCAGTGGAGGGTTTTAAGCCATTGAGGGGTAAGATTGATATTTTTATAAGGTGACTTTTGTTTTGTAAGGGCTTCCCTGGTGGATCGGACAGTTAAGAATCTACCTGCAATGCAGGAGACCTGGGTTCAGTCTCTGGGTCAGAAAGATCTCCTGGAGAAGGGAATGGCAACCCACTCCAGCCTTCTTGCCTAGAGAATCCCATAGAAGCGGAGCTTGGTGGGCGACAGTTCATGGACTCACAAAGAGTCGGACAGGGCTGAGCGACTGACGCTTTCACTTTCTGCTTTGTAAAGAGTACAGCGAACGGGGCTAGGAGGAAGGAGACTGGGAATCAAGACCAGGAGTGACCTGGCTCTTTGGTGATGTTGGCGAGGACTGTGGTCATGGCTGGGGGGATGAACAGGACAGAGGTTCTGCAGGAATCTTGGCAGCTGACCCCCTGGGATTTGCTGGTGGGCTGGATAGGCAGGGTAGGCAAAGAGCAGGTTTGAGGGTGACTCAGCTCTGGAGAGATTCTTTCCCTCTTACCTACAAAGTCGTCTGTCTCCTAGCTGAGAAATACTCACAGTGCCTCTGAATCCTTGCTCGCCCATTTCATGGCACCATTTCCCTTAACAATCTCTTGTTTATTCACCTTAATAGCATTGTAGCATTTAGCTGCCACGCTATGAGGGAAGTTATTATGGCAGATGGTTCCACAAATAATTACCTTCATACTTACTTGCGTGCTCTATTTATTTTTGCCGATTATTGCTGCATTTTTTTTTGAACCCATTAAAGCCCTAAAGTTCTACCAGTAGGCACCTAAATAAAACTCTATCATCTTGAAGAAGAAGAATTTAGTACGTGGTTGTTGAGCCACTAAACTCTCCCCAGCTGCACTGCTGTCTCAGTCATTGAGAGTTTAACGGAGGAGAAAATCAGGATGCATTGATTTCCTCTTATGTCCCTTGGAAGAGGCATTCCACGTTGTTTTTATGATGTTTTGAAACACACATGATGGTGCCTTTTAAAGTGTTTGAGGAAATGCAAATCTGCTGGGTGAGCATTTAGCCAGCTTGCCTTTGAGGTCTGGCTCTGTGCTAATGTCAAGCTGTGGGTTAGGATCTGGAGGCAGAAGGAGATGAGACAGCCTTTCCCTTCTGGGAAGTGTGTGTATCCGACCACAAGTCAGATTCAAGTACTGAGTTTTCCATGCTGACTAAAGGACTGCACCCAAGCTCTGTGAAGACCTATGTACATAGGCAGCTCACAGTTTCGCACATGAAAAATTCACCAGAAACAGTCTTTCCTCTTCTTTCCTTTTCCTTTTCTCTTTTCTTCTTCTCCCTTCCAATTAAGTGAGAGCAGGAAGCTACCCTGTTATCTTTCAGATGGTAAAGAATCTGCCTGCAATGTGGGAGACCCAGGTTTGATCCCTGGGTTGGGAAGATCCCCTGGAGAAGGGAATGGCAATCCACTCCAGTATTCTTCCCTGGAGAATTCCACGGGCAGAGAAGCCTGGCAGGCTACCATCCATGGGGTCGCAAAGAGTCAGACATGACTGAGAAGCTAACATTTTCACTTTTCAGGGGGTTATACATCTTGGGAGTCATGGGTGTTAAAAATCGCAGAACTTTACCCAAGCAATAACGTTCTAATGATGAACATGCATCAAGAGGCCATGAGACACACTTGTGTGTGTTTGTGGGCAAATACACACTGCTGGAATGACACCAAAACTCTTGTTTTGTTATTTATCTGGGTCCCATTTTTTCATTCATCTCAGTCTTCAGTGCTTGGAAGTTATACACTGTGCTAGGCACTGGGACTTTCCCAAAATATAATGAAATGTACTCTCTGTAGTTGACATCATTTACATGAGTGCAATTTCTGGTGAAGTCCTGGATTGTAAGGAGAGTAAGGGTCTCCAGATGAAGATGAATTCTATCTAAAGATTATAAGGAATTCTGCAGACTCTCTTGGTGATCTACTCAGTTTTTTGTATCACTTCTTTTCCTATTAAAGATCTTCATTTTATTCAGACACTAGTGTGCCCAGACTCAGATGGTGGAACATGATTGACCTTTTATGAAATCCTGTGCTTTCCTTTTTTGTCCCTCTGGTAGTTAGAGGAATATCCATCTGACCTAGATGGTTCCTAGAGAAATTTCTGCTTTCCTGAACCAAAGGACAAATAGAGCTGGCACCTCTTCTTCCCCTTATCCTTGCCAGATTATAAATGTGAGAGCTGGAGCTACAGCAGCCATCTTGCTCTCACAAAAATAAGTTCCTGAGAACAGCAGAAGTGTTGGCCTTAACGCTGTTGGACCAATGCCATCAACGCTCCAAAATTCTCATGTGAGAAAGCAAACTACTATTTATTCAAAATGAATCCTCTATCAGTTGCAGCTGGGTGGATTCCTAATATGGGAATGCATTGCAAATATCTGTATACACACTCGAATATGATTTAAAAATAACAACTGCACCACACATTTAAACCCAACTTTACTTAAGCAATCCCCCAACGAACTCTGGCAAACTTTTGTAGAATCATATTGTAAAACCTAAGTTTGGAGAATGTCTCTGATAGGATGTTGGGAAACAGAAAGGCACTGTCTAGAGACATAGATCTGGTGCTAGGGGAAAGAGCTGGTTCCGTGCACAGAACCCTGTGGTGGAACCAAGCTATGGGCAGGGACACAGAAGGGCCGTCCACTGTGGCTGGACTTGGCATGACTGCCAAACAGTGTTCATTTACCTTCTTACAGGTAGGGTTGCCAGAATTGAAACATAAAAATATATGATGGTCACTTACATTTAAATGTCAGATGTTCAGTGAATGATTTTTGAGTACGAGTTATGTCCCGAAAATTACATAGGATATAGTCCTGGCAAAATTTATTCATCATTTATCTGGCATTCAAAGGTAACTGGGCATCCTGTTAATATAGCATCATTATGTATATGCCTCGATCTCCCTCTAGTTCAGATGGTCAATTAATTATTCTCTTCTTCAGATTCTCGTCTTACATAAAATTCTCCTCCACCTCATGCCCTGGACTGGAGGAGCTCAAACGCTATGGGCAGCTTTTCTTCATCCAGTGGTGAGAACTTGGAAATTACTCCGTCTTTCGTGTCTTTGGTCTCTTCACCTGGGTGTAGGCTAGTTACTTTGTAAGAGCCCCCTGGACGCTAAATGAGATAGTTTAATAAGACATGCAAATATTAAAAACACATGGTTTGATACATGCAAAATATTGAGTTCAACAGCAGAACAAAATACACAAAACAATTCACAGGGTCCTACAGATGGGCTCCAAGAAAATTGTAGGAGATAGGCAATACATGTGGGGCTTTCCTGGCGGCTCAGCAGTAAGAAGCTGCTTGCCAGTGCAGCAGAGGCAGGTTCGATCGATCCCTGTGTCAGGAAGACACCCTGGAGGAGGCAATGGCAACCCACTCCAGTATTCTTGCCGGAGAAATCCCATGATGAACAGAGGAGCCTGGCGGGCTACAGTTCATGGGGTTGCAAACAGTCGGATACACCTTAGCGGCTAGAAGAAACCAACAAACGGTTCAATACATGTGAGCTGAGTCAGGTTTCATCAGCTGTCTAGTTAGGTAATGGGAAGGGCCCTGGAAACACCCGGGGTATTGTCATGACGCAGACACACAGATATATAAAATTAAGTGAGCAAACAAATAAACGTTAAACAGGGCTTTTGGTCTTCAAAAGCAGTTATCCACAAGGGTTGTTCCTTTCTCTCTCTGCACGTTGATTCATTTCCATTTTGTGTGCTGTCTCCGTGTGTATTTAAAGATTAAAAAAAAAAGCAAGTCAAGAGGTGTTAAACTCACTTAGACCCCCCCCCCCCCCCCCGCCATCAATTCTCTGGCAAGTCTCTCTTATCCTTTCTCTAAATGTGGGCAGGGGCTGGGAGCAGAGGGAAGGGAAGGCAGAGACGGGGCTGGCGTAGCCCCGGTCCCCCAGCCCAGACCGCTGGCCAGATGCCACAGCGCTTCTGCAGGGCCGCTGGCAGCCCTCGCTGGGAACTGAATGCCACTGCCGTGATCAGGCAAGTCACCCGTCAGCGCTGTGCCTGGCGCGTTTTGGCTCCCTAGGCCTGCTCACGTAAATCTCCGCCTAAATTAGACGGAGAAGAGATATTCCGCTTCAGAATTCTGCCAGGCTTTCATTAATCCTCTAGACATAGGTGGGATCTGTCGCGCTTTCTCCTTTTCTTTGCCAGCAAAATGACACTTCACGAGAAAGGTACCTCTGCACATGCTGGTACATCCCTGACAAACTTTCATAAATATGCCCAGCTGTTTCCCCAATCTCGGCTCTGTGTAGCCTGCAAACCACTGATTAATTTGCACACAGCTGCTACAGATTCTAGGGAGACAAGCTCCCGAGAAACATTCAGTGTTGCTGGTATTAAGCCTCTAATTTCCTTAAGCAAAACATTTCTAAAGCTGTTCAAATCGTTGGAGGAAGCGGCGAAGGCAGGACTCCTGGGCTTCCTCCCGGCGCATCTGACAGCCTCACAGTCGTGCAGAAAAATCCACTTAACTCTTGAGTGTGTGCGGTGCTCCATGGTCTCAGAACTGCCTCTGCAGTTGTTTTTCTGAAAGCTTCTTTGGCCACCCACTTTATGCAAGGCACAGAGGTAGAACATGCACTAGTGTGGAATGCACTCTGAGCTTTAAGGCGAAGCGGAATTGGATGATAAACCCTCCGCCCCTTCTTAACCTGGGCCTTAGGCCACATCCTATTCTGTAATAAATAAATCTAATTCACAAGGCTCCTGGAAACATTTAACTGAATAATATCAACAACAGGAAAAATTTAAAGTCTTTATCCCAGCCTTTCCCCTCATCAATTGCCTAAGGGGAATTTTTAGTTCTCTTGTCTGCCCTGGTTGTGAAGATGGGGATAATTGGTGGGAGGGAAGATTGGAAGACCATCTTCCAAAACAGTGAGAGATTATTTTTTGGGGGCTTCAAAATCCCTGTAGATGTTGACTGCAGTCATGAAATTAAATTATGCTTTCTCACTTGCTCCTTGGAAGAAAAGCTATGACCACCCTAGACAGCATTTTAAAAAGCAGAGACATTACTTTCCAGAAAAAGGTCCATTTAGTCAAAGCTTTGATTTTTCCAGTAGTCATGTATGGATGTGAGAGTTGGACTATAAAGAAAGCTGAGAGCCAACAAACTGATGCTTTTGAATTGTATTGGAGAAGACTCTTGAGAGTCCTTTGGACTGCAAGGAGATCCAACCAGTCCATCCTAAAGAAAATCAGTCCTGAATATTCATTGGAAGGGCTGATGCTGAAGCTGAAGCTCCAATACTTTGGCCACCTGATGTGAAGAACTGATTCACTGGAAAAGAACCTGATGCTGGGAAAGACTGAAGGCAGGAGGAGAAGGGGACGACAGAGGATGACATGGTTGGATGGCATCACTGACTCAATGGACATGGGTTTGACTAAACTCCGGGAGTTGCTGATGGACAGGGAGGCCTGGCGTGCTGCAGTCCATGGGATTGCAAACAGTCAGACGCCACTGAGGGACTGAACTGATCTCCCCAAGGCTGGCCAAACTAGGAGATGTTTTGCAAGACTTATGGCCTTCTTAGTTTATTTCCTTACCTTCTCCCCATCTCTGTTCTGTAGCGTCCAGACCTTGGTAGGTTGGTCCTCTAGCACTTTAGTCCGTCATCTTTTTGGACACCCGGATTTCTGAGTAAAGACCCTGTTCCTTGCCTTAGCACCTCCTCTCCTGATTTATCGACTTGTCATACAGTGAGTAGAACACGCTTGGACTTGGTAACAGGTGGGCGGTGAATAGAATTGGATCTTGCCTCTTATAAGTCTCCCAATCCAGAATACATTTTTCATTCCTCCCTGATGGGCCATGTTCTTCTCATTCTTCATCCAACCCAGGTCTCCCACCACCTCAGTGTCTCCAGCACTCAGTCCCATCTTTTCTGAAGTTCAGATTTCTGAACCACAGTCTGCTCTGCCATCTTCATTCCTCGCTGCCTTGGACCAGAATGTCAATGACTGTATCAGTCTGACTCTTTTTTTCCAATTGGATTATAAACTCCTCAAAGGCAGTTACTTTGTAACTCCTTCTCTTTTATCCTCAGGGCCAAGCATACTCTGAAAACAAATAAGTAGCTTTGGATTGTTCCTGGTGAATTTAACATTCTTTCTTTGTTGCCAAAGAATTCCGGAGGTGAAGCAGGGAGATTAAGAAAGTAAAGTGAGAGTTTATTTAAGCAGAAGTATGCTCTCATAGGGCTTCCCAGCGGGTGCCAGTGGTAAAGAACCCACCTGCCAATGCAGGAGATGCTAAGAGATGTAATCCCTGGGCTGGGAAGATCCCCTGGGTTGGGAAGATCCTCTGGAGGAGGAAATGGCAACCCACTCCGGTATTCTTGCCTGGAGAATCCCATGGACAGAGGAACCGGGCAGGCTACAGTCCATGCGGTCACAATGAGTCGGACACGACTGAATAACCAAGTGTTCATTCGTGCTCTCAGCGGGAGAAGGGGCAGGCAGGTGAGGGGCTTCTGCCCTGTGTTTCTTTGGCAAGCCCTTTATGAAAGAAGAGAGTGAAGTCGCTCAGTCGTGTCTGACTCTTTGTGTCCCCGTGGAGTGTAGCCTACCAGCCTCCACCATCCATGGGATTCTCCAGGCCAGAACACTGGAGTGGGTTGCCATTCCGAACTTCTCCAGGGGATCTTCCTGACCCAGGGATTGAACCCAGGTCCCCTGCACTGCAGGCAGATGCTTTATCGTCTGAGCTACTGGGGAAGCCCATTGTGAGGGGCATATGAACGAAGGGATGGGATATTCATCGGGGAAGGAGGAGTTTGGCGGTTGTATTCCTTGATTTTCATCCCAGCTGCACTTTCCCAAGGGGAGGAGTGATTTTTGTGTTTAGAGCAGAAGTGTCATGGCATGATGGGTACTTCTTATCCACGAGGTTAATTTTATTATAATGAGAGCATTATGAATAACAGGTTACATTGGGGCACAAGAGATCCCCACCATTCTTTGCCCCCAGGACGCTTATCAAGAGAACATGTGATGCGGAGATTCTGGAGGTTCCTACTTTCCTTTGTCTGCCGCGGCCCCTCCACTGTTTGCAAGATGTGTGATTTCCGGCTGCGTGGCTCACACCCCACTTCTCTGCTCCTACCTGCCCACTGTAACAGAATCGGAACCGAGCTGGGCTTCCAGGTACACCTTGCAGGATGACGGGCATAAACTCTTAGGATAGGGAAGAAGGGAAGACGTGATAAGAAATGGGAGATGTATGCAGACAAACCTTGAATTTTCCAGGAAAATGGGAATCATCCTGCAGTACTTTCGAAGAATTTGGCAAAAATCAACTTAATATACACATACACATATATACAAATATATACAGGAATTTGTAATCTTTCTGCTGCTAAGCTGAGGAAAGACCCTTCCTGGGAGCAGGTGAAGGAGTAGACAGTCCTCACCTGGACACACCCAGGTGTGAGTCGCTCCTTCTGTACTTAAAGTCTTGTCCAAAGAGATTTTAATTTAATACAGATGCTCTAGGTGGTTATATATTTATTGGGTTTCTATCATCTCATTTCTCAAAAAAGTTCTGAAACACTGCCTACAGAAAACTTCATTTCAGTTTAAATGAGGTTTTTTTGTGTGGTTTAATTTTCCTGGATGAAGCAAGGAAGCAGAACCCCTCAACAGCAGAAATCAAACCCCCTGCATATTCCAAGAGTCACAAAAGTGAGGCCTGTTTGACAAGGATAAAGCAGAACAGAGGGGGAGGAGGAATGTAAGAGAAAACAGAGAGCTGACTTGGCCCCCAGTGGGTACTTGCTGCGTGTGCTTTAAGAAATAAATTCTGAGGACCTTAAAAAGCAAAAATTTCCCGAGGGTGAAGTTGGTGACTGGCAGACACTCTTTTCCCCATTTTTCATGGGGACAAACCAAAACCCAGAAAGGCGATGCCATACGAAAATAATCAGGTAAATAATGCTGGTATCATCACTGGGAGAGTTTGTCTTTAAGAAGACATAACAAAACTTGTGAGAGCTATACATAAAGGAATGTCTGGTCCTGTAACAAAGGAATTGCTTGGTTTGCAGAAGGATTTTTCCAAAGTTCTTTAAACACCAAGCTAGGCAGTGTACTTGAATTCCAATTTGATTTTTAGATATTTGGTTTACCCACAGTTCTTCAAGAGCCCTTCAATTGCACAAAAGCATGTTGAATGCAGGCAAAGCCAGGCCAGTTCAGTTTCAACTTGAATTAGAAGTGACCAGAGTGTTTGAAGAGTACTCTTTCCTCCAGATTTGCTTATAGTTGCCTTACAAAATGGAAACCACAAAAAATTTTTTGACTTTGTGTGACTTTCTGCTCCAGATATATATTTTAGGTGTGATTCGGCTCTATCTTCTATTTTCTTATCTGCCTAAGAGGAAGCAGTTGTTCAGACAATTTACTTGGCTAATTCTTCCCTCTGTCATCTTTGTAGTTATTTCCGATAGGCCTTGGCCAAACAATCCTCTCTCCATCGTGTGGCTTAATCTCGGCTCAAAGTTTGTGTCCATAAGTCTGTTGTCTTGGCAACAGCTGGACTGTTACCAGCTTGATATTATGATTTTGCTGCTAAAGGAAAGAAGAGGAATGAACTGGAAGTGAAGGACGTTGGAGAACATGTGGCCATTTCTATGTATCTATTTTAAAGCAATTTATCTTGTCACCACTGCTGTAGTTAATATTTTGCATAATTCTCTTTCAAGGACCTGAGCTCTACTAAATATGTCATCTTCTGCACATTCATCACTTAGTTAATATTTATTGAGAAGAAACCATGAGGCGTGGTCTAGCACAGGCACCATAGTTCATTAATGTGGGTGGTCCCATAAATATGCATTGACTGTATTGTGCTACAGAAGACGTCAGGAGTGAATGTATCAGACAATGGCATGGCTCTCCTGGAACTCACAGTTTAGTGAAGAGTGAGGCAGTGAACAAGTAAATTCATACATGAGGTGCATTTAGGTGATTGTACGGGTCACAAAGAAGATAAAACACATGACTGAGCAAAGGGCTGGCATAGAAACCGATACCGTGGCATCAGCTTTCAAGAAAAGAAAGAACTCCCTTGGGAGGTCTACCAGCAAGGAGACAGGAGACAGGGTTCAGATCTGTCTCTCCACCCAGGATTCGAGGTGATATTTAAGAGCTTAGGGGAACTTCAAGCTTGGAAACTGATTGGCTAGCCATGAATGAGTTCATCAAGCTACTTGCACTGCTGGAACCTGGGTTTTCCTTGTTGAAGAGACTTTTGTTTCCTCCAGGGCAACATTACTCTTTGAGTTCTCTACACTGAAGACTCTTGGTTTTGGGGCCATCCCGGAGGTAGGAGTTCCCTTCTGACCGTGGCCAGTGCCGTCTCTGTGACATAACTCCAGGCTCGAGTCAACAAAAGCCTGTTTTCATGAAGCAGAGCCAGTTGAAGCTGATGAATATTTTCTGGGCTGTTTCAAAGAGTGCACTCCGAAGGCGTGGTCCAGCAGCCCTGGACAGGGCGCCGGGGAGAGCCTGGAGAGCGGACGCTGGAGCTGATGCTTGACGGCTGAGGAGGGCAGCGCGTGAACTTCCTGGGGAAAGGCTTCCAGGCAGAGGAAACAGCAAGTGAGAGGACGTGGAGGCAGGGCTTACTTGGCATTTTTTAAAGAAGAGAAATGATTCCAGAGCCTGCAGGGCAGGGAGCAAGGAATTGGAGTGGAGGCGAGGAGGTCTCAGAGGTGGCAGGGGGCCAGGGGCGGGAGGCGACAGCCAGGGCCAGCTCCACGTGCTTTACGGCGCTGCTGCTGCGGTCTTGAGATTCCTCGCGATTTTACCTCTGGACTCGTGTCTTGTTGGTGAAGTCCAATCAGGCAACGGAGCCCGTGGGCGAGCAGAGGCTGTCTGCACAGTACACTTACTTGTCTATTGTTCCCTACGGATCCACCTGCTTATAGCCTCACGGTGGCCCGTGAAAGCAGGATTCCGGTAGGTCCAAGGTAGGTGGCCAGCACGACTCAAGGAAAGGGTAAGCTCATTGTGTTATCAACAACTGGGTGAGTGGGCACCCTGGTGGTCCCCGGGGGCCGTGCCATCTCGTTTGAATCAGACCTTGCTTTGAGGCAGAAAGGAGGCAGTTGTGTTCAAAGAAACACTGAGGAGAAAGGAAACATATCCTTCCTTCCTCAGGTTTTTATTCTGCACTAGCCAGTCACGTGTATGGAAAACGACGGCACAGAAGCAAAGGGGAAATAGGGCAACTCAGAGCTTTCCTTCTTTTCTTCCTTTCAGTTCAGTTCAGTTCAGCTGCTCAGTCGTGTCCGACTCTTTGTAACCCCATGAATTGCAGCACGCCAGGCCTCCCTGTCCATCACCAATTCCCGGAGTCCACCCAAACCCATGTCCATCGAGTTGGTGATGCCATCCAACCATCTCATCCTCTATTGTCCCCTTCTCCTCCTGCCCTCAATCTTTCCCAGCATCAGGGTCTTTTCAAATGAGTCAACTCTTCACATCAGGTGGCCAAAGCATTGGAGCTTCAGCTTCAGCATCAGTCCTTCCAATGAACACCCAGGACTGATCTCCTTTAGGATGGACTGGTTGGATCTCCTTGCAGTCCAAAGGACTCTCAAGAGTCTTCTCCAATGCCATAGTTCCAAACCATCAATTCTTTGGTGCTCAGCCTTCTTTATAGTCCAACTCTCACATCCATATATGACCACTGGAAAAACCATAGCCTTGACTAGATGGACCTTTGTTGGCAAAGTAATGTCTCTGCTTTTTAATAAGCTGTCTAGGTTGGTCATAACTTTCTTTCCAAGGAGTAAGTGTCTTTTAATTTCATGGCTGCAGTCACCATCTGCAGTAATTTTGGGCCCCCCAAAAATAAAGTCAGCCACTGTTTCCCCATCTATTTGCCGTGAAGTGATGGGACCAGATGCCAAGATCTTAGTTTTATGAATGTTGAGCTTTAAGTCAACTTTTTCACTCTCCTGTTTCACTTTCATCAAGTCCTTCCTTATTCATCAGCCAAAAGCAGAGAGTGTTGGTCCACTAGGCAGGTGTCTAGAAGTGTAACAAATGGTTAATTTTACGGATAACTTTCGCTATTTTAGTAAGGTTGGGGGAGTTCTCTAGTGTTCTGGTGGTTAGGATTCAGTGCTCACTGCTGTTGTCTGCATTCAATCTTTGGTTGTGGAACCGAGACTCCATAAGCCACTTGGCACAGTCAAAAAATAGAATAGTTGCTTGTTCTAAAAAAAAATGAAATACACATATAAATTACTGAACATAAATTGTGTAATCTCTGTAATTCCACATACCAATTAAATGCACTAATAAGTGCATTTGACACTGGCACTGCATAAAGATTAACAGCAAAATCCAAGCTAATAATTTAAAACCTTCATTTTTCTTGACTGAGAGTGACATTAAATAGTGAATAATACACATCCTTATAGGCTGAGAGAGACTGTGGAAGAAAGAAGAAGGGCATATTGCAGTACATTCAACATTTGTGTATACTCTTTTTTTTCCTTCTTTTCTTCTTTTTCTGAACAAGGGGTCCATTAGTCCATTTGGGTTGCTATAATAGAAGTTTGTTTCCCACAGTTTCAGAGGCTGGGAAGTTCGAGATCAAAGTGCTGGCAGACTTGGTGTCTGGTGATGACCTTCTTCCTGGTTTATGGATGGCTGTCTCCTTTTCATGTCCTCACATGGCAGAGGGGACCAGAGAGCTCTCTGGGGTCTCTGTCATAAGAGTATTAATCCCATTCATGAAGGAAGCACCTAACCACCTCTCAGAGGCCCTGCCTCCTAATACCATCACCTTGGAGGAAAAGATTTCACTGCATGCATTTGGGGGCAAGGCACCAATGTTTAGTCCTAACAGGGATCTTGCATTTTAAATTTTCCCTGGACTCCACACATTATATATAGTGATAAATCACAGGAGAACTGATAATGCTACATAAAAGAACATGGGGATGTTACTTAGCAATTCTGAGCCTCGATTTCCTGAGCTCTAAAATGCAGATGATAATATCCCATGGATGGGTTTATAATAAAGATCATTTCACAAGATAATGTACATGCCTCACTGGGAAGAATCCTTCATATTTGACAGGCAGTCATTCAATAAGTAGTAATGTGGTGCTTATAAATGTACCCTGTAAGTTATAAGTTCTGTATGGATATGATTTATCTCAGGATCGCAAGGGGGGAAAGACCTTCTAGAAGAAATAATCTTTATATCTCCATAGGGAAATTCTTGCTTTGAAGAATCTGGAGAAGGGGCCTACAGTGAATATATCCCATAATACTTCAGAGAATCATTTGACAGTTTATTATTTTATGTTCTTTTGTGGGAAAGGAGAAATACAGGCTAGATGGTAAGTCTGATAGATTGGTGTCAGTTCAGTAACTCTTCAGAGATTTAGATTAATGGGTTAGGGAAGGTGAGAGAGTGGATTCCAAGGTGAGAGAGTGGACAGGTCAGAGAATTTTGCTATTGACTTTGTCCTGTTTCATATTTAATTCAGTGCCTTCATGGGAGACACATCAGGCCTGATCACCAAACATGCGACTGATGGGCTGTTAGATGGAAGAGCTAAAACTTTGGGTGACTGATGGATAATTCAAAAGTATTTTGATAGACTGCCATCAGAGCCCATTCTAATGGGATGGAATTTAATATGGATAAGGTCAGTTAGAAGTCAAATCACAGACAGAGTATTCTAGGTTTCCAAGACTATCCCACGACAAAAGGCTAAGGTCGTGAGTCATTCATTAAGCATGGATTTTTGCTTACCAGCTATTTAGTACCGGTTGTCACACTGGTTGCTCTGAGGAAGATAAAGCTGGCAGCTCAGGGAATTCAGTGATGAACTTGGCAGATGCAACAGCACCCACCATGGGCCGTGGTGGAGGAGGCCAGATGATGCTGACATCAACTGAATGCAAATTTTATTTATTATTTTGTTTGAATCATAAGGTCATCTATTTACTCCATAGCCCTATTGAATATGGGGATTTATGTTTAGTTATTGGAAAGAATATTGCAAGGTACATCCAGGAAAGGGTGCTATGGATAATAAACATTTTAAAAACTCTGTCATGGCATGTGTGAATGGAATGATGGAGTGTTTCCCACTGATGCTGCTACTGTAATTGATGATACCTTCTTATGCTAAAACCAAACCAAAGTAGAAAGCCTCTCTGAGTCAGCTAATTTTGCACATTTAGCCTGGAAAAAGCACTTGGGAAATGCTCAATTGCTCTCTTTAAATATTTAACAGACTTTTATGTGCAAAATAAAATTAGGCGTTCTCTGTGTTGAACCTTATTTAGAATGAAGACAAATGAGTAGACTTTACAGGAGGATGGATTTTGTCTCAATGAACCGAAAGACTTTCTGCTGGGGGTTGATCTTCTCATCACTGGAATTGTCCTTTTCGGGCCTGAAGTATCACTTTTCGGATGTGCTACTGAATTAAAGAACAAACAGTGCAGCTTCAGTGGTCCTTTCCCATGCCAAGATTCCATAAGGTAATGGAATTTAACTCATTTCTACAACTAATTTGACCCCTTCTCTGTGGCAGCCACTTCGCTACGCCCTCTAGAAGTTAGGCAAGCCCTCAACAATCTTCACCCGAACATCCAGTCCTCATGACTGGCCAGGATACTTAACAAAGAAAACTATCCTAAAGACATTCAATTCGAGGTCGAGTTTTGAATGAGATACGGACTCTAGTTTCAGAAATGAAAGGAGAAAATGGTAGGATAGACAAATGTTGAGATTTAACATTCTTAAAAAAAATGGACATTTAATTTTACCAGCGACGGAGGTGGTTGTCTGTCAAAAAGTGAATCGCAGTAAAGTAAAACAAAACCTTGACAACGTGCATTTCTCTCGCCTTTGGCCATACTGAAGGGCTGCACTGACGGAAGGGCCGGGGACCGTGGAAGGAGACTGGGCCCTTGCCTTCCAAAGGGGCCCCGCGCTCCCCGCCCTCATCCCGAATGATGGGTTCTGACGCACGGGCCGGCATTCTCGGCCTCTGGGGCCCTGGCATCCTGGCTATGGCTCAGAGGAATGAGAAGAAATGCAAAGGGGCGCCGGCGCGGTCTAAGCGAGTGCTGGTGTGGGCTCTCCTGGGGGCGTGCCTGGCGGCCCTCAACACGTTGCATATTCACCGGTGACCGTGAAGCATGCAAAGCTAAGGGCGCGGTCAGATGCGGCAGGAACCAAGACACCCAGAGAGAAGGGCGGAGGACCAGTTCCACGCGGTCCCGGCCGCGCAGGGGGTGAGCCGGGGAGACCCCGCAGAGCCAGGCAGGGCCGCCGAGGCCGAGACAGGCTTCAGGACACGCCCGCGATGCCGGAGCGCTGCATGCCCGAGTGGTCGGAGCCCAGGAGAGGCGGATGAGGCTGCAGCTGAGGGTCAGCGTCTATGCCAAACACAAACACCCCTGTGGGCTATCCGAGGAGGGGAAGACCTGGTGATCTCGGAAATGACGGCAGAGGGAAGAGAGAGCTTGCACTGCCCAGGGTGCCGTCCCTGGGAAGTGGGAGGGCTGTTTGCGGGGATGCAAAGACCAGCATAGCCGAAAGATGCTACTTGGGGTAAAGGAGAAGTAAGTCTACCTGTGGCGAGTGAGGGCAGAGAAGAGAAACTCCTCAGAATGCATTGCCCTCTTGGAAAGCGCCGCAGCGGCCTCCGTGCGGTCCTTGTGCATCTGCCCTCTCCGCCGGAAAAGGTTGGGTCCCCCGGGAAAGGACCCCACCGTCAGCCCCCTGCACGCCCTCCCGGTCCTCAAGCTCTTTCTCCAGTCACGCTGCACTCCAGGCGTCTGCGCTCACCTGCCCCGCGGCAGGGTGGAAGGCCTGCCGTGATGCTTTTATCCTCTGCCGGCCAAAGTGTGAATTGTGAGGGTGTTCGGGGACTGCGGACAGCTGACCGTGGGCCGGGGTGGAGGGCGTCTAATCATTTTCTATAAATAACTGAACTTTCTCCAGCTGGTAATGATTTTCTGTCTCTCTCGGCAAAGCCTGAACTTGAACCGCGAAGCAAATTGCTCTGACTCCCTCCATGGCTCCTCTGACTGAAAACTAGATGGGGTCAATAAACAGCGGGGGATGGTTCGAGTGAGAACGTACTGCTGTTCTTCTCTTGCCACTGATGAGTTTTAAATACATTTGATTTCTAGACGTTGAATTAGGGATTCATCAAAGCCCGGGGACAGGTCCAAACAGAATCCCAGACTTTCTGTTCCCTGCTGAGGGTTGGGAAAAGCTGCTTCTGCAATTTTTCCTGAGTAGAAAATTTTAGCCGAGGGTCAAAACGACGGGGAGAATTCCCACCAAATGCATGATGCAAAGCAAGGTCTGGTCTGTTAAAATCCTATTAACTGGCTCACAAATTTCCCGTTTTCACACACAAAAAAACCCCCAAAAAACAAAACCTGCCCAGCTTGCCTGTTGGGTTCTTATTCATACGTGGAGCAATGCTTCTCGGAGGAGATGGTAAATACAGTTTCTGTCAGCCAATCAGACGGAGGGTTTCCAATGAAGTGATAAGCCCCAGGGAATTCAGAAGTTTCAGAGAGGAGGTGGAAAATGAAAGCTGAGTTATGTTTCTGTGAGTTGCCTTGTGCCAAACAGCCAAAGAGATAAGGTGGGTTACAGGATATAAAAATATCTGCTCAAACCACTCAGGGTGGGAAATGGGGCTCCAGAACTGTCTGCTTTAGAGCTGTGACAAACCCTGGGGGCCAGGATGGAGGGGAAGCTTTGAGAGCTGTAAGCACTTTCCAGCATCTGTAGGAAACTGCATGTACCCTGTGTGTGTGTGTGTGTGTGTGTGTGTGTGTGTCTGTGTGTGTGTGCGTGTGTGCATGTGTGCTCACTCACTCATGTCTGACTCTGCAGACCTATAAACTGTAGCCCAAGAGGCTCCTCCGTCCATGGAATTTTCCAGGCAAGAATGCTGGAGTGGGTTGCCATTTCCTTCTCCAGGGGGTCTTCCTGACCCAGGGATCGAACCTGCATCTCCTGCCTTGGCAGGTGGATTCCTTACCACTGAGCCCCCTGGGAGGCCCACGTACCCCACGAGAAGAGCCTAATCTCTGGAGCTGCCTTCTTCTGCAGTGAATCCTCTAGAACTTCGACTGATTTAAACGCACACAAAGAGTGAATCTGCATTCTTACCGAAATCCAATCTTCGCTCCGGAATGTGGAGCGCAGAGAAGAATTACGGCGGGAGAGAGTTCATGGAAGATAGAGAGGCTTCCTGTAATTGCAAACTCGATCCTGCCTCGAGGGGCTGGATCGATGGGGGTTCACCGGGATTTATCGACAGGCCAAGGCAATCGACCAAGAAGAGCTGAGCTTTCGTCTTCTGCTTAGAGAACCGGTAGGGCTTTGGTGTCCTCCGCTACAGCCCTGACTCCCCCTGTGGAGGCCCGTTGTAAGCTTGGTTAGGGAGCTTTGGTGCGTTGAGACTCCGGAGGATGCAGTAACGGTATTTTTGAGACTTTTGTCAGAATGCTGCTTATCTGGGTCCCATTTGCTTCCTGCCAAAAAGGGAAGGTTGCTAATCTGGTTGGTGAGCTTAGACGATGCTCTGATACCTGGCCCAAGTCCTCCCGATAGAAGGGGACATTTCTCACCCCAACTGCTGGGAGCAGTAACTACGGCCAGCTCACTGGTGAGCCCTCCCAGGAATCGTCCCTGGCTTCAGAGAGCTGCCTTGCTCAAGGTCATGCCGCTCCCCCAGGACTGGCCTTTGTTCAGCGACATTGACCTAGAGACTGTCATACTGAGTGAGAAAGTCAGACAGGGAGGGAGAACCATGGTATGACACCCCCTGTATGTGGAATATAGAAAGAAATGGTGCAGATGAACTTCCTTACAAAACGGAAACAGACTCACAGTCTTAGAGAAGGAACTTATGGTAACAGGTAACTTAAAATGTATTTATTTTTAATTGGAGGATAATTGTTTGGCAAATACTCTCTTGGTGTCCGCCATACATCAACACGAATCTGCCGCCGGTATCCGCCTGTCCCCCCCACCCCCGTTGGCCCTCCCTCTCACTTCCCACCCCCTCCCACCCCTCTGGGCTGCCACAGAGCCCTGGGTTCGAGGCCCCTGAGTCACACAGAGAATTCCCATGGGTTGTCTGTTTTCCGTACGGTGCTATGTACGTTTCCACGTCACCCTTTCAGCTGGTCCACCCTCTCTTTCCCCAACTGTATCCACAAGTCTGTTTCCTCTGTCGGCCTTCACTGTGCTCACTATGCTGCTGCCCTGCATACACAAATGACTTTCGGTGCCTGAATACAAAGGCCCAGGCTATTCGTCTCAATCCACGACTGTCTCAGAGGTGGACAGAGGCCCTTATGGCATCTGCACGGCTGTTCAATTTCTCTCTGTCTGTCATACTCTTCACTCAGTACAAAAGTCTCTTATTACCTGGCTTTTTACACTGCCCGTCACCCAACATCCAAGGGGTGATCCTAAAACCCCCTCCAATAAATTCCTTGCATATACAGATTTCTGCTTCCAAGTCTATTTCTGGGAGGACGAACCTCAGAGGGTGAGAGGCTAGGATATTAATTATGGCTTATCTGTTGTAGAGCTGAGTCATTGTTTTTAGGTAAGTTATGTAACTTGAACTTTTAAATAGTATTAAGGAGGACTTGAGATATGTTCTTTTCCTAAGGGGTCTTGGGTTGCAAAAGGCTTGGCCACACTCTGTTATAATTTCAAGAACCAGCTTGGAGCAAGAAGATAGATTTTTTTTTTTGGGCTGGAAAACTTTCTGGAACTTGAAAACTCATACCTGTCAACTGTGTGTCAGATTTCCAGGTTGAGTATAACTGCTTGTTTACTGACTTATGTCATCTTAGCAAAGCTGCTTTCTCTTTAACTGCTCTGGCTGCTATCGGAGCAGCCGTGACAACCCTCTCATTCATACCCTGAACCTTGGAGAAGTCTAATCACGCCCCCTCTGTCTGCTGCCTTATCCTCCCCTCCTCAGAAGAGTCGAGGCGTTTTATTTCCTTTGTTTGCTTTCTTACTGAAACAGTACTATACCCAGACAGCATTGTTTCCAGGGAGACAGTGAAAAGTGAAAGTTAACTCAAAGAACTCTAAGGAGAGGAGTTGATAAATTACAAGAGATGCCACTGGGTTAGAGGAAGGCAGAAACACCTCCTAGGTATTTTGGAGATAAATAGAGGACTTTTTAACAAGGTTATACTGAAGACTTGGAGGTCTTCATAAAAGCTGGTATATATTTAATTAATGATTATAAGAATGGGTTAATATTTACCCGAGGAGCCTATTATTACTCATGAGTTGGGGGAAAAATAATCAGTACATATCTAGGTCCAAGAAGTAAATTACGGATGTTACATTTTCTTGCCTTCTGTCTTTGAAGAGAGTTGAAAGTGACCCATCTTTCCCAGTGCCCATCTATCAGTTTCATACCTCTTGTCATTTACTATAGGTCACTATGCTATTCTCCCTGGTTCCTTTTATTTCCTTTAATGCTGCAGAATGTTTGGGGTTTTTTGGAGGAGATCAAAGCTAGTCATTATTATCAAACACTTCTGTGTTCCTTTGTATTTAAATCAGAACAGGGGAAGTATGTGGCATTGTTGGATATGGCCTAATGCTACTATTGAAAGCATTTTGAAAGATTGCTTTTATGCAAACTGGTATGTGAGTGGGCCAAGAAAGGGATGGAGGGACGTGACAGAGCAAGGTGAAATTTTAAGTCTAGACTAATGGGAAATGGAGGATGAAGAGGGGCAAGGTTTTCTTGTCATCTGAATGTGTCATATCAAGTCAAAAGGATGAGGACCAGGCAAACTTCTCAGCTCCTCGAATAACTGATTTTCCTGAAAACAGAAACAACAAAACACACCCCCCCCCCACACACACAATATCGAGTTACTTAGTAGGGATCAGAAAGACAGAAGAAATGATTCCTCTACCCTTTTCGGAGTCCGTATACTCGTCAGAGTGATGGTGCCTCCAGCCCACTGCCCAGGCTACGCAGTGAGTGGTCCACGGTCCAGGAAAAGCGGTGCGGCCCGTGGCCACTAGAGGGCAGCAGAGAGCTGCTCCTGGAGCGGATGCTCCTGACCGAGGGAGAGCAGGTCCCCAAGGTGACCTCCTCCGTCCTGTCCTCCAGGGGAGAGAGGGGCCCTCCCTTTATCTCGGGAAGATACGCCAGCCAGGACTCCTGCTCCCAGACTGCACTCTGTGGGGCTTCCATTCAGGGAGTTTTAGCTGTGAAACCTGAGTCTCGGCGTTCTCGTCCATAAAATGGGGATAGTAATAGTAAGAAACCCATAGACCTGTGAGCTATAAGTGCAAAAAGGCTGCATTCAATCAGTTCAGTCAGTTCAGTCACTCAGTCGTGTCCGAGTCTTTGCGACCCCATGAATCGCAGCACGCCAGCCCTCCCTGTCTATCACCAACTCGCAGAGTTTATCCAAACTCATGTCCACTGAGTCAGTGATGCCATCCAGCCATCTCATCCTCTGTCGTCCCCTTCTCCTCCTGCCCCCAATCCCTCCCAGCATCAGGGTCTTTTCCAATGAGTCAGCTCTTCACATCAGGTGGCCAAAGTATTGGAGTTTCAGCTTCAGCATCAGTCCTTCCAATGAACACACAAGACTGATTTCCTTTAGGATGGACTTGTGGTATCTCCTTGCAAACCAAGGGACTCTTAAAAGTCTTCTCCAACACCACAGTTTAAAAGCATTAATTCTTTAGTGCTCAGCTTTCTATATGGTCCAATTCTCACATATATGACTACTGGGAAAGCCATAGCTTTGACTAGACAGACCTTTGTTGGTAAAGTAATGTCTCTGCTTTTTAAAATACTGTTTAGGATGGACACAGCTTTTCTTCCAAGGAGCAAGCATCTTTTAATTTTATGGCTTCAGTCACCATCTGCAGTGATTTTGGAGCCCAAGAAAATAAAGTCTGTCAGTGTTTCCACCGTTTCCCCATCTATTTGCCATGAAGTGATGGGACTGGATGCCATGATCTTAGTTTTCTGAATGTTGAGCTTAAAAAAAAAGTTTTAGGTCAACTTTTTCACTCTCCTCTTTCACTTTCATCAAGAGGCTCTTTAGTTCTTCTTCACTTTCTGCCATAAGGGTGGTGCCATCTGCGTATCCAAGGTTATTGATATTTCTCCCAGCAATCTTGATTCCAGCTTGTGCTTCATCCAGCCCAGCATTTTACATGACGTACTCTGCATATAAGTTAAATAGGCTGACAATATACAGCCTTGATGTACTCCTTTTCCAATTAAGAATTAGTCCACTTTTCCATATTTTGTTTTAACTGTTGCTTCTTGACCTGCATACAGATTTCTCAGGAGGCAGATCAGGTGGTCTGGTATTCCTATTTCTTGAAGAATTTCCCACAGTTTGTTGTGATCCACACAGTCAAAGGCTTTGGTATAGTCAATAAAACAGAAGTAGATGCTTTTCTGAAATTCTCTTGCTTTTTCAATGACCCAATGGATGTTGGCAATTTGATCTCTGGTTCCTCTGCCTTTTCTAAATCCAGCTTGGACATCTGAAGGTCACGGTTCAGGTACTGCTGAAGCCTCTCTTGGAGAGGGGCTCTGGCTGCAGCAGACCTGGGTCACGCAGTGTGTGGCATACGCCCTCTTGGAGGAGGTCGCCACTAGTCCCCCCATAAAGCCACCGAGCAGACGAGAACCCCCGGGGAATCTCACTTTGGAGGCCAGTGGGGCTTGATTATAGAACTTCCGCAGGACTGGGGAAACAGGCTCTTGGAGGGCACAAACAAAGCCTTGTGCACACAGGAGCCGGGAGAAGGGAGCAGTGTCCTCACAGAAACGGGGTCAGACTTGCCTGCGAGTGCCCGTGCGTCTCTGGTAGAGGCGTGGATGGACAGTTTGACCTCAGGCCAAACAACAGCCCTGCCCATCCACAGAAAATCGGGTTAAAGATTTACTGTCATTCAATATGAAGTGAAGTGAAAGTTGCTCAGTTGTGTCAGACTCTTTGCGACCCCAGGGACTGTACAGCCCATGGGATTCTCCAGGCCAGAATACTGGAGTGGGTAGCCTTTCCCTTCTCCAGGGGATCTTCCCAACCCAGGGATCAAACCCAGGTCTCCTGCATCGCAGGTGTGTTCTTTATTCTCTGAGCCACAAGGGATACTGTGACAGATACTGTCATGTCTGACACTTTGCGAGCCCATGGACTATAGCCTGCCAGACTCCTCTGTCCATGGGAATTTCTAAACAAGATTCCTGGAGTGGATTGCCATGCCCTCCTCCAGGGGATCTTCCCAACCCTGGAATTTAACTCAGGCCTCTTTCTTCTCCTGCATTGTCAGCTGGATTCTTTACCACTGAGCCACCTGGGAAGCCCTTGATAAAAATGACCATTGCAAAACTAAAGATTCTGTGTCACTGAGCTATTTCAGAGAATTTGCAATTAGAGATTTTTTTTTTTTTTTTTTGATAACTTGTCCTGGATCGACTTTTTAATCACTCATAACACTGTTCCTCTCTGAGCTCAGAAGCAGGTCCACAATGACCTCCCTACAATACACAAGCTTCAGGCAGTCACTCCCAGACAGAGTTTCAGAGTGAGGAGACCTGGATGACAAAATGAAATTGTCAGTTGATGGTAGACCTGAGGAGAGGTGGCTTCCCTAGTAGCTCAGATGGTAAAGCTTCTGTCTGCAATGCAGGAGACGTGGGTTCGATCCCTAGGTCAGGAAGATCTCCTGGAGAAGGAACTGGCGACCCACTCCAGTATTCTTGCCTGGAGAATCCCATGGACAGAGGAGCCTGGTGGGCTGCAGTCCATGGGGTCACAGAGAGTCAGACACGACTGAGGGACTAACACACACAGACCGAGGAGAGAAGGAATTAAAGTCTTAAAGAACCAGCTTCCTAAATATGCTCTTTCCGTTTGGATGTCGGGAGGCTAGATTGAAGTGGCATAGTTAAAAATACGTTTCATTACCTTTAAATCTAGCGCTCACTTTAACTGGGTAAGCATATGTAATTTAGGGCTTTAAGGTTTTGTATTTCCCAAAATGTTGGTTCTCAAGGAAGTTAATATCATTGCAGAAAGCTGAATTCCAAACTGGCTCTTCCTTTGAATGTTACAGTAAAAACAGGCTTATGGAAGCAATGCTCTGGGCACAGTATCAAGTCAGATTCCATGGGAGACTAGACACTGTGGGGGAGGCAGTCCAGAATCCAGCCTCACAGGGTCTGAATCCAATATGCCTCTCTGTACATATTACTTCCTGCTGGACATTTCTGCACAGAAAGGTGCTGGAAGATGTCATTTTGTAAGATCCAAATAACTAGTGATAGAGCGTTTAGGGTCACAATGGCAGAAACATTTTTCTTCTGTTGACCCTCTGAGGAATGTCATAAATATCGCCAACTATTGACTTTTCGCTACCTGTTTTTTTCCTCTGGTTGATGATGCATCCAACTCTGCTTAATGGACAAAGTTACTCACTAATCACTGGGATAGACAAATAAACAAAAATGATCTACACTAAAAGCGTACTGTGGGGAACGTAAAGTGGGGTTTTGGTTGAATTAAGCTAAATATAAGTCAACGGTGGGATGTGGCAGACAAGAGAGAATGCAACCTGAGATTACTCAGGCACTGTGTCTGGAAGAAGGGAAGTGTTAGGCCAGGGGCCCTCAGTATCTCTAGCATCACTGATTTCTTTGAAAACATGTGAGCTATGAAACGCTCTCAGAAGAAGTCCTGTAAGTATAAAAATTTGAGTTGACTGCTGCTGCTGCTGCTAAGTCGCTTCAGTCGTGTCCGACTCTGTGCAACCCCATAGATGGCAGACCATCAGGCTCCCCCATCCCTGGGATTCTCCAGGCAAGAACACTGGAGTGGGTTGCCATTACCTTCTCCAATGCATGAAAGTGAAAAGTGAAAGTGAAGTCGCTCTATCGTGTCCGACTCTTTGCAGTAAATATTCTTCCCTAACCGCCAGATGCTGTCAATATTTAGTTTCATCTTCAGCACTTCCTATGGACTGAGAACAGCTCACGCTCATGAAAAAGTAATCACTTCCCTGTTCTCTCAGCCCACCTGGGAGTAAGTTGGGTGAGTGGGTTCTCTCAGGACGGAGACTCTCATGACTCTGACAAGGTCACACCTGGCCCAGCAAGTGGGGACAACTCCTGAGGTTTCGGGACTCTTGATATGGTCAACTTTGTAGATCAGGCTTCCCTTCCAGTCAAGGTCAGAAACAGAGGTGAGAAAAGAATCTGGGAACTGCGGACTACTTTGTAACCAGAAGACCCAGAGAGCAGAGCGGTTCCATGGAGACTTCCTGGTTAGTGAAATGCATGCTGACATGTTTAGGGGAAAATGTAGGAATGTCTGCTAATTACTCTGAAATGCATCAAAAAATAAGGGTGATGTGTGGATAGGAATAAACAAATAGACATATAACTGGACAAATCTAAGTGAAGTTCTTCTTTCTGCTTGAAAATGTTCACATTAAAATTTGCAAACAAAGAAAAATGGAATTCACTCAACAAGGTCAGTCCTGATGGTAATAAGTAACTGAATGGAAACATGCCCTCACTCTGGTTACTACCAGGAAATGAAAGTTATGTCACAGTAATCAGTGCAGATTGTATCTGTTATTGATCTTCTGGGAACCTGTCTCACTTTATATCCTCAGTTTTGTATGATCATCATTCATTAGAGAAACAAGTTTTTACAGAACTCCAGTTTCTCCTCATTCAGGCTCAAGACAGTATATGGTGGTGTGCTTCCAACACTAACACTGTGCAGGGTGTGTTCAGGACATCTGCTGCCGCAATTTCCTTGAGAGGCAACATGGGTTGGAAACATCACTGAAAGAACAAAATGTTCATGGATGTGCATGGTAAAACAAAAGTTGTGTTTCCACCCGTTTCTTAGCAGCATAAAGTCACTTGTTTTTAATCAAGAGAAGTGAAACCAGCCACTTCCATATTTAAGTAATTTTCTCTCCTTTTCTGCACCTTAAAGTTATTAGTGATACCATGCTTGTGCTTAGGGCTACTTTGGAAACAAACTGCTGGCTATTTTACATTTCTATTTTTAAAAATAATTTTATTAGATTACTTTTGGCTGTTCTGGAGCTTTGTTGGTGGG
Source organism: Muntiacus reevesi (assembly GCF_963930625.1). Lineage (NCBI taxonomy): Eukaryota > Metazoa > Chordata > Mammalia > Artiodactyla > Cervidae > Muntiacus > Muntiacus reevesi. The sequence goes on along the minus strand of NC_089255.1, from coordinate 95,215,167 downwards.
AGGGCTGTCTCTAGTTGTGGTGAGTGAGGGCTCTCTAGTGTGGTGAGTGAGGGCTCTCTCTAGTTGTGGTGAGTGAGGGCTCTCTCTATTTGTGGTGAGTGAGGACTCTCTAGCTGTGGTGAGTGAGGGCTCTCTCTATTTGTGGTGAGTGAGGGCTCTCTCTAGTGTGGTGAGTGAGGGCTCTCTCTAGTTGTGGTGAGTGAGGGCTCTCTCTATTTGTGGTGAGTGAGGGCTCTCTCTAGTTGTGGTGAGTGAGGGCTCTCTAGTGTGGTGAGTGAGGGCTCTCTAGTGTGGTGAGTGAGGGCTCTCTCTAGTTGTGGTGAGTGAGGACTCTCTCTAGTTGTGGTGAGTGAGGGCTCTCTCTAGTTGTGGTGAGTGAGGACTCTCTCTAGTTGTGGTGAGTGAGGGCTCTCTCTAGTTGTGGTGAGTGAGGGCTCTCTCTAGTTGTGGTGAGTGAGGACTCTCTCTAGTTGTGGTGAGTGAGGGCTCTCTAGTGTGGTGAGTGAGGGCTCTCTAGTTGTGGTGAGTGAGGGCTCTCTCTAGTTGTGGTGAGTGAGGGCTCTCTCTAGTTGTGGTGAGGGAGGGCTCTCTAGTGTGGTGAGTGAGGGCTCTCTAGTGTGGTGAGTGAGGGCTCTCTAGTTGTGGTGAGTGAGGGCTCTCTAGTGTGGTGAGTGAGGGCTCTCTAGTGTGGTGAGTGAGGGCTCTCTAGTTGTGGTGAGTGAGGGCTCTCTCTAGTTGTGGTGAGTGAGGGCTCTCTCTAATGTGGTGAGTGAGGGCTCTCTCTAGTTGTGGTGAGTGAGGACTCTCTCTAGTTGTGGTGAGTGAGGGCTCTCTCTAGTTGTGGTGAGTGAGGACTCTCTCTAGTTGTGGTGAGTGAGGACTCTCTCTAGTTGTGGTGAGTGAGGGCTCTCTAGTGTGGTGAGTGAGGGCTCTCTAGTTGTGGTGAGTGAGGGCTCTCTCTAGTTGTGGTGAGTGAGGGCTCTCTCTAGTTGTGGTGAGGGAGGGCTCTCTAGTGTGGTGAGTGAGGGCTCTCTAGTGTGGTGAGTGAGGGCTCTCTAGTTGTGGTGAGTGAGGGCTCTCTCTAGTTGTGGTGAGTGAGGGCTCTCTCCAGTTGTGGTGAGTGAGGGCTCTCTAGTTGTGGTGAGTGAGGGCTCTCTCTAGTTGTGGTGAGTGTGGATTCTCTCTAGTGTGGTGAGTGAGGGCTCTCTCTAGCTGTGGTGAGTGAGGGCTCTCTCTAGTTGTGGTGAGTGAGGGCTCTCTCAAGTTGTGGTGAGTGACGGCTCTCTAGTGTGGTGAGTGAGGGCTCTCTAGTTGTGGTGAGTGAGGACTCTCTCTAGTTGTGGTGAGTGAGGGTGGCTCTCTAGTGTGGTGAGTGAGGGCTCTCTCTAGTTGTGGTGAGTGAGGATTCTCTCTAGTGTGGTGAGTGAGGGCTCTCTCTAGTTGTGGTGAGTGAGGGCTCTCTCTAGTTGTGGTGAGTGAGGGCTCTCTCTAGCTGTGGTGAGTGAGGACTCTCTAGTTGTGGTGAGTGAGGGCTCTCTAATGTGGTGAGTGAGGGCTCTCTCTAGTTGTGGTGAGTGAGGGCTCTCTAGTGTGGTGAGTGAGGGCTCTCTAGTTGTGGTGAGTGAGGGCTCTCTCTAGTTGTGGTGAGTGAGGATTCTCTCTAGTGTGGTGAGTGAGGGCTCTCTCTAGCTGTGGTGAGTGAGGACTCTCTAGTTGTGGTGAGTGAGAGCTCTCTCTAGTTGTGGTGAGTGAGGGTGGCTCTCTAGTGTGGTGAGTGAGGACTCTCTCTAGTTGTGGTGAGTGAGGGCTCTCTAGTGCGGTGAGTGAGGGCTCTCTCTAATGTGGTGAGTGAGGGCTCTCTCTAGTTGTGGTGAGTGAAGGCTCTCTAGTGTGGTGAGTGAGGGCTCTCTCTAATGTGGTGAGTGAGGGCTCTCTCTAGTTGTGGTGAGTGAGGGCTCTCTCTAGTTGTGGTGCGTGAGGACTCTCTAGTTGTGGTGAGTGAGGGCTCTCTCTAGTTGTGGTGAGTGAGGACTCTCTAGTTGTGGTGAGTGAGGGCTCTCTAGTGTGGTGAGTGAGGACTCTCTAGTTGTGGTGAGTGAGGACTCTCTCTAGTTGTGGTGAGTGAGGGCTCTCTCTAGTTGTGGTGAGTGAGGGTGGCTCTCTAGTTGTGGTGAGTGAGGACTCTCTCTAGTTGTGGTGAGTGAGGGCTCTCTAGTGTGGTGAGTGAGGGCTCTCTAGTTGTGGTGAGTGAGGGCTCTCTCTAGTTGTGGTGAGTGAGGGTGGCTCTCTAGTTGTGGTGAGTGAGGGTGGCTCTCTAGTTGTGGTGAGTGAGGACTCTCTCTAGTTGTGGTGAGTGAGGACTCCCTAGTGTGGTGAGTGAGGGCTCTCTAGTGTGGTGAGTGAGGACTCTCTCTAGTTGTGGTGAGTGAGGGCTCTCTAATGTGGTGAGTGAGGGCTCTCTCTAGTTGTGGTGAGTGAGGGCTCTCTAGTGTGGTGAGTGAGGGCTCTCTCTAGCTGTGGTGAGTGAGGGCTCTCTCTAGTTGTGGTGAGTGAGGATTCTCTCTAGTGTGGTGAGTGAGGGCTCTCTCTAGTTGTGGTGAGTGAGGACTCTCTAGTTGTGGTGAGTGAGGACTCTCTCTAGTTGTGGTGAGTGAGGGTGGCTCTCTAGTGTGGTGAGTGAGGGCTCTCTCTAGTTGTGGTGAGTGAGGATTCTCTCTAGTGTGGTGAGTGAGGACTCTCTCTAGTTGTGGTGAGTGAGGGCTCTCTAATGTGGTGAGTGAGGGCTCTCTCTAATGTGGTGAGTGAGGGCTCTCTAGTGTGGTGAGTGAGGACTCTCTAGTTGTGGTGAGTGAGGACTCTCTCTAGTTGTGGTGATTGAGGGCTCTCTCTAGTTGTGGTGAGTGAGGGTGGCTCTCTAGTTGTGGTGAGTGAGGACTCTCTCTAGTTGTGGTGAGTGAGGACTCTCTCTAGTTGTGGTGAGTGAGGGCTCTCTCTAGTTGTGGTGAGTGAGGGTGGCTCTCTAGTTGTGGTGAGTGAGGACTCTCTCTAGTTGTGGTGAGTGAGGGCTCTCTAGTGTGGTGAGTGAGGGCTCTCTAGTTGTGGTGAGTGAGGGCTCTCTCTAGTTGTGGTGAGTGAGGGTGGCTCTCTAGTTGTGGTGAGTGAGGGTGGCTCTCTAGTTGTGGTGAGTGAGGACTCTGTCTAGTTGTGGTGAGTGAGGGCTCCCTAGTGTGGTGAGTGAGGGCTCTCTAGTGTGGTGAGTGAGGACTCTCTAGTTGTGGTGAGTGAGGGCTCTCTAGTGTGGTGAGTGAGGGCTCTCTCTAGTTGTGGTGAGTGAGGGCTCTCTAGTGTGGTGAGTGAGGACTCTCTCTAGTTGTGGTGAGTGAGGGCTCTCTAGTGTGGTGAGTGAGGGCTCTCTCTAGTTGTGGTGAGTGAGGACTCCCTAGTGTGGTGAGTGAGGGCTCTCTAGTGTGGTGAGTGAGGACTCTCTCTAGTTGTGGTGAGTGAGGGCTCTCTAATGTGGTGAGTGAGGGCTCTCTCTAGTGTGGTGAGTGAGGGCTCTCTCTAGTTGTGGTGAGTGTGTGCTCTCTCTAGTGTGGTGAGTGAGGGCTCTCTCTAGTTGTGGTGAGTGAGGGCTCTCTCTAGTTGTGGTGAGTGAGTACTCTCTAGTTGTGGTGAGTGAGGATTCTCTCTAGCTGTGGTGAGTGAGGGCTCTCTCTAGTTGTGGTGAGTGAGGATTCTCTCTAGTTGTGGTGAGTGAGGGCTCTCTAGTTGTGGTGAGTGAGGGCTCTCTCTAGTTGTGATGAGTGAGGACTCTCTAGTTGTGGTGAGTGAGGGCTCTCTCTAGTTGTGATGAGTGAGGACTCTCTAGTTGTGGTGAGTGAGGGCTCTCTCTAGTTGTGGTGAGTGAGGACTCTCTAGTTGTGGTGAGTGAGGGCTCTCTCTAGTTGTGGTGCGTGAGGACTCTCTAGTTGTGGTGAGTGAGGGCTCTCTCTAGTTGTGGTGAGTGTGGACTCTCTCTAGTTGTGGTGAGTGAGGACTCTCTCTAGTTGTGGTGAGTGAGGACTCTCTAGTTGTGGTGAGTGGGGGCTCTCTCTAGTTGTGGTGAGTGAGGGCTCTCTCCAGTTGTGGTGAGTGAGGACTCTCCCTAGCTGTGATGAGTGAGGGTGGCTCTCTAGTGTGGTGAGTGAGGACTCTCTAGTGTGCTGAGTGAGGATTCTCTCTAGTTGTGGTGAGTGAGGGCTCTCCAGTGTGGTGAGTGAGGGCAGCTGTCTAGCTGTGTTGTGTGAGGGCGGCTCCAGTTGTGGCGAGTGAGCGCAGCTCTCCAGCTGCGGGGCAGGGGCCTCTCCCTGGGTTACCCCTCTTGTGGCAGAGTCCTGGGTCTAGCGCGGGCGGGCTTCAGGAGTGGGGCGCCTGGGCTCGGGAGCTGCGGCTTCCTGGCTCTAGAGGACCGGTGAAGAGTTGTGGCACAGGGGCCTGGTTGCTTTGTGGCCTGTGGTATCTCAGAGGGACAGGGATGGAAGCTGTGTCTCCTCCATTGGCTGGTGGTATCTACCACCGAGGCACCAGGCAAACCCTTCTTTTACATTTCTTTGTCTTTCTAGGTGTGTATGTGTGTGTACCTGTGTGTGATTCTATCCACCTTGCCCTGAAGCCCGTAAACTTCATGTTTCATTTTGATTGCACTTAATCATAAAATATAGTCTTTGCTATTAAATTGAGATAGTAAATGGATCTATTTCTGTGTTATTTGATGACACAATTTTAAACATTCCATTTGTCCTTGTAAAAAAAATAAATTCAAACTAACAGGAAAGTCACAAAAACAGTGCAGAGTCCCCATCTATCTTTCACCTGCATTCCCTATTACTGACAAGCAAATTCACACAGTTATAATACTGTTAACTATTCTATAGACTTTATTAGTCTTCCACCAGAGAATCCTACGCTATATTCTCTGTGGTCTGTTTCTCAGTTATTCCTTGTCTTTCACAAACTTGAGACTTCTCGAAAGGACAGACCACTTGTTTTCCAGTGTTTCTTTCAGTTGTGTTTGTTCAATGTGTTCTCATGATAATCGAGGTTTTGTATTTGGGCAAGAATCCCGCGGAAGGGATATGCCCTTCTCAGTGTATGATGTCAGAGTGTACAGGTTGTTAAATCTTATTAGCAGTGAGGACTTATTACTATGATCACTTGTTTCCCATAGTGTCTGCCAGGTTTCTCCACCAGTAAGTTACTACTTTTCTCTTTGGGATTAATAAATAATTCATGGGGAGGTATCAGGAACCATGCAAAGATTCCATTTCTCATCAATCCTTCACCCACTAATTTTAGCATCCTTTGCTGATTCTCTTTTTGTTTGTCTCCTTTTTGTCTTTGACTGTCCTGAGGAGGCACATGGGGTCTTAGATCCGCAAGTGAAAGTGAAAGTCGCTCAGTCCTGTCTGACTCTTGGTGACCCCATGGACTATACGGTCCATGGAATTCTCCAGGCCAGAATACTGGAGTGGGTGGCCTTTACCTTTTCCAGGGGATCTTCCCAGCCCAGGGATTGAACCCAGGTCTCCCGAATTGCAGGCAGATTCTTTACCAGCTGAGCCACCAGGGAAGCCCAACCAGGAATCAAATTCATGGCCCCTGAGATAGAAGCACAGAGCCTTAACCACTGGACCACCAGAGGATTTCAATTGACTCCTGCCTGTGACATGATTTCTGTGTTTGTATAATGGAAATTTGGTAGAAGTTATAGCATATGCGCGTGTGTATTTCTATCTTCTGTTTATATCTGTCATCTATTTATGTACCTATTTTCTGTATATCTGTCTGTCTCTATCTACCTAACTTTGAGTTCAAACTGATACTTCAGATTTTAATCTATTCTAGTCTTTCCCCTTTACTTGTAACTCTTTTCTCTGATAGTGAGAAACCAGATTCTTACCACATCACCAAGTTTCATAAAAATCAGATTCCAATTACCCACAATATATTGACTTATTTGCTCAGTCCTGGCATACACATAATGCAGTTTTATAATCGTTAACCCAGTGCCCTGTGAAAAATTTACTAAAATCCAATTTTGATGTACAGGGCTGTTTGCCTTTAGCCTCACAGGATGCAGTCAAATGCTGTTTTTCAAAGTCACTTAGAGGAGGGTTTTCCTTCCCCACCTCCATTGGTGAGACATGTTACTCATTTTCAGTACATTCAGGTTCATTTGTTGCTGTTCCATTTGGAGTTCTTCTACATCATGATTAATCTTTGTTGCTTATTTGTTTATTAAAAAAGTAAACCAGCATACTAACACATATATATGGAATTTAGAAAGATGGTAATGATAATCCTATATGCAAAACAGAAAAAGAGACACAGATGTACAGAACAGACTTTTGGACTCTGTGGGAGAAGGTGAGGGTGGGATGTTTCGAGAGAACAGCATCAAAACATGTATATTATCTATAGTGAAACAGATCACCAGCCCAGGTTGGATGCATGAGGCAAGTGCTCGGGCCTGGTGCACTGGGAAGACCCAGAGGGATCGGGTGGAGAGGGAGGTGGGAGGGGGGATCGGGATGGGGAACACATGTAACTCCATGGCTGGTTCATGTCAATGTATGGAAAAAACCACTACAATATTGTAAAGTAATTAGCCTCCAACTGATAAAAATAAATGGGGGGGGGGGGCGCGAAGTAAACCAGAGAAGTGTTTACGTTATTCCCAAGTCCCCATTTTGCCATTTCATTCCCACCCAGTCTGTTGGCACTTATCTCATTAGTATTCTGAGCTATTTCTTTCCTAAGAGATGCATGGATACATTTATGTTTTTATATGCTTCCTTACCAGAAAAACAGTATACTATAGATTTATAGTCATTCCTTGCTATCCACGGTGGATTGGTTTCCAGGGCATTCCCCCCCTCTCCCCGCCCCAAATACCAAAAATCCACATCAAGTCCCTTATATACAATGGTATGGTATTTGCATACAACCTACATACATCCTCCCATATACTTTAAATATCTAGGTTGCTTATAATACCAAATGCAATATAAATGAGAGGTAAATAGTTGTAGGTACCATGTAAATGTGCTTGTGAACAGTTACTGGTGCACCAAATTCAAGTTTTGTTTTGTGAAACGTTCTGGAACTGAAAAAGAAAGTATTTTTGACCTGTGGTTGGTTGAATCCATGGATTTGGAACCACAGATCAGGAAGGCCCTCCTGCATTTGGTCCTGTGCTTTTTCCATTTAGCATCAGATCCTAAATGTCGCCTTGTATCAGCTCTTAGAGCTCCTATCTCCTCTTCTTCTGTTGTCAAGGACTCCAGTGAGTGAGAACACTGTGCCTTATTCAAACAGGACCCTGTGCTTTATGCATACTGTAAGGTGTAATTATTTAGGTTACTTCCAGCGTTTAGTATAGTAGGGATAATGTTGTAATAAGTAAGCTTTTGAATACGTCTACCTTTGTATTGTTGGAGGCTTGTTTGTAGTGTCAGTCCCTAGAAGTGGGTTAGCTGAGTCAAGTGTGAATTCATAGGTAGCTTTGCTAGCTTTTGCCAGGTTTCCTTCCACAGGTTGCTGCTGTTTGGTATATTTGCCAGTACTGTCTGAGGGTACCTCTCCCCGCAACCTTACCGCGAAGACCTGTTCTCATACACTGATCTTTGTCAGTCTAACAGGTGAGAAATGCCAGTCCAGTGTTGTTTCAATTTGCATTTCTCGCATTATAAATGAAGTTCAATATTTTTAATGTATTTAGGTACCATTTTTAATATCTCGCTTGTGTGTGTGTGGATTTCTGTTGACGTCTTTTTCTCACTTTTCTGTTAGGATTTCGGTCTCTCTGTTTTTAAGAGTTTGTCTGCAGCCCGGGAATTTAGTCTTTTGTTTGTGATATCCTTTCCAAATATTTTCTTCTGGTGAATCAACTGTTTTTTGACTTTGTTTGTTTTTTATAGTGTTTTTCTCTATGAGAAATTGAAAAATTGCACAGTCGCATTTTTCAAGCTCTCTTCTCTTGTGGCTCGTTCTGAGTCACAGTTAGAAAGCTTTTCTCCAACCCTGAGGTCGAGAGAACACTCACCAGGCTTCTTCTCTGCAGCTCCCCTCCCCTCCCGTCCTCCCATCTCTCCCCGTGCCCCCTCCTCCTCCTCCTCCTCCTTCCCGTATTCAGATCCCTGACCCATTTATTCATTTGGGGTTTATTTTCCTGTATGCCATGAGGCGTGGATCATTTTCTGAGTGGCAGCACAGTTTTTGCATCACCACTGGTTTATAAAGTCCACTGTGGGACTGCCCGGCTGGTCCCCCGACGCAGACTCCAGGCTCCCAGCGCAGGGGGCCTGGGTTTGATACCTGCTCAGGGAACTCTACTCCCCCATGCCACAAGTAAGGTCGAAGATGCAAGTGCAGCAACTTAGACCTGGAGCAGCACAATAAATAAGTAAATATTCAAGAGCCCGTTGCTGCTCCAGAGACTTAAGGCGTCGCTGGTAAGAGTTGGCTTCTAGGCTCTCGCTGTGCATGTCCGAGCCAGGCCCCGCCTGCTTTGCGGTAGGTGATCCTGCCTGGCAGGGCTGGTTCCCCTTGTCTTGTTCTTTTGACAAAAATTTTTCAAATCTTTTTTATCCCCTCTGTTTTTCCTTTTGAAAATTATGATTGTCTTAGGCTCAATTAATGTTCTTTATACTGAATTCAATTTTATCAGGTGTGATTATAATAATCCCTTTTAAAAAAGTTTAAATTTACATGCATATATTAGTTGTTTCCACTTAAAGAAAAAAAAGTGATACATTCACAAAAATAACTCCTGAAAAGCTAATTTAAAGTGAGACAAAGCAACAGTGGGAGCCAGCCTCCCGCTCTTTCTGCCCCCATCCTGCCTCTTTTTTCATGTATGAGGTGGAACCCTTTTCAGACCTTTCCATTATTTGTTTCTTATGTTTACTTCTATATTGCTAACTAATATACTCAATCACTATCTTTTGATTTGATAATTAAAACATTATTTAATAACTTTCAATCATGGTAGCCCCCAATTATCTTTGAACAGGGAGATTCCAAAATAATTCATATTGGCTTTTTTTTGACAATTATTTTCCTTTTACATTTAACTGGACATCATTTTTTTAGTAATAATTTTCCTTCCAGTAATTTGGAACACATAGTCAAATTTATTGTTCTTCATATTATTGATTTTAATATTTAAAATACTTATACTCAACTTCAGTTTCTGAAATTATTGGTGACTATTGACTCTTCCCTTGAAAGGTGAAAAATCAGTTTACTTTTAATGGCCCATAATATACCCGCTATCCATTTCTACCTTCTGTTCTGTATTAGTAGACTCAAGAGTTTTTATTATAGCTCATTATAATTAAAATGATAAATACTTATAATGAACTGTAATGGAACCTTAATAAACTATAATGGTATAGTAAATACATTAATAAAACTAAAATGCTATTATAAACTATAACATAATACTATAATATAAACCTGAAATAAAATGTTTTTTAGTAAGAATTAAGATATTTGTATTCAGCCTTCTAACAATAGTCAGAAATAACTTTCTAGACTAAATCTTCTGCTGAAATAGTTCAAAGGTCTTTCTAGTCCTTTCATATAGAAATTTATACATCTGTGATTATTTATTTTGATTTTCATCTTGATTAGCAGGGTTATGTTATTCCGGTTATGTTATTCTGATATTTTAAAGAAGAGTATATATTGATTATGCTTCCAGAATCCCTACATAATTGAGAACTTCTTTCTGTTTCTGCCATAAGGAATAAAACCTAAACTGGAAAGTTTTTGGATCATATGTCTCTTTATTCTTTCAGAATTTGGTAGATTAGGTCCACTGTTTTCCAGTATCTACATTTTTTTTTAAAACAAGCTACTTTTGAAATTCAATTGCTTATTCAAGAATGAAGGAATTCTCTTTATGTTGATAAATGTTAGGTAGATTAAATCTATAGTCATGTGTTATTTCAGTTCAGAAGCATTCTCTATTATGCCTTTGAATATTGTATGTTCACTGGTTCCTCTGTTCTCTTTCTCTTCAAGGTCAAATAGTTCGATGTTGGGTCCCTACAGCGGGTTCCCCACATGGACCATCTTCTTCTGAGGACTTTGAATTTTTCCGTTTTCTTTCTATCGTGTGTGATTTTTTTTAAAAGCCTATAGCATTTTAATTTTTCTGGCAATGTTCATTCAGCTTTTTGATGCTACTATTCTGTTTTAATTCCATCTCTTTTTCCATTGAAAACTGTTTTATTATTTCCTCTTTCATCTGAATTTATGGAGGATATGTTCCTTTAATTTCTTTGAGGACGGGAAGCACTGTTGCTGAGAGATTTCTTTTTGTTCCTGGAGGTAAATCTTCCCAAGATTGCTTTCTTTATTGGCGTCTATTTGCTCTTTTTCATCTTTCCGGTTGTTGTGCTTGCAGACAGTTCTTTCCGTATCACTCCTCCTTCATTTAAACATGTTTATTCATTTCCTGAGTGTCAACTGTTCTGTCCTGAACTTCCTCTTGATCCCCTAAACTGTGCTTAGATGCATCTCATTTTGCTTCTTTGCTTTCATGGGGAATGTGCAAATATTTCCTTACGGCACAAGCTCGGAGGGTGGGAAACCGTATTTGCTCAGGTTATTTCCATCTTGTTCTGTCATTTGATTGTTTGATGCCCATGTGAACAAAGCTGGTGGCTGAGAAGCTGGAAAGAGAGGATGGTTAAGAAGGGTCAGAGAAAGATCATCGATTTGTTACCTTGTTCTTTGTTTTACTTTATTCAGCTTTTGGAGGAGAATTTTACCACTATCTTTCCCCCTGAATTTTTCCTGTCTGCTTCTCTATTGTTTTACAATTTTATGTATCTTTTGGTTTTCAACACATACATGTGTGCACATAATGTTATTTACATGGAAAGAGAGGCAGAAAAACAGAGAAAAAGAGGGCAAGAGAGAAGAGAATATCTGGCTGGATTATACTATTACTTAGGCTGAACCCATATCTTATTTCATATGTTCTATACCACACCCAATTCAATGCTCAGCTCATTGCCTTGCTTAAGGCTGTGGGTGTACAAGTTTAGAATGGGGATAGCAGTAACTGACATGGGCTGCTGACCGCCAGGCATGGTAGTCAACACTTTTATACATAGCATGTTTTCTTTTACGGTCTCAATAACCTTAATGAGATAGTTCCCATTATTGTTTCATTTTATGAAATAGACAGTTTTACCAGAAACCACGTGGCTGATCAATAAAGATCCCAGGGAATCAAGCCCTGGACTGTCTGACCCCAAAGCTGAGGCTCTCAACCAACAGGTCCCTTTGAAAGCAAAAGTCTTCAAGTAGGGTGACTGATGCTGCAAGGTCCTGTCTCTTTTCATTTAGTTCAAATATCTACCTGAGGGGCCTCCCTTGTGGTCCAGGGGTTAAGAATTCACCTTCCAAAGCAGGAGACGCAGGTTCGATCCCTAGTCGGGGAACTAAGATCCTGCATGTCCTGGGCCAATGGAGCCCATGCACTGCAATGAAGACTCAGCATAGCCCAAACTAAAAAGAAAACCAAACAAAAAACAAATAGCTTTATGAACCGACTTTCCAAGATTCCCCTTTAGTACGTGACTGACTGCCTCCTTTCTCAAGAAGCCTGGTCCAAACAGGGCTTCTGATCTCAGATTTGCAGGGAAGAAGGAGATTTGAATCCCTTTGATGAAAAAATTGAAGACCAGCCCCTTATGTGTTATAATTTAAAACAGCCCTGCAAATTCAAACTTCGGGGGCCTGGAGCCAACTGTGGAGCCTGCCACGGGAGAACCTGATGTTTTCCGTAGACGGCACTTGTGAGCGACAGCTGTGGATCTGTCCAGGGAGGGTGGGAGGTGAGATTTCGGGCCCTTGCTGCAGTTTGACAAGTTAAACTTCATCTTGCCTGATTGTATTACACCTTCTTCCCTCATTGTTGATCTCAGGGAGGCTGGGAAGACGGGGCCCATCCTCACAGGGCGGAGAAAACTAATGATCATAGAATGAGCCTGTGTGTTTGGTGTGGTGGATCTCTCTGGCCACGTGCGTGCCTGTGAGAGCACTTCAGTATGGTGCAAGAAGTTGCTATGTTGTAGTAAGCTTAAAAATACACACTTTCAGGATTCTTAATATCAAAAATTTAGAAAGTGCTTAAATGTAGTCACAATTCCATTATGCAGAGTTATCTATGTTCCTCTTTTGATGAATCCAGTGTTTTTCTATTAAGAGTTACATGTTTGTGTATATCATATTTACCTAATACGAACAGAATCTTTGAAATAGTAATAAGAAACAACACATTTTTTAAACAACACGTATTTCAACAATAAAATAGCTCATTTTATTTTACCGTGTGTTGTTAATGGCTCCCTGGTAGCCTACTGAATGGGTACATTAATATTTCCTTTACCTGCTAGGAAGCCTTTCTTGGTGTTCATTTCAATCATCTGCAGTGAGATAGGATTTGAACCAAGACCCTCAGTGACTAGAGTGTCTCAGACCTTGGCTGTCTTCCTTTGACCATCATGTTGCGATGGACTTTATGTGACCAGCAAGGGCATCTTCCCCTGGCACCTTCAAGGGATTTGCCCAGGGTGTTGATATTGGGAGGGTGGACAGGGCAATTCATGGGTAAAGATGACAGTCTTTAAGGAATCAAAGCATTGAAGAAATAAGAAAGAGTTTCAGATATATCCATTAAAATGAAAGAGAAAAACAGGAGAGAAAGAGGGGAAAGGAAAGGGGGAGAGAGGAGAGATGGAGGCTTCATTTGTTGTCTGGATGAAACAGACTCAGTTATAGAGAACAGATCAGTGGTTCCCGGTAGGGACTGGGGGAAGGGCAACGTTGGGGAAGAGTGGCAGCTGCAAGCTGCTGGGTCTAAGATAGGCGCAGCGATGCGTTGGAGAACATGAGGAATATGGCCCTTATTTCGTAGTAACTGTAAATGGAAGTGAGTGACTCACTCAGTTGTGTCTGACTCTTTGTGATCCCGTGGACTATGGTCCTCCAGGCTCCTCTGTCCATGGGGTTTTCCAGGCAAGAATACTGGAGTGGGTTGCCATTTCCTTCTCCAGGAGATCTTCCCAATGCAGGGATCGAACCCAGGTCTCCCACACTGCAGGCAGACTCTTTACCATCTGAGCCATCAGGAAAGCCCCAACTGTAAATGAAAAATAACATTTAAAATTGCATTACATGAGACAAGTGCTCGGGGCTGGTGCCCTGGGATGACCCAGAGGGATGGGATGGGGAGGGAGGTGGGAGGGGGGTTCAGGATGGGGAACACATGTAAATCCATGGCTGATTCATGTCAACGTATGGCAAAAACCACTACAATATTGTAAAGTAATTAGCCTCCAACTAATAAAAATAATTGGGGAAAAAATAAATAAAATAAAATTGCATTACACTTTAAAAAATTACTAAAAAATTAAATTAGTTTTTTAAATTAAAAATTTTCAAAACTCCCACAAAAGAGAGAAACAGAGCTGGAACTTTCTTTAAACTCCTCACAAGCTTGGGAATAGAAGCTCTGTCCAGGGAAGCACATGGAGGTGATGTTAATAACTGAGACCAAGTGTGACAGAAATAATTATGCACAGTTTTATAGCACTGTACGGGCCATAGTCCTCTCAGTAAGACTTCCTGGTAGTTTTTCTGTCCTGATAGGACAGTGAGGAAATTGAGGCACAGAAATAGAGACAAGCGCCCTCTGGGGCTCAGAGTGGAGGAGTGTCACCAGACCTCCTTTCAGACCAAGACAGAAGGAGGTGCTTCAGTGGGCTCCCCTGTGGCTCAGCTGTTAAAGAATCCGCCTGCAATGGGGAGACCTGGGTTCCATCCCTGGGTTGGAAAGATCCCCTGGAGGAGGGAAAGGCTACCCACTCCAGTGTTCTGGCCTGGAGAACTCCATGGACTCTGTAGTCCATGGGGTCGCAAAGAGTGGGACATGGCTGAGCGACCTTCACTTTCACTTAGTGGAACTAAAGCAACAACCCCCAGGCCTGGAGCAGTTGTGTTTACGGCCAACATCCTCCAGCCTGCAGTGGGCATGGCTGGACCGTGTCACTCAGAAATGGGGCCAAAACACTCATCACACTAGGAAATCCTGAACGCTGTCTTGAGGTAACAACTGAGAATCATTCAAGGGTCCATTTTTAGTAATTCGCACACACTTCTCATCCCTTTCAGACACCTTCTTTCCTCTCTTCTCCCAAAATTTATTCCCTTGGTGCTTTTTAAAGAAGCCAAAGCCTGAAGTTCATGCTTTGATTTCAAAATGGCCACTCATTCTAGTACAAGATAGATTCTCAAGTGGGTGGACTTGGGCCCTAGAGGCTGGCGGGAATTAAGGTTGCTTTGATGAGGATGTGTTATTTCTGACCTTGAAGGTAGTGCTTGTGGAGACTTCTCTGAGTGTCTAGAGAGGTGGAGGGAACTGGGCTGTGGTTAGATGTGGTCTCATTCTATCTGAAGTCCTAATACCGCAAGCCGGTATTAGGACGCTTGGTAACTAATGCAAGTGAAGTGGCTCCGAGGATGGGGCGATTCTGGTCAGGCAAGTGGGTTTCATTGTAAAAGTGGACGACGACTGTGGAGGGACACCTATTTTCACAGAGTGATGGCAGCATCATGACGTCAAAAACCCTCAACAAACCAGGATACCTGTGAAAAGGATAAACTGCTTAGTTGACTTTTTTAGTCCACAGAAATTTAGCAGAAACTGTAGACTTTGAAAAAGCAAGGGCGTTATAGGAACCACAGATGGGTCTTGGTTTTGTCCTTGAGAATTTATAGAACCTGAGGCCAGTCATAATCATAAGGGGTTTGACTTATGTCATAGGCCTCCCAGCGGTGCCTCTAGAGGCATTAGCTGCTTTTGGGGGCTTCCCTGGGAGCTCAGCTGGTAAAGAATCTGCTTGCAATGCAGGAGACCCTGGTTTGATTCCTGGGTCAGAAAAATCCCCTGGAGAAGGGATAGGTGATCATACATTCTAGCCAACAAATTTTTTCAGTAGCCAGGGCTTCCCTGGTGGCTCAGACGGTAAAGAATCCTCCTGCAACACTGGAGACGCAGATTTGATCCCTGGGTCTGGAAGTTCCCCTGGAGGAGGGCGTGGCAACTCACTCCAGTGTTCTTGTCTGGAGAGTCCCCATGGACAGAGGAGCCTGGTGGGCTACAGTCTACGGGGTCGCCCAGAGTTGGACACGACTGAGTGACTAAGTACACACACAGATCACAAAAGCATAAACATGTTTTTCATTCTTAAAGTCTTCAGTAAAAGTTTTAATTGCTTATTAATGTTTTTTTAATGTTCAACTCACGTCTTGCATGAGAATCACACCATATCAATGCCAGTCCCATTTTATCTGTGTTATAAGAGGTTTTGATGGATGAGAATGAGAGAAAGTAGGCACATTCAAACTCTCCTCGAGTGTCCAGATGATGTCCAGGTTGTGCAGTTTTAGGAGTAGACTTCGAAGAAAATGGAGCCCAGGGGAAATGTAGGATTACAAAGGCAGGATAAGGTTTTGCAAATGATAAGCAGAGGAAGGGAGACTTTAGCTGGTCTTATCCCTAGAAAATCTCATCCGTGGAGAAGACAAGGACTTAAATGTACAAAACAACAGTTGCCTGGGGGGAGAAAAAGAGCAACCTAAAAGTTGAGAATTATACTTTATTTGGTGGATTCCTGAGACTTCAAGTCCAGAAGACAGCTTTTCAGATTGCTCCGAAGAACTGCTCCCAAGAGGTAGGGGAGTAGCCAAAATATATGGGAGTAGTCAAGCATCAATAGATTACTGTAAGTTAAAGAAAACCAGACATATCAATGAATTTAGTGCTTTCTATGTGTAGGAAGATGCAAGCATCTGGATTCATTAAAATCAGTCCTTTTGTATGCATCTTAGCTGACTTGTTGTTTAGTCACTAAATTGTGTCCAACTCTTTGTGACCCTATGGACTACAGCATGCCAGGCTTCCCTGTCCTTCACTATCTCTTGGAGTTTGCTCAAACTCATGTCCACTGAGTCAAGGCTGCCACCCAATCATCTCATCCTCTGTTGTCCCCTTCCCCTCCTGCCCCCAATACCTCCCAGCATCAGGGTCTTTCCCAATGAGTAGGCTCTTCGCATCAGGTGGCCAAAGTTTTGGAGTTTCATTGTCAGCATCAATGCTTCCAATGAGTATTCAGCGTTGATTTCTTTTAGGCTTGTCTGGTTTGATCTCCTTGCTGTCCAAGGGCCTCTCAAGGGTCTTCCCTAGCACCACAGCATGAAAGCGTCAGTTCTTCGGCACTCAGCTTTGTATAGTCCAGCTCCGTACATGCCTCGTGTTCTGCTTTCCTTCATCCTGAATCCCTCAGGGTGCGCGGCTGGACATGGTCGCAGTGGCTGTTGGCTTCAGCATCCTTTGTCTGCTGACAAGGCAGGTTCCGCCACACAGCCCCACCCCTGTTGACGGCACTTCTCCTGGTCTCCTCCTAGAGCGGGCCTCCCTCCTCCACGGCTTCTTTTTCCTTTAACGGAAGGTGGTATTTAAGGCGGTGGCTTTCATTCATTTTAGAAATTTGTTTCCCTGGGTCTTTCCCTTATGAGAAACAGAATATTTCCTGATAGATCAGTAAACAAAGGGGGACTTCCCTGGTGGCTCAGAGGTAAAATTTCTGCCTGGAATGCAGGAGACGCAGGTTCAATCCCTTGAACCTGCAAGGGTTCAAGGTCCTGAAGGTCTTGACTCTGGGTCTGTCTCCACCAGCTCTGAAACACCGGGAGGAGCATCTCAGATAAAGAATGCAAGGAATTACTTCCAACTCTCTTCCCCACACCAGTGGAAACATATGCATCATGCAGAGCTGAGGCAGACTCAGAGTCCACAGCTCTTAGTCATTTCTCTGCTGACCACAATGACTCTCTTTCCAGTGCCCTTGGCCATTCAGAGTCACCTGCTTCTTCATGTGCCATGGAAGAGGTATGACAGAGATGTGGATAGCATGGCCCACAGATTTAAAGGGGAAGCCCCTGTCACTCACCCACATGGGGTCACTCAGGTCCAAGTCCTGCATGCAGATATAGTCCATGCTAAGCTCAATCTTGTTTGTTGCCCCATTTTTGATGGTTCATCCACAAAGTTCAAGTCAATGGTCTGAACTCAACAGATGGGTCTGCCATAAAAGAAAAAAAAGTGTGTAAGGTTTGGGAATTGGGAAGATCCTCTGGAGAAGGAAATGGCAACCCACTCCAATACGCTTGTCTGGGAAGTCCCATGGACAGTCCATGGGGTCACAGATGAGTCAGACGTAACTCAGCGACTAAACAACAGAACAGTCATCAGCAACTGCACCGCCGTCTAAGGTGAACTGGTGAGACCTCAGGCCACGCAGGAAGGAAATAAGGAATATCCGCCATCTAGCAGCCATCAGAGGCTGATTCCTGGAGCTGCAGAAGCGCGTGTCGTGGCTTCAGTCTGGTCATCACGTAGTTAACTTCTCTCTCTTGGTGGAGGATTCAGTGTTTAGGAGACAGATCCCAGGAGATGGCTCAGAAAGTTATCTACAGCTCTTGAGAAGGAACTAAATGTCCTTAACTATGCTGAATGACTAAACTGATACTATTTAGTCTTGTTGGACTCTTTTCCTTTGTTTCTGCATTTTCTCAGTTTGCTGATTAAATGTATTCTTTGGCAAAAGGTTTCCCACAGGCTGAGGACATGGGAGGCAAGGACCATAGGGTCCTGCTCTCCTTCAAAAGGAATGATTTCATGCACCTAGACGCTTTCATCATCTCATGCCTAGAAAAGCATTAAGTTCTCTAACTAGAGATATCTAGCTTTCTTTTGTTAACAGATATCTCTTGTTCCTTCTACTTGCCCTTATTCATAAAACTCCTATATATTCCCCACCTGCCACCTCACCTCCTCAAGCAGTCTTCTCAGGGTTGTTTGAGATGCTGCCTCCAGGGCATGAAGTCCTCAGTTTGTCCACAGAGTAAAATAGAACTCTCGACTTTTGGGTTACCGGTGCCTTTTTTAGTAGACACGTGTGTACATGTTCTTAAATTTTTGTCTGATTCTCTCCTATTAATCTATTCTGTGTCAGTTTAACTCTTCAACAGCTAGGAGAACCTAGAATGGTAGGAGGAATGTTTTTGTTCACCAACAACTCCTTGAGAGTTGCTTGGTGGAACTCTTGGGGGTGTCTGCTCTTTAGCACTAAGCGGGGAGGCCAAGAACCACTCCTCCTGCACATGGACGCTTCTCCCCACAATATGTCAGGGACCAGCAGGGGGAAAGATATTTTTCTGACTTGCCCCTTTTTTGAGTTCTCTGGTGATTTGAGGGTCCTCTCCAGCTGTGAGGGTGTCTAACCTGGTTAAAAGCTGACAGATTGTTGTGAATGCCTGGCAATTAAAACTGGATAAAATCATTTATAAACATTATTCTAAAGAAGGCTCTCCCAGCTGTTAGTGACTCTTTTGAAGGCACTGGATTTGCCGTCAGCGTGTAGAGATTTATTACTCTGTCCTCAAGTGTTCTCATCACTATCTCATTTTTGTTTCGGAATTTTCTATAAGCTTTTTGTTTCACTTTTTAAAAAAATCTGCTTCTGGAAGGATTGTTTGAGACGGGAGATTAGCAGACTTTATGCCCTCTAAAGTAGAAAATAGTGAGGAGAAAATAGAAATTTCTCTTGCATAGTTTCTCAGATCAGGAATGACCAGCAATATAGCCGCCCAGTGGTAACAGACTTACTGTCAAAATACTCCTGTTGCTGAGATCAGTGACAAACACAATGCTTCATGAGTGTGTATGTGCTAAAGGTGTGCTTCTATTAGTGCTGCCAAATGTTTCCATTTTGTCTTTGGGTTGTAATTTTCAGTTTAAATACCCAAGGCAAGACCATATTTTATTTTTATTTATTTATTTTTTTAATATTATTTTATTAGTTGGAGGCCAATCACTTCACAACATTTCAGTGGGTTTTGTCATACATTGACATGAATCAGCCATATAGTTACACGTATTTTTAAAGGCAGAAATAAAACATAAAACATAAAACCACTGCGGAAGGACGATCAGACTGGAGTTGGTGTTGCTAAGAGAGCTCTCTAAAGTGGGGCCAGGCACCCACTGAGAATGTAAGACTCACGTGCTTCTTGGCCTGGATGGAATCTGACTCAGTTCAGTTCAGTCGCTCAGTCGTGTCCGACTCTTTGTGACCCCATGGCCTTCAGCACGCCAGGCCTCCCTGTCCATCACCAACTCCCACAGTTTACTCAAACTCATGTCCATCGAGTCGGTGATGCCATCCAGCCATCTCATTCTCTGTCGTCCCCTTCTCCTCCCAGCATCAGGGTCTTTTCCAATGAGTCAGTCCTTCACATCAGGTGGCCAAAGTATTGCAGTTTCAGCTTCAGCATCAGTCCTTCTAAAGAAATTCAGGACTGGTCTCCTTCAGGATGAACTGGTTGGATCTCCTTGCAGTCCAAGGGACTCTCAAGAGTCTTCTCCAACACCACAGTTCAAAAACATCAATTCTTCTGCACTCAGCTTTCTTTATAGTCTCTCTCATCCATACATGACCACTGGAAAAACCATAGCCTTGACTAGATGGGTCTTTGTCAGCAAAGTAATGTCTCTGCTTTTTAATATGCAGTCTAGGTTGCTCATAACTTTCCTTTCAAAGAGTGAGCGTCTTTTAATTTCATGGCTGCAGTCACCACCTGCGGTGATTTCGGAGCCCCCAGAAATAAAGTCTGCCACTGTTTCCACTGTTTCTCCATCTGTTTGCCATGAAGTGATGGGACTGGATGCCATGAAACATTCACAGCCTCAGAGTTGAGCGTTCTGTTTTATTCGGCTTGGACTTTCTGAATTTCTCCCCTGGGGGCTGGGGACAGCAGGGTCTCAGGTAACCTGAAGAGAACCACAGGTTGGCGGGCAGAGGAGCCAGGGGATACAGAAGCCTCGCAAGAAAGGGCAGGCGGTCTGAGTGTCAAAGGATCGTTGCTAGTTAAGGAAAACCAGATATCTTAAGGAACCTAGCACTTCTCTGTGTCTGGCAAGATGCAGGAGTCTGGGCCCACTGAGCCCACCCCCTTGACCTGAGCCCGGCTTGTCTGGGGCGAGCACCCCGTGCTTCCACACCCCGAGTGCCTCAGTGCTCTCCCTGGGGAGCGCCCGCCTCCGAGGGCTGCTGCCTGGCAGGCGTTCCTGCTGAGTCTCCCCAGGCTCACAGGCTCTCACCGGGGGGCCGCGATCATGATGACTGGGATGTTCTTTGTTTACTGGGAAACAGTCCACTTCTCATGACCTTAGACCACTCATGGTCTTAATGCAGCCTTGGCCATCTAGACCATCTGCCCAATGTTCCAGAAGCTCAAAATACTTATCAGACCCCTTACTCTAAAATAACTCTTGACAGTCTACCTGTTAAGGGCAAATAATCTCCTTTTCTGCATCAGGGTGGATCATAATCGTTGACAGACAAGTTTAGCATGCTTGCAGCTTTTACCTTTGTAAGCCCCTGATTTTTCTCATGCCCAGAACACTTTTATCTAAAAATGTGTCTCTGAAATTGCAATTCCAAGATCCTGAATACTTTTCTTCTTTGTAGACCTCGGCCTCTCTTGGGTTACACTTACACATGTGTGAAAATATAAAATAAAAACGCCTATTAGTAATTATATGCTCCTTTAGAATAAATTTTAGTGGGCTTGGAATACCATTTTTAACTCAATCTAAGACAATGGAAAGATACTGATGAATCTTTAAAAAAAGTAATTTATGCTTTCTAATCTTCTGTTGACTGCAAGGTAACTCTACAATGTGAGAAAGTCTCCCAGGATAAATAGTATATGAAATTTCAAATCTTTTTCCCTGGAGTCAGGACTCTGTTGCTTGGTTACTTCCCTTACGTATCATAACCTTCGTTTTGTGACTATATTGGATGTGCTCCCTGAGATAGTTTCTGAGAGTGAATTTTGCAATTTAACATGATAGGTAAGACAGAATCCTGGTTGTTCTACTTCATGTAAAAACTTAGGGAGATGTGTGGAAAAACAATGCTTCCTTCATACCTACAAATACATTCTCCCCTGTTTTCTAGACTCAGGATGGAGCCTCTTGGCTTGGCGCACCCCTGGGGGTCTGCTGCAAGACAGGGTCTGGGAGGTGGGGTGCCAGGAGGTATGTGGATGGGACTGTGGAGACAGTGAGTCCGAATAAAGCCCTGGAAATGCCGCAGGCTGGAAGCCCAGGGTGAAATGAACATGGTGTTACCACAGAAGGTAAACAGGCCCAAAGGAGGTGCTTGAGGTATGCAAGTTTACACCTTCACATTTCAACATATATTTGCTTAATATTATTCTGTTTATAAAAGTGATATCTGCTTACTGAAGAGAACTTGGAAAGCACTGAAAACTCTTAAAGGGGAGAAAAGAAATCGTGTGCAATCAGCGTCTCTCCCCCACTAGAGCTAATCATTTTGAGTGTCTTCCTCTGTGCTCTTTCTTTAACTCATTTTCCCAAGCATACATATTGGGAATCTAATTAAGATCATATTAAGTCTGTGTATATGACTGTATATCATTTCTTTCTCATAATATTTTTTGTTTATTCAGCATTCAAGAAGCATTTGCTCTACGACTACTGGAAATTTTTTTCCTTTATTTTTTATTTTTGATGTAGTCAATGTGAGTATCACATAAACTTATGTAACAGTGTTCTTTTTTAAACTGAAGTGTGGTTGATGTATATCATATAAAATGCAGGTGTACAATATAGTGATTCACAATTCTTAAAGATAATGCTCCATTTATAGTTATTATATAATATTGGCTACAGTCGCTGTGCTGTACAATGTATCATTGTAGCTTATTTTATACATAATAGCTCCTGCCTCTTAATCCCCTACTCCTACCTCCCTCTGCCCCCGACTTCCCTCTCCCCACTGGTAGCCACTAGTTTGTGACCTATATCTGTGAGTCGGCTTCCTTTTTGCTATATTCAATAGTTCGTTGCATTTTTTAGATTTCTCATAGAAGTGGTATCACACCATATTTGTCTTTCTCCATATGACTTTTTTCACTTAGCATAATGTCCTCCTAGTACATCCGTGTTGCAAATGGCAAAATTTCACTCTTTTAAGGCTGAGGAACATTCCCTTATGTATCTACACTGCATCTTCTTCACCTGTTCATCTGCTGATGGAAACTTCGATGGCTTCCATACCTTCACAACTGTGAATAGCGCTGCTGTGAGCATCATGATACATGTGTCTTTCTAACTTTATAGGACCCGTCTGGTCCTGCTTGGTTTTGATATCCCCTTTATTTGATGCTCAGATCTTTTCATGCTGACTACCTCTGGCCATTCAGGTGTGGTTTTTTTTTTTTTTTTTTCCTGTTACTATATTCGGATTTTATCATTGTAGGTTCTCCACACAAGTTTACCTAAGACATTTCCACTTGCATTCATTGATTTTACTTGTGAAATGCCTCTTCAAAGCTAATGTTTACTCAATGTTAGTATGTAGAGGTACCAGGTTTCTTTTTACAGCAACCTATTTTAGTGAAAAGAAACCTTTCACCTGGACAATTTAATGTGGTTGAGCCATATTTGCAACACATCTGCTGTGCTCGCTACAGATCCTAGTAGCAGAGACTTTTCAGATCTTTAATAAGAAATATATACGAGCTGCTCACATGCCCAAGAGTAACAGTAAACTAGCTGCTAACATTTATGGGATGTTTGTGATCTGCTAGGCGCTGGGCTGTCTTCATCACATGAATGAGCTTACTTAACCCTCATCAAAATCTCCTGAGGCGAGTTGTGTTACTGTCCCCTTTATAGATGAAGACATGAATTATAGAAGCTACGTGATTTCCCAACGTCACTCATGTATGAAGTCAAGGTATTTGAATCTGGCAGTCTGAACTTGAAGTCTACATTCTAATAATTCAGAATGAAATGTTCAGTGTGATATTATTTATGTTTTAAAAAAGCCTCTCCACAATATGACTTCTGTGAGTAGTTATGCATGATATATGTATGCAAACACAGAAGAAAATGTCTTAGACTTAAATGCATACAAAGTTGAATGGTGATTACCTCTAGAAAGTGTTGAGAGGAAGGTCAAGATTGAGATGGCCTTCAAATGAGCGTTAGACTTGTCTGTGAGGACTTCCCTGGAAGTCCAGTGCCCTGACTTCACCTTCCAATGCAGGGGTTGTGGGTTCTATCCCTGGTCAGGGAATTAACATCACACAAGCCTTGTGGCCAAAAAACAAACAAAACGAAAAAAAGAAGAAATAGCAAGTTCAATAAAGACTTTTTAAAAAGTACAGGGTGCTCTTATTTTTCACTTCATTGTGGATGAAAGAGTGTCCCATATGTGAACAACCAAATGAGAGCTCATTTCTGGCCCTCCCTCTGCTTTCAGATTCTCCAGAATAGTCCTGTTTCCCTTCGTTCCCTCTGCAAATCTTGTAAGCGGTGAAGAGCATAAAGGATTAAATTCATTAGCAATTTTACAGGGAAATGTTTCTTCACATTTCCGTGCACACATTTCTATTCATGATATTCAGTATCTGATGGGCAAGCTTTCAGCTGATGAAACAGGGACATAGCCTTCCTCCCTCTACAGAGCCGAAGCATTATCATCACATTTTGCAGTCTTTCAGCACTGGTGATACGCAGAGTTTGGAATGGTATTAGCGTGGGATGGAAGCTTTCGCCTTATTAGTCTTAAGGAGCACGACATAGGAATATTTCACAAGCAGGACAGAAACTCAATGGGTCGTTATCAGGAGTCACATTCCCATTTAAAGCACTCTTATACCCATGATGTCCTTTGAGGCTCTGAGCTCTATGAAGGAAGAAGAGCATGGCTTGCTTTAACCCATTATCCAGATGAGAAAACTGAGATGAGGAAGGGGACATGACTTGCCTGTAGTCACAACCAGTAAGAAGCTGAGATTCAAGGCCAGGTTTTCTAAATTCAAATGTTCTTACATTTTCACTAGACTGTGTTGCCTCAAAAGAAAAAAAAAAAAAAAAATCTTTCAGGGTTGACCAGATGCTCTTTTACATTTAAAGACACTATAAATTTCATTTTATACATTTTATAATTTGCAGTGAGACCGAATAGTATCTAGGACAGCTAATTTAAAAGGAGAAAAAACCTGGGCCCCCGTGAATAAACTGTATGGCAAGTGAGTGTTTGCTGACACTTTCATTTAAAGGGATCTTTATTACCGTTTGACTTCTGGTGTTTACGTTAGATGTGAAAGTTAAAGATAAACACCACTTTGGGGAGACATTAAAATGTTACAAATGAGCTTTGCTTTATTTAACCAACTGTTACCATCCTTGGAATCCTATGAAAGTGCTCCTTTTGCCTTTTAGGAATGCATGAATGTTTTCTTTTTTTCATTGGATATCACAAGTGAGGTCTGAAAAGCATATTAGGATTGTCTTAGTTTAAAAACAATTCCAATTATACAGTATTAAAATTGGAAGAAATCTCAAGGTCAACTTTTTTCATTTTCTATAGCATGCTGTCCTTCACCTTTCTCAGCTAGATATCAACTCTCCTTGAATGTGTAGTATACACCTTCAAAACCGAGCTCTCATTTGGGGAAGTGGTACATTGTTATTTTTTTCATTGATTTGTGATCTGCAACACTTTACTTTTTATCTTCTTGTTCCAGTTTTGTCTTTCAGACACACACACAGGTGGGAAGATGTTCTGTAACAAAACAATAAAGCACGATTCCTATGGAAGCTCTTAGGGCTTCCCCGGTGACTCAGTGGTTAAAAAACAAAAAAAGACTCTTCCTGCAATGCTAGAGCTTGATCCCTGGATGGGCAGGTCCCCTGGAGGAGGAAATGGCAACCCACTCCAGTATTTTTGCCTGGGAAATCCCATGGACAGAGAAGCTGGGTGGGCTACAGTCCATGGGGGTCACAAAGAGTCTGACATGACTGAGCACATACACACGTGTAAGGTCTCATACAACACAAAACCCGTCTAACCCTCCTTCTGCTTTGGCCAGCAATGAAATAATTGGGTGACATTAAGGTGTGGCTTGAAGAAGGACTTCAGCCTTCCCCTTATTACCATGCAAACCTTCCGTGTTATAAATGAACTGCATTCTTGGTTTAGCCAAAAGTGTTCTTGCTGTGTGCAGAAGCAGTGCCACGGTGTCCCAAGTGAACACACGGTCTTGGCGAGAACAAAGAGTTTGCAAACCTGGTTTCCGGAGAGTCTCTGCCATCTGACCACAGCCCCTTAAGCCCACGTCTGCAAAAATTCTGATGCCTCCAGCTGTCTCTTTCTGCCATAACAAATCACTACACAGTTGGTGGCTGAAAACAACAAAAATTTATTATTTTGTGATGCTAGACCTCAGAAGTCCAACAGAAGTCTCATTGGGCTAAAATCCTTTATGAATGCTTCATTCCTTTCTGAAAGAATCCACGTCCTTGCCTCTTAACTTTTTTAGAGGCTACCTATTTAAGCAACCTAAAGTTCCTAGAGGTTCCAGGTACTGTTTCTCTATCTTCAAAGCCAGAACTGTGACATCTGTCTGCTTCTGCTTCTATCACCACATACATACCTTTCTCTGGACTGCTCTGTTCTGTCCTTCAAATTTAAACACCCCTTTGATTACACTGAATCAGCTCCAATAACCTAGTACCATCTCTGTACTTTAAGCTCACTTGATTAGCAAGTCTATTCTATCTGCAACCTTATTTCTGCCTTGCCATGTAACCTAACATATTCACAGGTTCTGAATCTTAGGGCGTGGACATATTTAGGGGTCATTATTCTGCTTACTGGGCTTCCCTGGTGGCTCAGATGGTAATGAATTTGCCTGCAATTAGGAGACCTGGGTTCGATCCCTGGGTTGGGAAGATCCCCTGGAGGAGGGCAAAGCAACCCACTCCAGTATTCTTGCCTGGAGAATCCCATGGACAGAGGAGCCTGGCGAGCCACAGTCCATGGGGCCGCAAAGAGTCAGACACGACTGAGCGACTAAGCACATTCTGCTTACTGTGCCAACCTTTTCAAAGTCTTCCCTTTTCCTGTCTGCCCATCCCTCTCACCCTTCTGCATATGACATGGTGTTAAATGCACACCTTTCTGATTGCTTCCCTAGGGCTTTGGTTTATTTACAATATATTGGGGACCGCCATGAATAAGATGCTATGTTAGGTGCTAAGGATTTTGCACCTAGTAACAGATGACTACTACCTAGGATTATGAGGCTAGTAATAAAGATGTGTATGAGACGCTATTGCAGGCTAGGTTTGCCAGGAGGCTGACTGTGAGACAGAGACAGCTTGCAAGAGGCTTAGAGAGGACTTTTGGGATTAGCACCTGAGGACGAGATGGGATGGAAGTGGGAACCAACAGGGAGAGAATTTGGCTTGTGATAGAGCTTTCAGCTGAAGCTCCAATACTCTGACAACCTGATGCGAAGAACTGACACATTGGAAAAGACCCTGATGCTGGGAAAGATTGAAGGCAGGAGGAGAAGGGGACGAGAGAGGATGAGATGTTTGGACGGTAACACCGACTCAGTGGACATGAGTCTGAGTAGACTCCAGGAGTTGGTGATGGGCAGGGAGGCCTGGCGTGCTGCACTCCATGGGGTCACAGAGTCAGACACGGCTGAGCGACTGAACTGAACTGAAACTTTCTTTGGAAACCTTGGTAACCTGGCATGGTCTGATGACAGGGTGATCCTTCAGAACCGTTCCAAGTTGGGGCAAGAGTGCAGGGCTTTTGTGCCCCTAGGGTAACCAGTGATTTAGTGAAGGTCTCTCCATGAAGCAGGCATGACCTTGGATGAGGCCACTCATTTTGGCTGAGGCAATGCCTGAATGCGGCCAGCAGCTGAAGGCTATTCAGTAGCTGCACCCCGAGCAGTTGGGGTCTTCATTTATGAAGGGAGATATGAGTGTGGATTACAGATCCATCTCTGGGGCTATGAAAACATCTAGCAAAGGCATCTTTTTCAGTCTGACAGCCAAATGCTATGAAGTGGCCTGACTCTTCGCTGGACCTTGGTATTGTTAAGAGCCGATCTGTCCATCACAATTTGGCCCTGGATTTCTGCAGTTGAATAGAATCTCACCAACACCAACACCAGGCGAGGTCACCATGACTGTGATGGATTGAGACAGGAGCTAAGCCACTGTGCAGTCGTGTCTGCAGTCAGACAGAGAGAAGAATTTGTTCAAATAAGAATTGGCCCAAAAGTGACCAAACATTCCCCAATCCTGGCTAACATGAGGGTCTCCTGCTTTTTTTTTTTTTAAGCCACATATAGCTTTATCTTTGCTTTGTTTCTCCTATCTTCTAGATAAGAATTATTAATGTACCAGAAACAATTATTAAGATACTGAAGAATAGAACTGTCCCCACTTCCTGACAACATCCAAGCAGAACAAAGCCCTGATTCCTTGACCTCTAAAGCTCCTCTCTAAATCTAATACAGGCCCAAACCCAGTGATGAGGTATTTCTAATGCCCTTTAACCAGATCCTCCGTGGCCTCCATGTGTGTGGGCTCCCACATGTGTGGCCACACGTTGATAAACCCAGATTTATAGGTATGTTCCTGGTGGTCTTTGGTTGGAGGGCATTGACAACTAAGTCCGGGGGTAGAGGCTGTGCCTGACACATAGTCATACAATAAATATCTGCTAATAGAAAGTCTTATTTAGCTTTGAATTCTCATGCTTTGAATATTCAGCAATGACTAGTTTATTGGGTATTAATATGCTCAATATGTTGTAGAATATATTTTGTTGGTTGATGAATGAGAAAGTGAGTCTCTTCTAAAAGGGTTAAAGACATTTTAGAAGAGTTACAGGGGGAGACATGGGAGAACCACTGGCAAATTTATGAAAATCAAAGTATTTCGGTATAACGAGGAATAGGACGCCAGAGGACGTCAGGCGTTTTCCTCTGGGGCCCGGGCTGAACTTAGTGAATTATCACTTACACTTTGTTTTCTGCTTCTCATTTCCCCTGGAGAGTTTACTTCTGAAAGACTACTGTGATTAGAGATATACTAGGCGTTCCTGGGGACCACGGTTAATTGCTGGAACATTTGGGAAATCACAGGAGAACTCCAGAGTAACTTGGGAGACTTATCTGAGCAAGTGGATCTAGAACTTCCACTGCATCTGCTGCCTTAGAATCAAGGTGCCTTCATTTTCAGAGCTTCCTGGAGCTTCCTGGATGGTTTTGAGGCGATGCTGTTCATGGGGCCCCTGTGAGAAATCATAGGTTTACCAACCTGTCTCTCCATGTGTCAGCTTCCTCTTGATCACACCCACCCTCAGGATGTGGATTCGTTACTTCAGATATTTTCCCGCAGACCCCCTTTCTTTCTTTCTTTCTTTCTTTTTTATTGTCTTGTCCCTTCTCTCCAGGTCCCAGGATTTCAGCATTTATACAACTTTCACTTGACCAATACCAGCTCTGAAAAATTATCTGTTGAACTCATTGACAAGGTACAAATTACTGATCACGTCAAATTTCCAAAGGGGACTTGTAGTTCTCCAGGAAGCAGGAAATACATGTCTATAGAATTCAAGCATTCCAACGGCAACTGGCAAGTGTGTGGGGAGAGTTTAGAGTCTCAACATTTCTTTTGCCCTCAGAATGGTAATACAAGTTTTTGCCTAACTTGGAGGGGCAAAAACCTCATTCACATGCATGATAAGCTTTTTGACTAGATTAGTTTAGGAAAATGAAGCAGACTAAAACCATGCTTGTTGAGAAGAGAGTGATAAGGATATTCTTTCTGCTTCTCAAAAACCAGAATTCATAAGAAGTGAACACTGAAAAGTCTAGAATATACTCTGTACAAATCGACTCTGCTATTTTTAACCTGCTTCCCTGGGTCATTTTAATTATATCTGAAAGATGAGTTATGAGAGGAAAATGAATTAAATTTCCTTTTATAAGTAATTACAATGCAAATTTAAAACTCTTATACCCTGTTTCTGAGGAATGACGGGGGTGGAGATTTTCTTTCTCTTTATATTTTTACTTTCCTCCCTATTCATTTAAGAAAAGATGTCATGATTAAGTGGAAATAGAAAAGCCATAATAGGAAGTTAATGGTTAAAAGGCAACTCAATTTCCTTGTTGCTTTGAACATTTACAGTGTTGGCGTGTGGGTTCTCACTCCATCCTTCATCAAAGTAACCAAATAATGGAAAGCATTTCAATGCGCTGCTGAATGTTCTTTCCTTTATTGAAAGTGAAAGTGAAAGTTGCTCAGTCATGTCCAGTCTTTGTGACCCCATGGACTATACAGCCCATGGAATTCTCCAGGCCGGAACACTGGAGTGGGTAGCCTTTCCCTTCTCCAGGGGGTCTTCCCAACCCAGGGATCGAACCCATGTCTCCCACATTGCAGGCGGATTCTTTATCAGCTGACTCACCATTAAAGATAAACTAATTTTGAAAGTTTTGCTGGTCTACATCATGTGCTTTAATTCAGTACATGGTTGGAATGTAATTGGCCAACTCAGTAATTGGTTGGAATGCTGTAAAATGAAGGTCCTTAAGCGTTCTGTTCATTTAAAAGACAGTGAAAAGTGGCACTTATTTCTGATCATGATTCTGATATTTTTAAAAGAGACTTTTTGGTGACCATGTCCATTTAGTTAGGGATATGAAGCAGAGCAGAGCTCTGTGGTCTGACTCCACGTCCTCAGCCCGCCTTTTGTCCACGGAAAAACTTTAACTAAAGCCTAAGTTTGATGAGAGAAGAGAGAGAATGCAGAAAAAAAGAAAAACATTCAAAGGACAGCAAATAATAATTGTTTAGTCTTTAAGCAAAGTAAACAAACAAACAAACAAACAAACTTTAGCTCCTTTGCATGGGCTATGGATAATATTCCGAGTCATATCTTGTGAGCTTTCTTAGAGATGCTGAAATTCCCACAAGGTGGGAGAAGCTAACTGCCTGATGACCAGACTGTGGCCATGACATAAGCTGCTGTAACTCTGAGGACTGGCTTCAAAGAAATGGGAACAAACCGACCGTGGAACTGAAGACTAACTGCACCTAAAACAATCACGATGACACGGGTGAGGCCACTGGTGACCAATTTCAAGATGACTGTCAGAGCTGAGAGTGATCAGTTCCTCAGTGCAAAGTACAAAGAAATAGAAGAACACAGTAGAATGGGAAAGACTAGAGATCTCTTCAAGAAAATTAAAGATACCAAGGGAACATCTCAAGCAAAGATAAGCACAATAAAAGACAGAAACAGTATGGATCTAACATAAGTAGAAGATATTAAGAAGAGGTGGCAAGAATACACAGAAGAACTATACAAAAAAGATCTTCATGACCCAGATAATCATGATGGAGTGATCACTCACCTAGAGCCAGACATTCTGAATGTGAAGTCAAGTGGGCCTTAGGAAGCATCACTGTGAACAAAGCTAGTGGAGGCGATGGAATTCCAGTTGAGCTATTTCAAATTCTTCAAGATGATGCTGTGAAAGGGCTGCACTCAATATGCCAGTAAATCTGGAAAACTCAACAGTGGCCACAGGACTGGAAAAAGTTACTTTTCATTCCAATCCCAAAGAAAGGCAATGCCAAAGAATGTTAAACTACCACACAATTGGACTCATCTCACACGTTAGCCAGCTAATGCTCAAAATTGTTCAAGCCAGGTTTCCACAGTATGTAAACCATGAACTTCCAGATGTTCAAGCTGGATTTAGAAAAGGCAGAGGAACCAGAGATCAAATTTCCAACATCTGTTGGATCATTGAAAAAGCAAGAAAGTTCCAGAAAAACATCTACTTCTGCTTTATTGACTATACCAAATCCTTTGACTGTGTGGATCACAACAAACTGTAGAAAATTCTTAAAGAGATTGGAATACCAGACTACTTTACGTGCCTCCTGTGAAATCTGTCTGAAGGTCAGGAAGCAATAGTTAGAACCAGATATGGAACAACAGACTGGTTCCAAATCGGGAAAGGTGTACATCAAGGCTGTATATTGTCACCCTGCTTATCTAACTTATATGTAGAGTACATCATGAGAAATGCCAGGCTGGATGAAGCCCAACCTGGAATCAAGATTGCCAGGAGAAATATCAATAACTTCAGATACACAGATGACACCACCCTTATGGCAGAAAATGAAGAACTAAAGGTCCTCTTGAGGAAAGTGAAAGAGGAGAGTGAAAAAGTTGGCTTAAAGTTCAGCATTAAAAAAATGAAGATCATGGCATCTGGTCCCATCACTTCACGGCAAATAGATGGGGAAACAGTGTAAACAGTGTCAGACTATTTTTTTTGGGCTGCAAAATCACTGCATAATGTGTCTGAAGCCATGAAATTAAAAGACATTTGCTCCTTGGAACAAAAGCTATGACCAATCTAGACAGCATTTTAAAAAGCAGAGACATTGCTTTGCCAACAAAGGTCTGTCTAGTCAAAAGTATGTTTTTTTCAGTAGTCATGTGTAGATGTGAGAGTTGTACTACTAAGAAAGCTGAGTGCTGAAGAATTGATGCTTTTAAACTGTGGTGTTGAAGAAGACTCTTGAGAGTCCCTTAGACTGCAAGTAGGTCAGACCAGTCAATCCTAAAGGAAATCAGTCCTGAATATTCATCAGAAGGACTGAAGTTGAAGCTGAAACTGCAATTATCTGGCCACCTGATAGGTAGAACTGACTCACTGGAAAACATGTTAATAATAAGCTCATCACATGCATAAAATCAGTCTTGACTCCATAGAGTTAAAAAACAACAACAACATTGAATAGTATGACTATTGTCTTACAAGTGATCATACTTCCTGATGGACAATCAAGTATATAACCCTTAGCAGACAATATATAAGAATATTTGTGGAATATATAAAAGAAAAGATGGAAAAACAAGTTCTGTAGAAATTTAGAAGACATTCCCCAACTGCCTGGAGCAGTTGAATAATAAGTAGGGATTTAGTTGGATCCCGGAAGCTGGATAAGTGAGGCACAGACTGACTAAAAGTTTGCCAAGATCATCCCCTCCTCCTTCTAGGCAAAATGATAGCTCATGGTTCTCAGCCTCTCTTGCAGCTATACGTGCCCACATGACTGTGTTCTGACCACTGAGATGCAGACAGATGGGACGTACTTCCTCCAAACCTGGCCCACAATAGATCCTGGACATTGTCTCATGTTTTACATCTTCCTTCTCTGAAAACTCAGAGTCAGGGCGTCCAGGGGAGAACCATGAGGTTCCCGGGGACAGAAAGGTTATTAGATGGGAAGAGTGGTCTCCCAAGTGACTGCATGGGGAAGACTGACCCTCCCAACTCTACCCACAATGGAACTTAGGTGAAAAGGAAGCTTATTTTGTTAAGCCCCTGAGATCTGGGGTTGTTTCTTGTGAAGATGCCTACTCTGAATAATATAATACTGTTCGGTGGTGTAGATGAAAAGGAAAACAGAGGAATAAGTGAAGCCTAGAATGTTCTACACCTGTGCTTCTAAAGGTAACAGTCTTTTCTATGAATATACGTGGACTTTTAATAAGTTGTTAATAACTTGAGGCAAGAAGTACCAGTATTTAGTAGGATATCTTGTGGTTCCTTTTAATATCTGTTTGTGTGTGTGTGTGTGTGTGTGTGTGTGTGTGTGTGTGTGTGATTAACCCCCAAATTTTAGAACCTATCCTTCTAATCTCTTGTCATGTTTTTGCATATGTCATCAGTTTTCTGGTCTTAATGCATCCTAATAAGAAGTGTTGGGAGCATGACATGGACCACAGAACCTGTTCTTATGCCCATGTCATAGTAGAAGAAACCAAAGTCCCCAAAATATAAAAATTAATTTTCCTGAAATCACACAAAGTAGGCAGGAAGAAGGCAGGGTTTAGACTCAAGTCAGTCTTAGGCTCCAAATCCAGGGTTTTGTTAACTGTGTCCTGCAGATTCTTCTATGAATAGCTGCCTTCTCTTTGGATGCATGAAGACATGGTTGACCATTGACATATTATGAAGACAGTTATGTATAACTTATAGATGGTTCTTTAAAAATTTTCAGTCCCCATTTTGACAGGAACATCACAGAACATTTAGGCTTGTCGTAGTAAGACTTTTTAACTTTTAAAAAAACTTGGAATTTTTTCACAAATAGATTTTCTGACTGAATATAACCTGGATCACCAGTTTTTGAACTCAAATGTAAGGAGATTCAGTGTTACTGCAGTTTTGATGTCAGAACATTTTTTTTCTTTGGCAGCAACTATTTTGTTTTTTTATTCTCCCACCCTCTTTTTGCCTGTTTTCCTATTTATAATGTTTTTTTTTTCTTGGAAATTAAAAAAAATATGAACTTGTATACAGTTACATATGCACATTTTCTTTGATTTTGCCTGGATTCAAGTGAGCTCTTTCAATCTGAAGTTTTCCTCTTTTACAAAACAAATAGTCTAATATTCATTGTTTATGGTATAGCCTTTATTTACTTTGTTATTTTCTTCTAGAATTGTGGTTTTATATGTTTTAGATCTCTGGGATGGGTCTTTCATCATTCTCTTGGTTTTTCCTTATTTTTTCCTTGTCTTTGTTTTCTTGAGTTGATTTTGTAAATTAGACATTTGGTTTGCTACATCATATAATCTATTTTTCATGGCTCCCAAAGCATTTTGAATTTTGCTAGTCACGTCTTTCAGGAGCCAAATCTTGTCACTATTTCAATTGAGTAAATTTCTCTTGAAATTTATTCAGAAAATTCATCAGAAATTGCTATCTGAGAATTTTTCTTGTCTTCTTGGAGAGAATTTTGCAGGAAAATATTTGCCCTGAATACTTAAAATGGTCGCCTTCTTGCGTTTTTTTTTTTTGTTTTTTCCCCCCACTATGTCTGGTGATGTTCCCCCATCTTTTGTAAAGCTAAGGTGACCACAATTCTTGTTATTTCTAGCTTGCTGGAGCAATGCTCCCGATGAGTCAGATTTCCCCCCACCTCAGGTAGTTTTCTGGAAACGTTCTCCATTCACTTTTAGGTGCGCTTCTCTTGTGTTTGCACTTATTGGCCCAGTATTATTTTTCTATCACTCCGTGAAACATTAACACAAGTAGCGTAACTTAGAACTGCACCCAAGTTCTATCTCAGAGTTCTGCAGTCAGGAATCTGGGTGGGCTTGATTGGGTTTTATTCTTGGGGTTTCACGCTCCAAGCCCTGCCTGGGCTGGCCTCCCACTTGGAGGCTCTGAGGAAGAACCTGATTCCAAGTTCATTGGGAAACTGGGAGGACGGCGTTTTCTGCGGCTGTGGATCTGAGGTCCCTCCCCGCTGCGTTGCTGGCTCTCTGCCTCTTCAAGACCAGCGCTCCGTCCCACGAGCCCCGTCCGTCTCCAGAGAGGCAGCGCTGTGCGGAGCTTTCCTGCTTCGGAGGCCTCCAGCTTCCACCCCCAGCCTGAGCCTAAGGGCTCGTGGGATGATGTCAGCGCCGTCGGGATAGACGCATGGGCTGACCCCGGCGGCACGGGTGGTGAAGGACCCGCTCAGACCGTCGTCCTTCAGAACAGCTCCAAGTAGGGGTTAAAACACTCTCATTCTTGCCTTCATTTCCCCAACATCACTAACGACTTTTTGTAGATGCAAGTTTCTGACTGACGTGTTCCTTCTGTCTGAAGAGCTTTCCTTACTTTTTTAAGGAGAAAATGTCTATTGGCAATAACTTCCCTCAGTTTTGGTTTAGCTAAGAAAGCCCTGCTGTGTGTGCGTGCGTGTGTGTGTGTATGTGTGTGCGCGCGTGTGTGTATGCGTGTGTGTGTGTGTGTGTGCATGTGTGTGTCTCTGTGTGTGTGCGTGTGTGTGCACGTGTGTGTGTGCATGTGTGTGTCTGTGTGTGCATGTGTGTGTGCGTGCGTGTGTGTGTGTGTGTGTGTGTCTGCGTGCGTGTGCGTGCGTGTGTGTATGTGTGTGTGTGTGTGCGTGTCTGTGTGTGTGTGCACGTGCATGCGTGTGTGTGCGTGCATGTGCGTGTGTGTGTGCGTGCGTGTGTGTGTGTGCGTGCGTGCATGTGTGCGTGCGTGTGAGTGCGTGTGTGTATGTGTGCATGTGTGTGTCTGTGTGTGTGCGTGCGTGCGTGTGCGTGTGCATGTGTGTGTGTGCGTGTCTGTGTGTGTGCGTGTGTGTGCATGTGTGTGTGTGTGTGTGCGTGCGTGTGTCTGTGTGTGTGTGTGTGTGCATGCGTGTGTGTGTGCGTGTGTGTGTGTGTGTGTGTGTGTGTGTGTGTGTGTGTGTGTGTGTGTTTAGATAACTGGTCTCCCGGCGGGGCTGGGTCCCCTTGCGGGTGCGGCCTCTCTCCGGCTGCAGTGAGCCAGGGCTCCCCCTCGCTGTGATGTGCCGGGGTCCTCGCTGCGGCGGCCTCTTCCGTCGTGACGCACAGGCTCTCGGTGCGGGGACTTCAGTAGCTGCAGCTTGAAGGCTCTAGAGCTCAGTGTCAGTGATCGTGGCACACGGGCTCAGCCCCCGAGGCATGTGAAATCCTCCTGCGCAGGGATCAGACCCATGTCCCCGCCACTGACAGGCGGACCCTCAACCACCGGACCACTAGGGAAGTCTTTCCTTTGTGTTTTTAATAAAAGGTATTTTCAATGAGTGTAGAATTTATGTGGACAGTACCTTTTCCCCCAGAACTTTAAAGATACCACCCATTGTCCTTCTGTTTATATGATTCCTGATGAGAAGGTTCCTGTAACTCTTGTTCTTCCATTGGTAATATATCTCTTTTCTTTGGATGCCTTTGCATTTTTGGTTTATAGCAATTCAAATAAGATATGTCTTGGTTAAATTTTTTTTTTCCTGCTTGGTGTTCTCTGAGCTTCTTGGATTTGATGTCTGTTGTTAATTTTGGAAAAATCTTGGCAAAATACTTTATATCCATCAAAATGTCTTCTTCTCCTGATTTAAAAGTCATATATATCTTGGACCACTTGATATTTTCCTACAGTTCATAAGAACTGTTTTTATTTCCACTCTTTTTCCCTTTGCATTTCAGCTTGGATAATTTCTAGCTCCAAGTTTATCACTTATTACCTTGGCCATGTTCAGTCTACTAAAACCCATAGAAATCATTCTCCATTTACAATTATTTTTTCAGTTATAGCATTTACTTTAGATTCTTTGTTATGAGTGCCAACTCTGCTGAAGTGAGCCCTCTGAACTTACATGTTGTCTACTTTTTACATTAGTATCTTTAATACCTTAGTAAGTTATTCAAATGCCCTGTCCAACAGCGCCAGTATGTTTTTCAAACCAAAATCTGGTTCCAAGGATTGCTTTATCACTTTGCAGCGTCTTTTTTCTTGCCTTTTAGTATGTGTGGTAAAACCCAGACATCTTATCTAGGATGGTAGTTAGTAAAAAAAATATTTTTTATGTTTAGAAATAAACATGCCTTTTCTCTGTTTAGGTTTTAAAGTTGAGGCAAGAGTACATTAGTCTAGTTAGGCGTTAAGTTGTGCTTGAAGTTTGTTGTTGCCATAGTTACCCTGAGTGTACCGCAGGCATCAAATCCCTTTAACAGTATCTTGTGTTAGGGGTGTAGTTTGGTTCAACAGAGGTCATTTTCTCAATTTCCACTTTCTCTTGGGTTTGGGTTTTCCTTTGTGCTTTGCTCTGAAGAGATTATATCTTTTAAACCTCTTTCAGTTTTACTCTCCTGTAACTCTCACTTGAGATTGCCAGCTAGGTGGTGGAGCTGGGGGTGTAGAAGAATTCTCTGAGACTCTCAGGAAGCCTCGGCGTTTAGCAGACACTTCACTCCTGGCTCTCAGGTCTGGTCTGTGATCTTGCACGTTCTCCAGCTTCAGTGCATGGACCCGCAAGCATTCTGCCCCACCCCCCAGGGTTGGGCTTTGTGGAGTTCTTCCTTCCACCAGCGTCCTAAGGTAACAGACTTTGTTAGTTACTCTTCCCTGTGTTATTTAGGGAGGATGATAGAGATGAGTCCAGTAGCGGCTGCTTTTCCACTTCCGAAGACATCAGTATCTGAGAAACCTTCTCAGGATTCTCCCAGTCTCCCTCTGCACGTCTGTGGGTTCGTGGACAGACAGCGTGCACGTGGGTGTGGATCCTCTTATATCCGTGGCTCCTGGAGGTGTCATACTCTCACACTCATGCAATTAATTAATTTTAATTTGTTATACTTTAACAACTAATTAAAATACTTTTGCTGCTTCTTCATCTGTGTGCTCAGTCGCTTCAGGCCTGTCTGACTCTTTGCCACCCCATGGACTGTATCTCTTCTGGCCCCTCTGTCCATGGGATTCTCCAGGCAAGAATCCCGAGTGGGCTGCCATTTCCTCCTGCAGGGGATCTTCCTGACCCAGGGATCGAACCCGCATCTCTCACATTTGCTGCATGGGCAGGTCAGTTCTTTACCACTGGCGCCATCTGGGAAGCCCACTTCTTCGTACCAGCTTATGTGATGTCCTGCAGCCTCTCCCCCAAGGAAAGAAACCCCTCATTCCTGTTTCTGCCTCCAGGTACCATTGTCTTTCCAGATGTCACATTGTCTATTTTCTTTCTCCATAGTCTAAACTTTCTGGTGGGTCCCAGAAAATTCAGCAATTTGCAGTTAGTCTTTTGTTAGAAGTTTGGATGCTAGTTTTCTTTTTTTTTTTGGATGCTGTTTTTCATCTCTCTGTGTATCCGAACTGAAAATGATATTTTAGTTGACTAATTTTGAGACAAATACTTAGCAGCATCTAGAAAGCACATCCATGGAACTCCTGGAGTTAGAGAAGGACAGGGAAGCTTGGTGCACTGCAGTCCATGGGGCTGCAAAGACTCAGACATGACTTAGCAACTGAACAACAAGAACAAAAAGCACCCCCAGGACTTCCTGGTGGGCCAGTGGTGAAGGCTTCGTGCTCCCAATGCAGGGACCGGGTTTGATCCCACGTGCTGTAGCTAAGGACTGGTGCAGCCAAATAAATAAATATCCATCAATAAATAAAATAGAAAGCACATCCAATACAGCACAACAATCAGGTTATTCCTCATTCACTGAAAGCAGCCATCTGGTTATTTGGAATCATATATAATTAAAAACCCACCCTGTTTTATTCGAAAGCAGCCATGTTAATTTGGCTTATGAAGTTTGTGGAAGAAAAGGTAACCCCCCCGCTTTGGTGTTTCCATAGTGTTTTTCTGGGACCCTGTATCGTGCCTGCAGGGCGGAGTGTGTGTCTGTAGCCCCCGCCAGACAGAGTTCCTGAGAGCAGCATAACGTCTCGTCTACCTTTATCTCCTGTTGCTGAGCAGATTGCATGGTACCCAGTGGGAACTTGATATGCGGTTGCTTAATGTTGCTGAAGGTCTTTGGATCATTCAGTGAGATGGTGCATCTTCTGAGTCTCTTCATTTCTCAGAGAGATAAGCCTCCAGAGATGACCAAAGTCTTCTTCCAACTATTTGACCTATATAATTCAGTAAAAAGCACGCAACTCAGATGTGCCCTGAGGAGGCCTGGGGCATCTACTGAGGTGGTCTGTGTGCCCTGAGATGCCTTATTTCTTTAGCCAGGGAACGTCTGGTATTAAATTCCTATTTAACTACTATGTCTCATAGTTGGATGTATTTTTAATGCTCAATGACAAACAGCATTTTAATTTGAACTCTATCAGGCTCGAGGCTTACATTAAGTGAAGAAGTACATGCAGACGTGGAGGAGAGATGGAGGACACAGACTGCCTTCATTACAGTGTGCAGCTCAGCAGAAGCGATGCTCAGAGTGAATCTTAAACAGTCGAGCGAAGTGAGACCCCCTCATCTGTGAAGTCGGCGGAGGCGGCGATCTGCGTGTGGCAGAAGCCCTCACAGCTGTTACTCAGCGGTGCAGTTTGACTCGGGGATTTGTGTTTGTTAAAAGTCTCACTGAAAGGCATGGAAGAGAAAAGTTTGACCCTGACTTGCAACAAATAACTCTTGAGCTGCTGATTTCTGCTGCACTAGGGTCTTGATAGATGTGGAAGGAACGCATTGTTTGTTGTTTATTTGCTAAGATATGTCCGCCTCTTTGTGACCCCATGGACTGTAGCCCCCCAGGCTCCTCTGTCCATGGGATTTTCCAGGCAAGAATCCTGGAGTGGGTTGCCATTTCCTCCTCCAGGGGATCTTCTCGACCCAGGGATCGAACTCACGTCTCCCGCGTTGGCAGGTGGGTTCTTTACCATGGAACCACTGGGCGAGTTGTGGATAATGGGCAATGGGGTTTAATCTGGAAGAAGAAACTTGCTCCTCTGTATCCTCCCACCCACCTCCTTCTATCCTCCACAATACTGTGTTCAAAATACACTCAAGCTACTCGTTTGATTATCTTTGTAGATTTGACCACGGACTTGGCAGGTCAGATGACGTGTTTCTCTTTGTTGATCCTACTGTGCAGTTGTGCTGAGAGAGGCAGGGTAGGACTGTGGGCAGAGAAGAGATAGCTTGGGTTTTGGAGGCCACCAGAGCTACATTCAGATCCTGGCTCTGCCAGTTTCTGCACTCGACTGTGTCAAGTGACAGAATCTTTCAAACCCAGTCCTCCTCTGTAATATATTAGAAGCACTAGACCCATTTAATTCTAATGAAGATAGAATGATGCATGTATGATGTATGACGGGGGATAAGATAGATCCAAGAGATATAAAGGTTCTGGCCCTCAAAAGGAGGATTCAGTGGATGACGGTTGCTATTACTATCATTGCTATTATCTATTTTTATTACTGGCTGCGTGAGCCTGCTTTCACGGTCCTCTGTGACCCTTATTGCGCCATCTCAGAGAAGCACGTCTGCCCTCTCTTTGAGCTCAAATCCTTCGCTTGGTGAGGTTCTGAGCACCTGAGAACTGCAGATGTCTGGAGTCTTGCCTCAGTCCTTTCACAGCCTGGGCCCCGTGGCAGGCTTTTGCTCCTCACGCATGCTGACGTCCCTCCTCTTGGGACAATCACGCAGCCCCATCTTCCTGATGTGTGTACGGCCCTGTGATTTACCGTGGCCAAAACAAGGGAGGCAAACATGCTGTGTCACTGCCAGGCAGAGCTCCTAACACAGGATGATCTAAACAAGGCTTAAGTCCTTGAGTGAATGTGATGAGCTGAGGTCCACTGGTGACTGTGATAGAGATCATGTGAGTAAGAAATAAACTTTCCCACTCCAAGTCAAGAGCTTTTTAAATTTGTTATCGTGGTACGACCTAACCCATCCTTATCACTACAAGCCTAATCCTTAAATTCTAGCTCTGCTTTAGAGTTCTCTTTACCTGTCAACTGCCCCGTCACCCTGTGTAGACATTGCCTTCCTCTCAAGTTGCTCTGCCCGTGTGATAACCATCAGATGGGCCGAGGAAGGCTACCAGCTGATGCTTCTGTCAGACCCGTGCCAGCTCACACTGTCTTCTACTGCTTCCTTCGTGTGTGTGTCCTGTCACTCCGTCGTGTCTGACTCTTTGTGATCCCATGGACTGTAGCCCTCCAGGCTCCTCTGTCCATGGAATTTTCCAGGCAAGAATACTGGAGTGGTTTGCAATTTCCTCCTCCAGGGGACCTTCCCAACACAGGGTTTGAACCTGGGTCTTTTGAGTCTCCTGTATTGGCAGGCAGAGTCTTCACCACTAGCGCCACCTGTGAAGCCCCCTTACCTAGTATACTTAGACTCTAACCTTCTCTCACCTTTTAAACTGAGTTATAATACA
Organism: Muntiacus reevesi; assembly: GCF_963930625.1. Classification (NCBI taxonomy): domain Eukaryota; kingdom Metazoa; phylum Chordata; class Mammalia; order Artiodactyla; family Cervidae; genus Muntiacus; species Muntiacus reevesi. The sequence continues at coordinate 95,174,386 of NC_089255.1, read as the reverse complement.
CAGACATAAAGACAGCTGAGGCTGAGAAGGGTGACTCTCAGTTCATTTCAGTTCAGTTGATCAAGTTGTGTCCATGGACTGCAGCATGCCTGGCCTCCCTGTCCATCACCAGCTCCTGGAGCTTGCCCAAACTCATGTCCATTGTGTTGGTGATGCCATCAAACCATCTCATCCTCTGTCGTCCCCTTCTCCTCTCACCTTCAATCTTTCCCAGCATCAGGGTCTTTCCCAAGGAGTCAGCTCCTCGCATCAGGTGGCCTCTGCAGCAGGGTGACTCTGGGAAGCTTCACTCCTTCCACTTTCCTTTCACTTCCCGTCTCCCGCTGTGTGCTCACTGTTCAAGTTCCTCATGCACGTGTGTACAGAGAGGTGAGGCTGAGGGGAAGGCAGGGTGTGGGTCTGGCGCTGACGGGCAGAGGCCGCATTGCCATTCTTGGCCTCGTGTCTTCCCTCCAGCGGCCTCCCTCGGTGGGCAGGGGCGGGGTCAGTCCTTGTCTGCCGTCTTCAGTGATGCAGGGTCACCGCGCCTCCAGATGCAGCTCCACCCTGTTGCCAGGCCGTCCCAGCCCTGCGGCGGGGAAGTCTGAGCAGCCCTGCTTGTTAGGTTGGGTGTTGTCTGCCTGGCCTTTCCTGGTGCCTCTGTGTGCTTCTTTCTTGTCCCTTCTTTTGACTTTTACTCAGGGCCCAAGATCCTCCTGGAGTAGAACCTGCTTCACCCTCAAAGTCCTGGGCTTATAACCAGTACCCAGAGCTGAGCTTTTTGGTCTCAGCCCTGTTTCTCCCTGATTTGGTGAATTAGCTGTTGCAAGTAAGAGAAGCCATCTAGAGCAAAAAGGGGGGTTTACATGGAGGCTAAACAAACCTCAGGAGTAGAAAAGGATGGTCTTTGGAAACCAAGGCAACTCTCAGGACCAGTCACCATCCTGGTATCGGCCCCTCATGGTCCTCAGGGTCTCTCCCATTTCTCTCAGAGGATCTCAATGTTCCCAGCACCTACTGCTGTGTACCAGACTACCCCAAAGCATATGGGCTTCAGATAACAAGAGGCTCTTATTTCTCGTGATCCTGGGGGTTGGTCAAGCACTTCGTCTGCATCAAGTAGTACCAGTTACTACGCTGGGTTGGCTGGAAGCTCCAGAATGTCCACCCTTCCATGGATGGCAATTAATGCTAGCTGCCAGCTAGGTGCTCAGCTGGGACCAGCGGTCAGGGCTTTGGTTCTTTTTAATATGCTGCTGTCTTTCATCCTGAATGGCTATCCATTCGCTGTTTCATGGGGACGCATTTATTAGCGATGCCAGAGCTGGGGATTCTCCAGGGACTCTCCTATCCATCACGGCCTGAGAGCTCAGGAGGGATGAGGGGCCAGGATTTCTGCTTTCAGCATCTCCTGTTTTGCCATTGATTGCCTGAGCAGACAGGTGCTGCTCCACGTTTTACCTCTACTGGGTCAATTACAGTGATTTCAAAGGACATAAATGTGTCTGACAAGTCCCATTGGAAAGAAAATTCCTCCAGATTAACAATAAATTGATTTGATTACCCAATCCTGGTATCATTCAGGAGGAAAATGCAAGGCTGAGGTGGAGTGGCATTCTTTATTCATATCAATCTGTGAGAAAATGGAGAAGCTGGAGGCAAGAAATGAGGAATCTCTGCTCTCAGATCAGAGATATTACTACTCAGAGGTAGTACGACAGGTATTTAGGAAATAGTAAGAATATCACAAGAACTTCCCTGGCGGTCCAACGGGTGGGACTCCCTGCTTCCACTGCAGGGCACTTGGGTTTGATCCCTGGCTGAGGAACTAGGATCCCACATGCTGTGGGGCATGGCCAAAAATAAATAAAAATAAAAGTTGATGCAAAAGAAAAATCTATGATGAACAAAAAAATAAAAAAATATATATAAAAAGAATATCACAGACTTACTGGTTGACCTTCTTTTAACACTGTAAGGATCTCAAGACCTTAGTATCTGGAACACAGATAGGAGGTGGCTTTGCTGTCTTGTTTGTCTCTATTGAGTTATTTTTAGATAAAGAGATATGTTCCAATTGTGTGAGGCTAGTGAAGAAGAGAAGAATAGTAATTCTGACTGACCTGCAGTAGGCTTGGCATGTAGCTGAGTCATTCCACCTGGCAACGATGGTGAAAGAATAATAAATTCGCTTAATGAAGACAAATAGATTTAATAAGAGCCTAATAGTTGCTCTTGATGTATTATCTCTGTGCTAAAGACCTCTCTGACCCTCCCATGTAAAGGCACTCTTGCTTTCTTTTCTTCTCTCATGGTGTCCTGGATATACCTCTGTTAAGGGACTTTTAAAATCTGCTCAGTTAATCAAATATTTATTCAGTTCTTATTAGATGTCAAGTTCTGTGCTAAAGTGCATTAGCAGTGCATTAATTCAGAGTCTTCATCCCTCCTCTATCTTGGACCCATTCACCCAAGAATATAATCCTCATTCCAAAGAAATTTATAATCTGGTAGGAGATTGTCATAGATACTGTGGGTTAAAGCTCAAGAAAGTATTGCTCTTGTTCTTCACTGAAGTGACTTTGTTTTTGATTCTGATGACTCATGCGCCATCACATTGACTCAGGTGAGATTCCAATCCGTCTAAACCCGTCTCTGGCAAACCAGGGGTTTGCAGGGAATCAAGTGATTCAACTCTGACCGAGGAGACACAAAGGAGGTTGGCGGCAGAGGCTTCTGAGAAAGATTGCTTCATTGATATAAAGAGACGTAAGGGTGAAATATACAAAAATAACAAGATTCTGTAAAGAGTTACCCTTCAATAAAAAATAATTAATTTAAAAATAAAAAAGAATTATATATATAAAAGAAGGAAATGGCAACCCACTCAGTATTCTTTTTTTTTTTTTTTCTTTTATTTTTATTAGTTGGAGGCTAATTACTTTACAATGTTGTAGTGGATTTTGTCATACATTGACATGAACCAGCCATGGAGTTATATGTATTACCCATCCCAATCCCCCCTCCCACCTCCCTCTCCACCCGATTCCTCTGGGTCTTCCCAGTGCACCAGGCCCGAGCACTTGTCTCATGCATCCAGCCTGGGCTGGTGATCTGTTTCACCCTAGATAATATACATGTTTCAATGCTGTTCTCTCGAAACATCCCACCCTCGCCTTCTCCCACAGAGTCCAAAATTCTGTTCTGTACTTCTGTGTCTCTTTTTGTGTTTTGCATATAGGGTTATCATTACCATCTTTCTAAATTCCATATATATGCGTTAGTATACTGTATTGGTCTTTATCTTTCTGGCTTACTTCACTCTGTATAATGGGCTCCAGTTTCATCCATCCCATGGACAGAGGAGCCTGGCGGGCTACAGTCCTTGGAGTTTCATAAAGTCAGACCTGACTGAAGAGACCTAACATACACAAGCATTTATTAATTTGGCTGCATTGGGTCTTAGTTGGTACTATGTAGCAAATGAGACCTTAGTTCCCAGACCAGGGATTGAACCCACGATCCCTACACTGGAAGGCAGATTTTTAACCATTGGACTACCCGGAAAGTTCCAGAGAATGACGTATATTCTGATTTTTAGATGTGATACCTGGGAACACTATATTTGCTTGCTCTTCAGAGGAAAGCTTACCCTCAGAGCCCCTGTCAGGATAGAAAAAGGTGGGAAGAGTCTGGGTTCCTGGTGTAGCTTTCAGTTTAAATAACCCAAAGTGGAGGTATCCTACACTAGGTGACCTGCTCTGAGGCATAAAAAATATCCTCGATGACAACACCAGCTCCTGGCCGAGGGCTTCCTTACTGGTATGCGTGAAGGATAAAGGATAAATTTACTGAAATAATTCAAAGCACAAAAAGCATAAAAAGAGACGCAAAGCGTCATGGCAATTCAGGAGGATTTGGGGACACGGGAGATCAAGAAAATCAGACTTGCAACAAAAGACCCCAAGGGCAGCGCGTTCAGACCAAAGGCATTTTGTAGTCTGTATCTGCATACAATACACGAAATTGCTCAGTCGTGTCTGACTCTTTGGGCCCCATGGGCTATACAGTCCATGAAATTCTCCAGCCCAGAACACTGGAGTGGGTAGGTAGCCTTTCCCTTCTCCAGGGGATCTTCCCAACCCAGGAGTTGAATCGGGGTTTCCCGTATTGCAGGCGGATTCTTCACCAAATCAGCTATAACCTGGCATACAGAAAAATTGAAAACAGATATAAAAAAAATAGGGCCTTTTCCATAAAAGTCAGTATTTATTTTTCCGTACTGGTCTCAGTGCTCGCCTAGCAACAGAGGCTGGGGTTGAAAGAACCTCAGCCCCTTCAGAGGGGACCTGGCGTTCCCCAGGGTCTGCTGCCCTCATGGGTATCCTCTGGTGACCCTGATGGCTTTGACTGCTGTCTCCATTAAAGGAGAAACCTTTGCTACAGAGATACTGTTACATTTGCTATTGGTAACACCTGAGAATAAAATCTATCCGAATAATGCAGACATAAGCCAAGAGGTTTTGAGCAGAAGTTAAAAAATCAAGTGTTTTTTCCCTCCCTGCCTTCTCCTTTCATCCTTCCGTCCTCTCTCTCTCTCTCCCTCTTTCTTTCTTGAGAGAAAGGAGAGGAATGGACTCGTTTGAAATCATTTGAAGGTTAGAAAGATTAACTCTGAGGTAAAGGAAACCCTAAGCCTGTTTCTAAGTAGAGGGATGGATTTCACTGTGCTGAGCGCAAGGAGAGCGCTGAATGAAATGAATGATCCACTTGGAGTCTGCTGGAGCGCTTGGTCTATAGGATCCCCGAGGAACCATATATTCTGGATCTTTATTTTCCCACGCACTTTGGAGTGAAAGGACACATTATGAGCTAAGGAATCCTATCATTGTGTTTAATACACTATCAGACTTGCCTGCTAAGGCAGAGGACTGATTAAGATAAATGCACACGATGATCTCATCCTGGAAGGAATTCCTGTTGCAAAAAGTATTTTGACAAGAATATCCCCATTTTATCTGAACAATAAAATAGATCAATTTCTCAAAACTGTCGTGTTTGCCCAGTTCATCTGGTGAGAGAATGGAAGAAGGGAGGCATCCATTAATTTCATAATCTGCAGTCCATCACTCTGACAAATCAGGAAGGAGAGTGCATGGGTCCACATTTGGGGGGAAAAAGTTATTTTCAAAACGTATGGAGTAGGGGGACAAATTTCATCAGCTGGATTCTGACAATACATGCAGATAAGAATTGGTGCTTGAGAAGCCTTCATTTGTCCCTGTTTCCTATAAATGTTTTATTACTGGCCAGCAGTAGCGTATTAAAAACACAATTTTAGCTTTAGAAATATAGCTAGTGATGTAATTAAGCATATTAACATGAGGTTAATATTTTAAAATGGAATGGCTAGTGAGGTACTGGAAAGAAAAATAACCAAGGAAATTATTTAATCTGGTTTGGGCCTGTCCCAGTCTTTCTGCTGGCTCTTCAGGTAACAAATTGAACCAGGAGTTAGAATTGCTGCAGATGGGAATACCTGCAAAGACATTAAGCAGGTCTTGAGTTGTTTAACAAATGAAATCCAGCTGGAAGATAGAAACAGGAGGTGAATGCATGTGTGAAAGGACAGAACAGTCTAACTTTGGCACTCTTTAAACTCCAAGGATCTTGTTAATGCCTCATGTCAGAGGCCAGTCCAGCTACAAACATCTAGAAAAATCGAAAAGCATTTTCCAAAATTGATGCAGATGTGAAAACCAATGGGAAGATGCAGCGCACAATGGATCTTCACTAAATGCCTGCAAGACATCTCAAAGTGCCCGTGGCTGGGGTCTTTAAGAGAAAGTGCAAGTGAACGCGTTGGTCTTCTCAGTCGCGTCTTACCCTTTGCAACTGTAGCCCGCCAGGCTTCTGCCCGCAGAATTCTCTGGGCGAGAATCCTGGAGTGTGTTGCCATTCCCTTCTCCAGGGGATCTTTCCGACCCAGCAATCAAACTCGGGGATCTTTCAGTGCAGGCAGATTGTTTACCATCTGAAGCCCTCATAAGATATCAGGGTGATGTCTTATCACAGAGAAAGGCCATGTGAGGACGCGGGGCTACCAGCAAGCCGTGAAGGGAGGCCTCGTGAGAAACCAGCTGACACCTTTGTCTTGGACTTCCAGCCTCCAGAACTTGAGAGGAAATTTGGTTGTTTCAACCACTCAGTATGGGGTTTTTTGTCATGGCAGCCCTATCGCACCAAAACAGTCTTCACGGCCAGCAACAGAGCACCTCTCTGACCATTTTCCCTCATCACAAATCTTCAGCCATCCAATTTTCTGCTGTAAATGTGAGTCCTCTGATACAAGTATGATTAGATTAGGCCCACTCAGATAACTCAGGATCCTCTTCCCATCTCAAGGTACTTAACCCTAATCTGATCTGCTAAGTCCTTCTGCCATTTAAGGCAGCAAATTCACAAGTTCAGAGATTAGGACATGAACACCTTTGCAGGTAGAGGGACATTATTCTATCAATCAGCTGCATAAAATACGGTCCTGAGATTATATGAATCTATAGTCAAACCAATTGCAGTGGGAACAACCCTTTAGTAGAGAAAATTTCTTTTTTCCTTGCATTTTCTCATATCCGAATTCTAGGGCACACATTTTTTTTCCTTTTTTAAAGATTGATTTATTTGTCTTTTTGGCTGTGGTGGGCCTTTGCTGCTGCATGCGGGCCTTCTCCACTCTTCCTTGCAGTTCTCGGGTTTCTCACTGGGGTGGCCTCTTCTGTTGCAGAGCACAGGTTCCAGGCATGTGGACTCGAGAGCGTGGGTCCAGTAGTAGCGGCCCAGGGGCTTCATTGCTCCGTGGCATGTGGGATCTTCCCGGACCTGGGATCGAACTGGTTGGTGTCCCTTGGATTGCAAGATGGACTCTTCACCACTGGACCTCCAGGGAAGCCTAGGGCCCGGATTTTAATTAAAATTTGCCTTGCTCCTTTTTCTCTAGCAGAATGCAGAGGATTTACTTAATCCACATTTCTGCCATTAAAGAGCTTTCTATACGTCTTCTTAACATCTTGCCTACTTTTACAAGATTCCTTTTGGCTCTATCTATTGAGCCCTGTCTCTCTACTGAGGAACTATTAGCAAAAGCTATTGGCTGCAAGAGCCTCTCCTTGGAACCATAAATGAACTCAACTCCACTGAAAAAAACACAGTGAATCTTTTTCTTGGAAGTCTTGCCCTGCCGTTGGAGAGTTAGGGGATGGTTTGCATGGCAAGCTGCTTTTTTGTGGTTTGGGCCTCAGAAGCTGTATTAAAAGTCTATTAAATACTTTATCAACTTCTGTTGGAGCTACAGATAACTTCAGTCAGAATTCGTTTTCTACACACGCCAATTATAATATCAGAAGTGTGCTGGGCTGAATTTTCATATTTGCATTTGATAGCTAAGAGGGCCAGCTGGTAAGCCTTTTCCACTGTAAGTGGATGTCACGTGTATCTTTAAATTTAGATATTAAAACACACACCAAACACACAAGACTGGAAAAAATGCAAAGAAATACCAAACACAAAAACCATTTTTGGCAGACTCACAATTGAATGTTGAATCACCAATTAAACCCTTCTACCCAGAAGGGTTGTATCAATTTATTGCAAGTTATTTTCACTCTGATCAGAAACTAACTTGCTTATCCTTTTTTTTTTTTTGACAACCTCTGACTTCAGTACCCTAACATTCAGCCTTCATATTCTGGAATCATTCCTGAACGCAAAGTGACAGCTGTTTTCCAAGTTACAAACACAGCCCTGAATCCGCTAGGACCACTTCTGCTGTTTCTTATAGGACTTTAGCTGGTGCGCCCCCCAACAGCCAGAGTCCTTCCGCTTCTCAAGGATGTAATAATGGTTCATGGCTCATTTGAAGCTGAGTGGCACACAGCAAAGCTTTATGGCAGGAGCTGAAGGCGGTATCCTAGGTGGCTTCTTTTGCATGTAAGGTAAGAAGTCGGGCTGGCGGTCCCCAGCGGCTTCCCTCAAGAGGAGCTCAGCCTAAGCAGAAGGCGAGGAAGGAGGGTTTAAGTATGGTGGGTTTCATCCTAGAAGAATGTGGATTTACATTCTGTTGTATCAGCTGACAAGTTCCTGAAATAGATAAAGATCTTTGTAGTCACTCTATGAGAATTCTCTGCGTGGGATCAGTTTTTTTTTTTTTTTTTTTCCCCCAAATGTAGAGAAAAATCATGACAGGATTTCAGGAAGTATTTCTATCATCCTAAATGGGTGCAAACAATGAGCTGGAGGTGGGGGAGATGCCCCTGAATGCAAGCTTTGCCTATTTCCAAGGACCCCACTTTTCTGCACTGCTCTGCAGCTCATGGGCCGGGCACGAAAGGGGAACGAAGGATTCCTCCCTTTCTCTCCCAGAGTCCTACCCCGAGAGGGACTCTTCCTACCCATGAACACAGGAGGGTTTGTCAGCCGTGTTGGATCAGGAACCATGTCTTTGGACATTATTATTTAATAAATGCTCTTTTGGATGTTTATTCTTATTTATGTAGTTGATTGTGATGGCGTCTTAGTTGAGGCACACAGGATCTTTGATATTCTTTGCAGCAGGCGAACCCTTGGTTGTGGCATGTGGGAGCTAGCTCTCCGACTGGGGATCGAACCTGGGCCCTCTGCCCTGGGAGCGGGGAGGCAGCCACTTGACCACCAGGGAAGTCCCAATACTGTGATTTTTAATGAAAAATTTTTAAGTATGAATTTTAAAGTATTGTTCCCTCCAGGTTATCATTGCACTTTTCTAGATCCCTGCCGATGACTTCTACAACTAAGAGAATTTCTGCCTCTAGCTGCTGTAGTCGATGACATCCATGACCTTAATTCTTGATGGGTCTCTGCGTCCATACCCTGAGTCTCCTGCTTTTTTAGCTCCTCTCACTGAAGAGGTAGAATCTGTTTCCCAACACCACGTGGTTTGCTTCAGCCACTGGAGTGAGGTGGAGGGGATGGCTGCCTATCCTGGGCATCGGCCCCGCAGGATCATGCTGTAGCTCTGCCCACCTGTTCCTTCGTTGGTGTGCCGAGCCGCCAGCCTCTCTGCAGGTGCACAAAAGAGGCGACCGGCCCACAGACCCAGGAGAAGGCGGCTGACCCGGCCGAGGGCAGTAGACCTCCCAGTGATCTACAGACACTCACGTTGAGTAGTCAATGACTATGATTTTAATCATTACATTTTTGTGGTTTCTGCTTTTGCAGCAATGGCTTATTGACATACGCGTTGACATTTAGCAAACACTCCATAGCTATTTATGAAATGAATGGATGAAAAGAACTATACCCAGAATGTGTTTCTCTGTGTGTATATGAACACAAATACATATACATAGGTAATATATTTAAAACATACACAATGCATATTTTTACCTGTTTACAGAGTCAGACAACTCCTTATTTTAGTTTTCACAATTCAGTTTTGAATTGTGGTTTGGAATTAATTGGCTGGTGGCAAAGTTCACACAGAATGAGAGGCAAATCTACCCTGCAACAGGACTCACTGGCTTTTTTGTCTTATAGAATATGACTTCAACAACCATGTACACTCAGACCTAGGACACTGTGAAGGCTCAGTTCCAGTTCAGTTCAGTTCGGTTGCTCAATCATGTCTGACTCTTTGCGACCCCATGGACTGCAGCTTGCCAGGCCTCCCTGTCCATCACCAACTCCCAGAGCTTGCTTAAACTCATGTCCGTTGAATCGGTGATGCCACCCAACCATCTCATCCTCTGTCGTTCCCTTCTCCTCCCACCTTCATCTTTCACAGCATCAGGGTCTTTTCAAATGAGTCAGTTCTTAGCATCAGGTGGCCAAAATATTGGAGCTTTAGCATCAATCTTTCCCATGAATATTCAGGACTGATTTCCTTTAGGATGGGCTGGTTGGATCTCCTTGCAGTCCAACGGACTCTCAAGAGTCTTCTCCAACACCACAGTTCAAAAGCATCAATTTATCAGCACTCAGCTTCCCTTATAGTCCAACTCTCACATCTATACATGACTACTGGAAAAACCATAGCCTTGACTATACAGACCTTTGCTGGCAAAGTAATGTCTCTGCTTTTAATATGCTGTCTAGGTTGGTCATAGCTTTTCTTTCAAGGAGGAAGCGTTTTTTAATTTCATGGCTGCAGTCACCATCTGCAGTAATTTTGGAGCCCAAGGAAAGAAAGTTTGTGAGCTCCAGGTCATCACAATAAAGCAAATATTATGATAATGTGAGTCACACAATATTTTTGTGGTTTCTCAGTGCTTATAAAAATTATGTGTATACTATATTATGTATAAATTATGTGTATACTATAGTCTGCTAAGTGTACAGTAGCATGATACCTAAAATAAAAATGTATATACCTTAATTGAGTTTTTTATTGCTGAAAAAGGCTAACAATCATCTGAGCCTTCTGTGAGTTAAATATTTTTGTAATAGTAACATCAAAGATTACTGATAATAAGTCATTATAACAAGTATAATAATATTGAAAAAGGATGAATTATTATAAGAATTATCAAAATGTGACACAGAAGCACAAAGTGAATGCTGATAGAAAAACAGTGCCAGTAATCTTGCTTCATACAAGCTTGCCACAAACATTCAATTTGTTAAGAACACAGCATCTGCAAAGCACAAGAAAATAAAATGTGTTTGCAATTAATTTTTGTATTTCTTTTGTTGACTCACTTTCCAAATTGCTAAGTAACATAAAAGCTAGGTTTTGCAAACCAAAGAATAGCAATAGTGACTCTACGCTTCCGAAAGAAAAAAAAAAAGAAATTCACAAGATTTTTAATTTGCTAGGTAGTCTTATGACTATATAAAGAACACAATGCCAATCATATGCAATTTTGAAACTGTACTGCAAGAAATAATCAGAAAAATTTTGTTTTGTGTTAATGTTATAATTGTGCTTAAGGAGAGTAGAGTTAATTAATTTTATTGCTCAATAGATGTTTGATTCTGGTTTTATAAGCTAAAATTGGAAGTAAAACCTTGAGTTGATAATGGCATTCTAGTTTTTTTTAATCAATTACTACCTCCAAACTTATTCAGCATGGTGATTCCAAAAAAGAAAAACAGAAGACACATCTTCCAAATGTGAAATGAAATGGTAGTTGATAAGAAACTGCTCAAGCATCTTATTTGCAAAACATTTTAAGTTTTTAAAAATTTCTTTTAGATTGATTAGAGTATTATAAAATGTATATATGCACAATAAAGGACAGAAACAGTATGGACCTAACAGAAGCAGAAGATATTAAGAAAAGGTGGCAAGACTCTACAGAAGAACTATACAAAAAAGATCTTCATGACCCAGATAGCCACAATGGTGTGATCGCTCACCTAGAGCCAGACATCCTGGAATGTGAAGTCAAGTGGACTTTAGGAAGCATTGCTATGAACAAAGCCAGTGGAGGTGATGGAATGCCAGCTGACCTATTTCAAACTCTAAGAGACGATGCTGTGAAAGTGCTGCACTCAATATGCCAGCAAATTTGGAAAGCTGAGCAGTGGCCACAGGACTGGAAAATGTCAGTTTTCATTCTAATCCCAAAGAAAGGCAATGTCAAAGAATGCTCAAGCTACTGCACAATTGTACCCATCTCACATGCTGGCAAAGTAAGGCTCAAAATTCTCCAAGTATGTGAACTGAGAACTTCCAGATGTTCAAACTGGATTTAGAAAAGGCGAGGTGCCAGAGATCAAATTGCTAACATCTGTTGGGTCATAGAAAAAGCAAGAGAATTCCAGAAAAATATCTACTTCTGTCTCAATGACTACACTAAAGCCTTAGAGTGTGTGGATCACAACAAATTGTGAAAAATTCTTGAAGTGATGGGCATACCAGACCACCTTACCTGCCTCCTGTGGAACCTGTATGCAGGTCAAGAAGCAACATTTAAAACTGGACATGAAACAATGGACTGGTTCAAAATTGGGAAAGATGTACATCAAGACAGTACATTGCCACCCTGCTTATTTAACTTATATGAATAAATTAAATGGTGGGCTGAGTGAAGCACAAGCTGGAATCAAGATTGCAGGGAGAAATATCAATAACCTCAGATATGGAGATGACACCACCCTTATGGCAGAAAGTGAAGAGGAACTAAAGAGCCTCTTGATGAAAGTGAAAGAGGAGAGTGAAAAAGTTGGCTTAAAGCTCAACATTTAGAAAACTAAGATCATGGCATCTGGTCCCATCACTTCATGGGAAATAGATGGGGATACAGTGGAAACAGTGTCAGACTTTATTTTTTGGGGCTCCAAAATCACTGCATATGGTGACGTTGGCCTTGAAATTAAAAGACACTTGCTCCTTGGAAGAAAAGTTATGACAAACCTAGGCAGCTATTAAAAGCAGAGCCACGACTTTGCCAACAAAGGTCTGTCTAGTCAAGCTATGGTTTTTCCAGTGGTCATGTATGGATGTGAGAGTTGGACCGTAAACAAAGGTAAGCACCAAAGACTTGACGCTTTTGAACTGTGGTGTTGGAGAAGACTCTTGAGAGTCCCTTGGACTGCAAGGAGATCCAACCAGTCCATCCTAAAGGAGATCAGTCCTGGGTGTTCATTGGAAGGACTGATGCTGAAGCTGAAACTCCAATACTTTGGCCACCTGATGCAAAGAACTGAGTCACTGGAAAAGGCCTTGATGCTGGTAAAGATTGAGGGCAGGAGGTGAAGGGAATGACAGAGAATGAGATGGTTGGATGGCATCACTGACTCAATGGACATGACTTTGCGCAAGCTCTGGAAGATGTTGAAGGACAGGGAAGCCTTGCGTGCTGCAGTCCATGGGGTCTCAAGGAGTAGGACATAACTGAGTGACTGAAACATATGTATAATACAGGCTTCCCAGGTGGAGCTAGTGGTAAATAACTCACCTGCCAATGCAGGAGACAGAGGTTTGATTCCTGGATTGAGAAGATCCCCTGGAGAAGGGAATGGCAACCCACTCCAGTATCCTGGCTGGAGAATCCCATGGTCAGAGGAGCCTGGTGGGCTACAGTCCACAGGGTCGCAGAGTTGGACACGACTGATGAATAACACACACACACACACACACAACCGCTCTCTTCAGTTAGATAATTGGCCTTTGAAAAATATTATTCAAGTCATCCATTGATGGAATGACCCAATATATCAGATGACTGATTTGACCAATAATGGAACAATGCAACAAAGAAATCTGTAAATCATTTTATTTTTAGGAAAGTTTAAAATTCTAAGAATGACTCTGAAGATAGATCATAAAGGTATCTTCCTTATTTGGTGAATTTAGATCTATTATAACAAAATCACAAACTTGTATGGTGATAGTCATTCTGAGGTCTTTAAAACGTTTTTTTTATGTGATTATTTAGGTGATTCTTTCCTTTGTGAAATTTCCCTGATTGCTCAGTTAGTAAAGAATCTGCCTGCAATGTAGGAGATTCTGGTTCGATTGCTGGGTTGGGAAGATCCCCTGGAGAAGGGAAAAGTTACCCACTCCAGTATTCTGGCCTGGAGAATTCCATGGGCTGAGTAGTCCATGGGGTCGCAAAGAGTTGGACATGACTGAGCGACTTTCACTTTTCTTTATTTATAGAATGTGTGTATGTGCATGCATGAGTGTTGAAAAATATAAGTAAGAGTTTAATACATTTAGTTTACAGGAAGCTTTGAAGAGACAGAATCATCTCAAGTTTTAGTTTTAGTTTCTAACATATATACATTTTATAGACAATATATTATTTCCAGACAGTAGAGCATATATTCTTCTTTGATGATTACTTTTGGATTTTCTTTTGTCTATAACAATATAGAGTGCTTTTTTAACTTACATTTAAGTAAATGCTAAATCAATAGTAGATTACACACCCATATGTGAGTATATATAGAGAGAGACATTACCCAGAAGATATGCCTTGGTCAGAAAGAAAATTTGTAGATTTACTTACTTTAGATAATTCTTATCACTCAATAAGAGCAGAGATACAAAGAAATACAATATTCTTACATTTCATCCCCAATTCTCATTTGTAAAGTCATTTTTTGTGTCTAACTTTAAAATAGGGCAACCTAGACACAACTGTATTTTTCAAATTTTATAATGAATAATGTTCATGGTCAGATTTTGGGACAGAGAATTAGTAATGTGAATTATGAGTCCAAACTCTGGTATGGACCTGTTTCTTTTTGAAAATTATATGATTTATCTTTCGAATTTCAAAATAGAAATAGATCTATTTTTGATTACATCATGATATGTAACCTAAATCAAACAAGACAGAATGCCTTTTGAACACTATGTATATAAGATCAACATATACATATATATATATATACATATATATACAAATGAACACATTTGTCTTCTACTTAAATATTTTTAAAGTGTCTCTCCTGATTTGAACAGAAACAGAATAATTCCTAATGAACAGAAACATTAGACCATGTTTGCTGGCTTTCGCCCTTTTTATATTTATGTGCATTTTATCTCTTTGAAAATCCCAGTGACTCTGATCCTTATTTTTCTCAATGGCTTTTATACACAGTAGAGAATGCTCTTCGTAAAGCATGAAATTAATATCTTATCCATGTAATAAGTGGAAATGAAAGATTGTTATGTATCCATAACATTGTTGGCTTATTTTTAAAATGATGAAATATCAATTTTTTTTTTCTACACAGCAGTACTTCTTTCTGTACATTTCACATGTATTATTTTATGTGATACAGTAGCGACAGAAAGTTACCCAGAACAGGAATTAACTTTTCCAATGAAAGAAGCAACTGAAACCCAGTGATGGCAAGCCAAATGTTAGATGATTGCTAGGCCCCTGGTAAAGGTTAAAGATGGAATTAGGACTCCTAATTCTGTCTGCTTTCCATGGTCACATATTTATTTGGCAGTTAATGAGAATCTGGGTCAGTGCTAATCAATTATACAGAGGTAAATAAGTCGAGGCAGTAATACACCAGTGGAGAAGACAGAAAGGAGAAAGACATGCAAAAGAATGCAAGTTCGTGTTGCAAGAGATGCATGAGCAGGAGTTGGTGGAATCGGGGAGCGCTTCACTGAGACAGCGATGGGGCAGGAATCCTTGAAGAGCTCCAGGAGCATGAGGATGAGCTTCTGATCCTCCCTTTCAAGCTTACACACCAACTCTATCAAGGAATCCCAACGAGTCTTTACCTAAATATATATGGAACCCGAGCATTTCTCCCCACAAGTGTATTATTCTAGTCCAAATCATCACAAAGCCTGTCCAGGAGGCTCAGCTTGCTCTCTTGCATCTGCTATCATTACTTAGCATCAGTGCTGCTTTTTTTGTTTGTTTGTTTGTTTTAGTTTTTTGTATTTAAGCAGCTGCTTTGTTTTCTTTTAGGGAAACAGACAATTATTAGATGTGATATGTAAAGTAAATATTAGCATGCCATATGGAGTTATTTAAGGGATTAAATATTAGTCTGGAAAAGAAAGTAAGCATATTAGAGGGCTTAACATTGAAGTCATCGTCAGAAAATGACACATCCTGGTTGAACTGAAAAGTCACCTGACTTAAGCCTTCTTGAGGTGAAATAGAAATTGCCTAGGGCAATATAGTTGCATTGCATTCCTCTTTAATATTTTTTAAAGTTCATTTTTAATTGGAGGGTGGTTGCTTTGCAATATTGCGTTGGTGTCTGCTGTAGGGCAGGATGAATCAGCTGTAATATACATACATCCTCTCCCCCATGCCTCCCTCCCCCCCGAACCCAACGCACTCATCCCGGTGGTCACGGAGCACCGGGCTGGCTCCGTGTGCGGTGCGGCAGCTCCCCACGCACTCTGCTTTGCCCACCGCAGGGACGCAGGCAGCGCCGCTGTCTCAGCCCCACACTGCTTCCCCACTGCGTGCGCAGGTCGGTCCTCTGGGTCTGTGTCTTCACTCCTGCCCTGCAGATAGGGGCATCAGTGCCAGTGCCCTAGATGCCAGTTTTTACTTTAGTGCATGATACTTGGCTGTTTGGTTTCTGACTTACTTCATTCTGTGTAACAGGCTCCGGGTCCATCCACCTCACTTCAGCTGATTCAAATCCGTTCCTTTTTATGGCTGAGTAATATTCCATTATATATATTTATATGTACCACGACTTCTTTATCCATTCATCTGTCCCCTCGGTGGTTCTTCATGACAGTTACAGTGATACCAAAGTAAATCCGCTCGCCCCCTCCCAGGGAAGCCTCCCGCGGTTCCCGTCACACGCAGGCCCTGGGTCCGGCCCTCCTTGTGACTACAGACCCGCTCAGGCTGCGTCTCTGCCTCTGCAGTTTCATCCTGCACCAGGCCCTCCTCGCTCCTCCCTCAACCAGACTGCTTTCTTTCCGTCCTTCAACATACCAAGACAGAGTGTAATGATTACTTTATGTGCCCACTTGGCTGGATTATGGCGCCTAGATATTAAGTCAAGTATTATTCTGCACTGGATAGATTTCGATGAGATTAACATTTCAATCAGTGGACTTTGAGTAAAGGGATTGCCCTTCATCATGTGGGTGGGCCTCATTCAATCAGTTGAAGGCCTTCAAGAGAACAAAGTGTGACCTGCCACTTTGCAAGCAAGCAGAGTTCTGCCAGCCCTGCCTTCGGGTCTGAGCTGCAACACTGACTCTTCCCTGGGTCTGTAGGCTGCTGGCATGGCTGAAAAATTTAGGCTTCACAATTGAATGATCCAGTTCCTTAGAATCTTCTTTCTCTCTCTCTGTCTACACACACACACACACACACACATGCACATCCTGTTAATCTTGTTAGTTTTGTTACTCTGGAGAACTCTGACTAATCCCCACCCCCAAGGCCTTCCCACATACTGCTCTTACCCTGGGAAACTCTTCGGTTTTCAGCTTAAATGTCATTTACACATAAATTATTTCCCTGACCTTCTGAATATGCGATCTCTCTTTTTTAAGAAACTCAGTTTTATAATACATTTTCCTTTTGCTTCACAGTATATCTGACAGTTTGTCATCATATTTATTTGTGTAATTACTTGTTTAGTAGGTGCATGTCACATTAGAGCAGCATTTCTCAACCTGCTTTTTATTATCACCCTCTAAGGAGTCTTTGTCGACATTTTTTTCCTAATCACCTGCCGCCATAAATATGCTATCCATCTGTTTATGTACTGTGTGGATATCTGTGCTGTATACATAAAAAGAGTAAGATTTTCTGTTTTGCCCCAAAAATAGTTTTTCACCCATAGAGGGCCACACAGATCCTTAGTTGCCATTCCCTTTTCCAGGGGATCTTCCCGACCCGGAGTTTGAACCCGGATCGCCTGCCCCGCAGACGGATTCTCTACCATCTGAGCCACAGGGGTGCTCATAGGAGTGCATTAAATGGAATGCTCTTGAATCTTCCCCAAGGCACCCTCTCCTTCCCCTGTCTGTGGAAAAACCGTGTTCCAGGAAACTGGTGCTGGAACAGTTGGGGACTGCTGCTGTAAAGAGTCATACTCCACAGTGTAGCCACTGATAGTCAGGACAGGACTTCTTCCATTCCCTCTGCACACCCAACGCTGGACCTCATACGGCAACAGAGTGAGTGCTCTTTCCCACCACTTTTCCCAGCACAGATACTGCTAGAGATTGAAGGTGGGAGGAGAAGGGGATGACAGAGGATGAGATGGTTGGATGGCATCACCGACTTCTTGGACTTGAGTTTAAGTAAACTCTGGGAGCTGGTGAGGGGCAGGGAGGCCTGGTGTGCTGCAGTCCACGGGCTCGCAAAGAGTTGGACACGACTGAGCAGCTGAACTGAGTAAGTGCTCAATAAACTTGCGTGGAGTGAATTTAACAAATGAATTGACTGCCTGGGAAAAGCATTCTGGAGAAAGGGCAGCTGGGTGCTGTTTCTGAATTTACCACTCGTGACCTCAGACAAAGCTTCTAGACCTCATTTCTTCATTTTTAAAGAGGGCATGGTGTTAGTTGCTCAGTCGTATCCCATTCTTTGCGACCCCATGAACTGTAGCCTGCCGGGCTCCTCTGTCCATGGGATTCCATAGGCAAGAATACTGGAGTGGGTAGCCATACCCTTCTCCAGGGAGTCTTCCTAACCTAGGGATTGAACTCAGCTCTCCGGAATTGCAGGCAATTCTTTACTATTTTAGCCCCCGAGGAAGCCCAAAGAGGGAATAATAAGTTCCTAAATCACAGTTGCTATGAGGACTAAACAAGTTCATGAATGCAGAGGGTTCAGTAAAGTAGCTAATGTAGTTGGTGCTAAAAAGCATGCAAAGAAAAAGAGCTACCCATGCCAGGTGGGGTGTGTGTGTGTGTGTATGAGAGAGAGAAAGGTAAAGGGTAAAAAGACTATTACGATCCATGCCATCTTTACCATATTTTCCCCGGAATTAATAAATATAGCACATATTTTTCAGCCAGTACCCTGAGTAGATACTCGGATTTTCAAAAATGATATGCTTAGGACATGGCTGCTTTGGCTATTTCTGATCACCAGTAGAAGCAATCAATCTGCCAGGAGAATAAAAGCACAGCTGAGTGAGATCTGATCGCCGAATGAGGAATTCTGGTCCCTGGATGATACTGGCAAGACTCTCAGTGACTCTGCTTCTCAGTTTCCTCTTCTATAAAGTTTATAAAATTTTCATAGTAAAAGTGGCTGCCCTCCTGTTTTATTTTGAGGTTAAGTAGAGAGGATATTAATAGTTCTTTACAGAAGTAAAGTATGTTTGCATTGGTGGTGACAAGATTACCCAGTATCTGATTGCTCTAAGTGCCAGCATTGTGCTAGACTGATGGAGAAGCATTGATTTAAGGAATCCTTACCGCAGCCTAGAAGGAAGGTGTGATCACTGCATTTTACAGTTGAGGAAATGGAGACTGGGATAGATTAGGTAACTGGTCAGCGTCACAAGGCCAGCAAGGGACAGAATCAGGATTCTTCCCTGGCAGGCGGCTCCTTGTCAGCGCCCGCTTTGAGGCTCTTACTCTTGGCTGTGACTCTAGCCAGCAGTCGGTGGGATCTCATCACGTTACGGGCATTTTGCTAACTGCTTTATATTTCAAAAAATTTATCCCACTTAGCAATTTTGTGAAGTAGGTGGTCTGTTAATTTCTCTATTACAGGTTAAAACACTGAGATTTAGGGATTGGAAGGTTAATTTTACCTGTCAACCTGAGTGACCTACTGAATGCTCAGATATCCCACCAAACATAGCTTTGGGTGTTTCTGTAAGGGTGTTTTGGATGAGGTTAGCATTTGATAGATGAGCAAAGCCAGTCACTCTCCTCCACGGGACTCATCTGATCAGCTGAAGGCCTGAATAAAGCAAATAGGCCGTTCCCAGAAGAGGGGAGAGTTCCTCTTGCGTAACTGCCTTTGATCTGGGGCATAAACTTTTCCCTGCCTTTAGACTCGAACGGAAATATCATAAATTTGAAGGCTGCCAGTCTTTGGGTTGAAAGTGTATAGTATTCGGTCTTCTGGCTCTTCGGCTTTCAGATTCAGATTGGAGCCACGTCATTGGTTCTCCTGGGTCTCCAGCTTGCTGACTCAACCTGTGAATCTTGGGTCTTGTCAGCCTCCACAATTGCACGAGCCGATTCCTTACAACCAACCTCTTTCTATACACAGAAATCGCCATCAGGAGAGAGGCAGCCTCGATCCCTGGGTCAGGAAGATCCCCTGGAGAAGGAAATCACTATGCACTCCAGTGGGTTCCTGGGAAATCCCACGGACAGAGGAGCCGGGTGGGCTCCAGTCCACGGGGTTCCAAAGATTTGTACACAGCTGTGACTAAACAACAGTGTTTATAATGCACATGAGATTAAAAACCAAATGCAGATGCGGAGGCCCATAATTCTATTCCCTTACATAGATATATTTCTCCTTTAAAAGACACTCTAAATAGCAAATACTTATTTATTACTTTACTATTGTTTATTTATTACTTTGTTGTTACACACAGACATATTCAGGCATATATGTATATACACACACATGTATACACACATATATGCATACATACATATACATTTATATAAAATATGTCTATATAGAACGAATACATATATATGTTTACAAAACTAAAATATGATATTCGCCAAACTTTTAACTCTCCTTTCACATATATCAAAGCTGAAAAGATGTAGTTAGATAATAAAGATGGCAAGTCTAGTTATGTGACGTTTATGTTTTATATCATCCCCTGTAAGAAAAATGTCCAGTTGTTAACGACTCTTTTCAGTGTATATGTCAGTCATTTTTGAAGGATGTTCTTTCAGAAACCTCATCTGTTAAAATAAGAAGTAAACAAAGCGGTCAAACAAGTGTGGCGTTACTGGGAGGGAGATGGTGCTCAGATCATGCATTCCGCTGTTTACAGAAACCCTGGAACCAGATTTCATCTGTCAAGGAAGCAAAAATGCAAACTGCAAAAAAATGGCTTGCCATCAAACTGACAAGTTCAAATCAGTAGTGTCATATCAGGGAGTAATTGGCCCTTCAACATATTGTCAGAAAAATGCTTTAAATTGTTGATACTGTCAACTTCCCCTACACTTAACACTTAAAGTACAGAGTCATTTGCTTTCTTCCATAGTTTGCCCAACAGTTTTTAACTAAAGTAACTGTATATTCCCAGATAACGGTCCAAACTGAAGAGAGGCTGTCTGGGTTTCAGTGGTGAGCACTTGTAAAAGTCTGTTCATCTTCCTTCTTCTTTCTCCTCCTCTTTCTCTTTTTATTCCCTTCCATCTCTTTCTTTTCATCCTCCCTTCTCTTGCAAAAGACCCCAATGCGGGGAAAGATTGAGGGCAGGAGGAGAAGGGGGCAACAGAGGATGAGGTGGTTGGATGCCATCATCAACTCGATGGACATGAGTTTGAGCAGACGCCTGGAGACAGTGAAGGACTGGGAAGCCTGCAGTCCATGAGGTCGCAAACAGTCAGACACAGTGGAAAGGCTTAACAGCAGCAGCCCTCCTCTTCCTCATCTTTCTTTCTCTTGATGTCTATCCGGAAGATGCAACTTCTCCTAAGGGCGGGCAGAGCGTAGAGACGTCTAGCAGGCGTCTAGCTTTGTACAGAAGGCAGGCATCCTTCGAGTGAACCATAAGTGGCTGTTTCTCCTCCAATGTGATGAGCTGGGCTTCCCTCCACATCACGGACACATGGATAGACACAGGGTCGAGCAAGTATTTGAAATGCATCCATTGCCTCGAAGGAGAACCAGCTGGCTCTTTTATTGTATGATCCTCAGCCTCGTGCGGTTTCTCCTCTATGAGAGAGAAAAGACCTTCTGAAGTAGCAAATTCTCAGCGCTTACTGGGAGTTTGTAGAAAAATCATCTTAAGGAGTGTACCTGATGGATTTGCCATTTCCATGGCTGTGCTAAGTGCGTTTAAGATTATTTACTCCATCATGAATAATTTACATTTACAATAATCCAGGGAAAGCTCTAAGAAGGTGCTTCTCCTTACCCTCTAAACAGAAGTTGTTGACTGAACGAAGATGCAGGATTGTAGGATAGTCCCTTACTTACATGCTAATGATGCCTGAGAATTCTTTAAAGGTACTACGGTTGGATTCTGAGAGAGTAATATCTCATGCAAAATGCAAGATGAAATGAAGTGACAAATGGGGAGAGAAGGCTCAAATCCCCAGTCATAAAGTGACACTGGCATAACTAATGAAGGCGAATAAGCCGGGATCTTTAAGGAAAGCCGCAGCTTCCCCACCCCCTAGAGTAAGATCAGGGTCTCTCCACCTCCCTCCTGACTCAGATGGTGAAGATTCAGTCTGCAGTGCAAGAGACTGAGCTTTGACCCCGGGGTTGGGAAGATCCCCTGGAGGAGGGCATGGCAGCCCACTCCAGTGTTCTTGCCCGGAGAATCCCACGGACAGAGGAGCCTGGTGGCTGACAGTCCACGGGGAGCAAAGAGTCAGACACGACTGCGTGGCCAACACACGCACACACCACCTCCGTGGCAAGCCTGGCAGCTGCTCCTTTCTGCGTATCGTCTTACTTCATAGGTTGTTGTCATGATTAAACAACTTAACGGGCATAAAGCACTTAAACTGCCCACTGCACAGTAAACACTTGGTTTAACGATCATGATAATAATAATTTTTTTTTCTGTTGATGTTTCCCTTGTGTGTTCTGACAGAATTTGGGGATACATGTGTGAAAGTTTTGGCACCAAATCATCATGTAAGATGTGTGTGATAGTTTGGGGGCTTTCCTGTTTGAGAGGATGCATAAACGGAGCTGGGCAATGTGAGCAGAGAGAGAGTCAGCCAGCTGACCATGAGCATCATTGACTACGTGTTTGGGGACGGGGTGTCTCTGTGCAGCCGTAAACTCCGGGAGCTGCTCCACGTGCAGAACCAAACGAAGGAGTACCCGCCTGATCCACCAATGGGTGCAGCGGCCGTCAGCCAGGGAGGCGGTCACACTTGCCAGCGCTGTCTCTTCTGAGATAGTCAGAGAGGGAACCTCTTTGCTTTTCTGCTTCCCAGGTGGCCGTGGTGGTGAACAGTCCACCTGCCAGTGCAGGAGACATAAGAGACACGAGTTCCATCCCTGGATGGGGAAGATTCCCTGGAGGAGGGCATGGCGACCCACTCCAGTACTCTTGCCTGGAGAATCCCATGGACTGAGGAGTCTGGCGGGCTGCAGTCCATAGGGTCGCAAAGTTCAACATGACTGAAGTGGCTTAGCATGCACACGCTTATCTGGGAGTTAACACACAGAGATGCTGTTTTCAAAGCTGCCTTTGGTCTATTGGTAGTCGGAGAGGAAATCGTATGTTTTAGCCTCCATTCTGACCAATCTCCATAGCAATATAACTAAATTTTACTACTAGTATTTTAAACCGATTTCACATTAATTTGGATGCCTTTCCCTGCCCCTTAGTTTGCATTAATGCAGTAGGGCCCAACTGTGTTGCTTTTGTTAGACTCACAAAGAAATGTATGAAGCATCCCCTGAGAAGCTTTTATAAAGGCATCCTATCTGGGTGTGATCTCAAGCCTAATGAATCAGAATCTCTAGAAGGGAAAGTCTGGACTTGTGTATTCTCGAAGAACTCCATGGACGGTTTGATGCCACAATACTGTCACAGCTCTAAACACTTCAGTTTGCCTTGACATTTTATTCCCTTTCAAAAGAGCCAGGGCAAGCCAATCTGGTAAGTCTTAATTGAGTTTGAACACTTCTTCAAATTTTTAGTGCCAGGAGATTGGATCTTCTTGAGTTGGCTGGAAGCAGGACAATTTATGAGTGAGTTGGATCTTATTGTTCTGATTTACGGCACCATTATGGAGACTTGGTCATCTGGAATGAATGTCTGACCTCTGGTGATGGCCATGGACTTTGGAGAGTGACAGTTTCCAAGAGTCTGTTGGAACCTTGAGTCAGAAACCAAAATATACTCTTCTTCACGCAGCGCCTCCATTCCAAGCAAGGTGCCACTTGGAAAGAAGCTTATCTTCTTTGAGTTTCAGGTTCAACATTTCTTCATTAGGATGTGACCTAGTTCAGAGCAGTTGTGGGAATTAAGTGAGAGAAAATACAGGATGCACACAACTTGGTATATTGGCTCCCAATATACAGACAATATAAGTTTCCTTCCTTCTTCACCTGCTTTCTCCTTTTTGCAGCCTCTCTTCATTTTTAATGCAGTGTCTAGTGGCTGCTTGCTTAAGTAACTAACTCACCTGGTGCCCAAATGTCAAAGTGCCCGAGTCCTTTATCAGCCTAGACCTTGTGCTTTGCTTTCCGATGCAGTTCACAAGGCACTTGGGTATTTTCTCTCCCTCAGAGGTTTAGAAACCCTTGGGTGAAAATTATGCAAAAGCTACAAGGCCATGACTTCCTGTGAATCTGGGTGAATTTTGAGTTCACTTATTCAGGGCTCCCTTGTATTCTTGAGGATTATTTTGGTCCCGTCAGCTCTGCCATTGGGCCCTTGCTGGCTTCCAGAAGAAATCACTGAAAACACTCACTTAATTTTGTAGCTGTAAGTGAGACTCGTGCAGTGACTAAAGAAACGAGAGGTTATATCATGACTGCCTTTCGTCTACCTTGTCCCCAGAGCCTCTGCCCTCATACCACCTTGCTGAATCTGTGTTCCCTGCACTTGCCTCCCCGACCTCACCCTGGACCCCTGGGAGACCCAGTCTAGTATCCTTGATTTAACATCTTGATAGCTAGTGTTCTTGAAAATGCCAAGCCTTGCAATGATCAAAGAAAGGAAAAAACACTCCCAAATCAGTAGCTTCCTGAGCCTTCTATTTCCACAAAATATAAACATAATTTGGAAACATTATTCACGGTTGTGAGCATTTAGAATTATTACTGGGTGAGTTTTTTTGAAGGCAAACTCCTGCCCTCTTATGTCCTTTTGCTTTTCTGTTTGCTGTTTAGTACATCAAGAAAGTGGGTGAGATCCTCCTAGCTCATGGGCTAGCCAAGAGTTAGTTTTCTTATTTTGAATGCTGAGAAGAATTGGTTAATTAGTGGCGCTAAATTGCCACTCTCCACATACCACTCTCTTTCTGCACCCAAGTGACTTTTAAGATTGCATCCTATCTTTACTGTCAGAATTAATCTTGTCCACATCTTTGATCTTTCTCATGTGGCAGGTGAGTCTTCAAAGAAGAAAGGTAAGAAACTTTCACTCCCAGGAATTAGACTTTTCTTTCTAAACATATTTCTTCTAAATTGTAGCTGCACAAATTAAGGAGGTTATCACTGGTATCCCTCTCCTTTTTGCTAATGCACTCAGCCTCTTCCCTTTCCTTTTATTCACTTATTTTAGTGTATTTATCTCAATACACCAGAAAGACCTAGATTTCTTAGGTACAAATCCTGGCTCTGCCACATATTAGCAAGTCATTTCTCTCCCTCTTACAGTTTCCTCATTTGTCAAAGGCGAATAATAAATTTGCCTATGTAAGTATCACAGGGCTGCTTGTTCCAAGCTATTAACCTATTTTCTCTGGAGTACTGGAACTTCAAATTCTTGGCTAGGCATGTGACTTACTAGAATATAGACCACATTTCACTTCACTCATCTAACTAATGAGTTATATGTGGTCAAGTAATTAAATTTTGTACACTACGATATAAGGATAAGTGATATTTACAGTAGAATATAAAGGTAAGTGATATATGCAACTTTGAGGATGTGTCTTTAAAGGTAGTGGCCCTGTCCTTTAACTTCCTCTGTTCTATTTTCTGCTGATGAGAAAGGGATGCAGCGACTATAGTGGTAATAGTCGTGGTGAACCTCAAAGAAAAGAGGTCACAGAGGGATGGCTGGTTCAGTGTTCCTTGGTGTCAGGACCCAAGTTCTTCCTATGTTGCTGCTCAGTCATGTAAGGACATCGCATTATCACATTTTATTTTGTCATGCTTCACAATTGCTCAAATTATCTTGTTTATTTTTGGTTTGCTTTTGAAGTCTGCTTAACTTACCTGAATTTAAGAGCAATCTGACTCATTTGCTACTGTATTCCAAGTACCTGGACCGCAGTTGGAACACAATAGGTCCAAACACTAGTTGAAGGAACCAATGAATCAGTGATGGATACACAATGTCAGGAGACTGCAAACCCCAGGACCGGTGACAGTCATTGGCAGGAAAATACCAAGTCCTATTGGGTGGTGTGGAAGAATACTAGAGGGCAGTGGTAGCTGATGGAGTGGTGGTGGCTACAGTCAGAATTGATGGGACAGAAAAATAGCAGAAGAGACAAGAGGGTCATGATTGGATGTGATGAAGCAGTAACCTAGTAAATCTAGTAATAGAGTTATTTGTGAAAGCACTTAAAATAGCCTCTGGGATACTGGCATATCTGGGTCTATAGACAGAGAGGGCTTTGCATACATTGGACTTCCTGTGTCAGCTGATAGAGACAACAATCAATTGAATTTTGAATTGTTGTTTTTCTGTTTTTCATTATCAGGTTTAACTTGACAATAGGTGGATATTTCGGTTAGAACCTTTATAATTTACAGCTTCAAAAATGCAATTAGTTTTGCTTCTAATTGTACCTTGCCGAGTCTTGGATTCTTAAAACACCTTCTCTTCCTGTACACATCTTGCTTCATGCTTTCTTTCAAAGCCTGCACACTCCTTCTTCACACATCTTAGGGGTGAGTCAGAGGTTCATTAATATTGTCCACTTGATTTCCTCCGGTTTCTCCAATTCATTAATCACAGGGCTGAGCCTTTTCATTGGATGTGCCCTTTGCCTGTGTGCTATCTGATTCACATGGTTTACGGAGATAATTTATGGGTAATATATGTTTTGTCTGACTCAACTTCAGGTGTCTGAAGTGACCTGCAGGGCAGTGGTGTGTATACAATGTGTGTGGGAGGAAAGCTGAGATAAAATGTTCCATGAGGAATTATAAAGTATAATAAATTATTTTGTGCTTCACCTGACTTCTTCTCTGTCCTGGCTCCAATATCATCATGTGAAGGGTGCGGGGGGTGGGGGGGAAGGGGAATAGGGAGGTAGCTATAGGCAGTTTTGATTAATATTCCTTGGTTTACTTTAGCACACAAGAACTGTCACCAAGGCTTCAAATCAGGAAAAGGGATACAAAAGGCAACTGTGGCCACAATGCAATGAAATTTTCAGGATTTGAAATAAGACAAAAGAGTTAGGGGAAGAGATTATCATTGGATAAAATGACTGTAGGAGATTGGTTGACTGTAAAAACATGTAGAAAATCAGGGGGAAAAAAATAACCTGAAGGGGAATTTACTTCATTGTTCAATTTTATTAGTACAGATTAAAAAAACAAACAAAGAAACAAACAAATTCCTCCTACCTAAATACAGGAGGAAAAGAGTGTTTCTTAAAACCCTTAAAATTGTCTTGCATTGATTTTCTTGATGCCATTGTGTATTTTGGATTCTCCATCTTTAATAAATCTGTCTGGAAGCAAACCATTGCACTTCTGGATTTTCTCTACTGAAAAATGTTCCCTAACTTCTTAGTGAAGGAAAAAAGAGGTAGAGTGTTTTGAAAGAAAAATGAGGCTAATATGACTCTTGAATCTAAATTGCCTAGGGCATTTGTAAAGACTCATGAATTTGTCTGGTGCTAGCGCTGAAGAAGCCAGAGTTGAACGGTTCTATGAAGACCTACAACTTTTAGAACTAACACCAAAAAAAGATGTCCTTTTCATTATAGAGGACTGGAATGCAAAAGTAGGAAGTCAAGAAACACCTGGAGTAACAGGCAAGTTTGGCCTTGGAGTACAGAATGAAGCAGGAAAAAGGCTAATAGAGTTTTGCCAGAGAACGCATAGCAAACAAAAGTCCTGGGTGTTCATTGGAAGGACTGCTACTGAAGCTGAAACTCCAATACTTTGGCCACTTGATGCAAAGAATTGACTCATTGGAAAAGACCCTGATGCTGGGAGGGATTTGGGGCAGGAGGAGAAGGGGACGACAGAGGATGAGATGGCTGGATGGCATCACTGACTCAATGGGCATGAGTTTGAGTAAACCCCGGGAGTTGGTGATGGACAGGGAGGCCTGGCGTGCTGCCATTCATGGGGTCGCAAAGAGTCGGACACGACTGAGCAACTCAACTGAACTGAACTGAACTGATGTTTCTTTAATGCTAACTTGAACCTTTTAAGCAGTCACTTCTACTAAAGTCCTGCTTATTATTTGTTTGTTACTTCATTTGCTTTTATATATTTAAGGTGTGTAACTTAATGATTTGACATATGCCTATGAGAGCAAAAGTCGCTCAGTCGTGTCTGACTCCTTGTGACCCCATGGACTGTAGTCCATTGAATTCTCCAAACCAGAGAACTGGAGTGGGTAGCCGTTCCCTTTTCCAGGGGATCTTCCCAACCCAAAGATTGAACCCAGGTCTCCCACTTTGCAGGCAAATTCTTTACCAGCTGAGCCACCAGGGAAGTCTGAAATAATCACTACAAACAAGTTACTTAAAATATCCATCACCTCACATAATTACTTTTGTGTATGTGTGGTGAGAACACTTAGCATCTACCCTCTTGGCAAATTTTAAATATACAGTACACTGTTGTTGTCTATAATCAACATGCCATAGATTAGAGTTTCAGAACTTATTCATCTTGTGTAACTGAAAATTCAAGTCTATGGTTTTTCCAGTGGTCATGTATGGATGTGAGAGTTGGACTATAAAGAAAGCTGAGCACCGAAGGATTGATTCTTTTGAACTGTGGTGTTGGAGAAGACTCTTGAGAGTCCCTTGGACTGCAAGGCAATCCAACCAGTCCATCCTAAAGGAGGTTAGGCCTGGTGTTCATTGGAAGGACTGATGCTGAAGCTGAAACTCCAATACTTTGGCCACCTCATGCGGAGAGCTGACTTATTGGAAAAGACCTTGATGCTGGGAAAGATTGAAGGCAGGAGGAGAAGGGGACGACAGAGGATGAGATGGTTCGATGGCATCACCAACTTGATGAACATGAGTGAGTAAACTCCGGGAGTTGGTGATGGGCAGGGAAACCTGGTGTGCTGCGATTCATGGGGTCGCAGAGTCGGACATGACTGAGAGAATGAACTGAACTGAATTGAACTGAAAATTTGTTCATGATCAGCATTTCCCCATTCACTCCTCTCCTCGGTGCCTAGTAACTTTACTCGCTGCTTCTATGAGTTATACAATTTTAGATTCCAAGGTTGGTGAGATTATGCAATATTTGTCTTTATGTGCTGCTTGTTTAATTTAGCTTAACATCCTCCAGGTTAATCCATGTGCTGCAAATGGTAGGCTCTCCTTCTTTTGTAAGACTGAATGATATTATATTGTGTGTATATACCACCTTTTATTTATTTATTCATCTGCTGATAGACATTTGGGGTGTTTCTCTATCTTGGTTACTGTGAAAATTGCTTCAGTAAGTGTAGGAGTACAAGAATCTTTTTAAGATCTTGACTTTAATTCCTTTGAAAAAGTGCCCAGAGGTGGAATTTTTGGATCACATTGTAAGATCTGTTTAAAAATCTTTGAAGAACCTTTGTTTTCCATAGTGGCTATCAGTTCAGTTCAATTCAGTTGCTCAATCCTGTTGGACTCTTTGTGACCCCATGGAATGCAGCACGCCAGGCTTCCCCATCCATTACCAACTCCCGGAGCTCACACTAACTCATGTTCATGGAGTCGGTGATGCCATCCAACCATCTCATCCTCTGTCGTCCCCTTCTCCTCTGGCCTTCAATCTTTCCCAGCATCAGGGTCTTTTCCAGTGAGTCAGTTCTTTGCATCAGGTGGCCAAAGTATTGGCGCTTCAGCTTCAGCATCAGTCCTTCCAATGAATATTCAGGACTGATTTCCTTTACGAAGAACTGTTTTGATCTCCTTGCAGTCCAAGGGACTCTCAAGAGTCTTCTCCAACACCACCGTTCAAAAGCATCAATTCTTCAGGGATCAGCTGAAGAATGGTCCAACTCTCACATTAATACATGACTATTGGAGAAACCATAGTCTTGACTGTTTAGACATTTGTTGTATAAGTAATGTCTCTGCCTTTTATGCTGAAACATATGCTGTCTAGGTTGGTCATAACTTTTTTTCCAAGGAGGAAGTGTGTTTTAATTTCATGGCTGCAGTCACCATCTGCAGTGATTTTGGAGCCCAAGAAAATAAAGTCTGTCACTGTTTCCATTGTTTCCCCATCTATTTGCCATGAAGTGATGGGACCAGATGTCATGACCTTAGTTTTTTGAATGTTGAGTTTTAAGCCAGGTTTTTCACTTGCCTTTTTCACTTTCATCAAGAGGCTCTTTAATTCCTCTTCATTTTCTGCCATAAGGGTGGTATCATCTGCATATCTGAGGTTATTGATTTTTCCTCAGGTACCAATTTACATTTCCACCAACTACATAGCAGTGTTCTCTTTCCTCCACATCCTTGACATCAGTTCAGTTCAGTTCAGTCGCTCAGTCATATCCGACTCTTTGTGACCCCATGAATCACAGCACGCCAGGCCTCCCTGTCCATCACCAACTCTCAGAGCTTACTCAAACTCACATCCATCAAGTTGGTGATGCCATCCAGCCATCTCATCCTCTGTCATTGCCTTCTCCTCCTGCCCTTAATCCCTCCCATCATCAGGGTCTTTTCCAATGAGTCAACTCTTTGCATGAGGTAGCCAAAGTATTGGAGTTTCAGCTTCCCCATCAGTCCTTACAATGAACCCCCAGGACTGATCTCCTTTAGGATGGACTGGTTGGATCTCCTTGCAGTCCAAGGGACTCTCAAGAGTCTTCTCCAGCACCACAGTTCAAAAGCATCAATTTTTCTGCAGTCAGCTTTCTTCACAGTTCAACTCTCCCATCCATACACGACCACTGGAAAAACCATAGCCGTGACTAGATGGACCTTTGTTGGCAAAGTAATGTCTCTGTTTTTTAATATGCTATATAAGTTGGTCATAACTTTCCTTCCCAGGAATAAGTGTCTTTTAATTTATTGGCTGAAATCACCATCTGCAGTGATTTTGGAGCCCCCCAAAATAAAATCTGACACTGTTTCCACTGTTTCTCCATCTATTTCCCATGAAGTGATGGGATCAGATGCCATGATCTTAGCTATTTATTTATTTTTTGTTTGTGTTATTTACTTTAAATAATAGCCATCCAAACAGGTATAAATTGATATTTCACTGTGGTTTTAATTTGCTTTTCTCTGATGGGTAGTGATTTTGAACACATTTTCTTATATTTGTTGGACATTTGTGTATATTCCTTGGAAAAATGCTAATTCAGGTGTTTGCCCATTTAAAAATTGGGTTATAATTTATTTACTTATTTTTGCTTTTGAGTTGTATTAGTCCTTATGTATTAATCTCTTATCAGATATATGGCTTGTAAATATTTTCTACCACTCCATATCTAATTTTTTCATCTTGTTGATTGTTTCCTTTGCTGTGCAGAAACTTTTTAGTTTGATATAATCCCACTTGACTGTTTGTGTTTTTATTACCTGTGCTTTTGGTGTAATATTAAAAAAATTTTGACAAGACTAAAGTCAAGAAAATTTTTCTCTGTTCTCTTCTAGGGATTTTACGGTTTTGTTGCAATGAAACGGGGCTGGGGAGGGGGAAGAGGAATGTTTTTTTCTTTCTCTTTCCTGAGAACAAAGAAGAAAAGAGAACAGGCCTGAACATTCCTAGTTTTGTTGTACTTTAACTCCTCCTAACTCTGAATATCTGTCACTAAGTTTGTTTTCCTGTCCCTTAGCTTGGCAGGAGTTATACTTCACTCCTATACTGTTGAATTATTCTAAATATCTTGTGTTTACCCTTACAACACTCTTTCCTTCATAGGTCTTCTCTTTACATATCAGAAAGAAGGCTGCAGAGCCACCAAGCTGCCAGACTCAGTTACTGGGATACTGATGCCAGCCTATGACTGTCTCTGAAACAATGCAAGAGGAAGAAATCAAGATCCGAACACCTTTGGTCCTCATCACTGACTCCTGATGGTGAGCCCTCATCTTATCTAAGCCCCTGGTCTCCTCATGAGTGGGCGTACAGTTCTTGAGGCATGAACACAGTAATGTTCAACTTTCTGCTGACTGTGACTTAAATTACCTTTCTATTTCCTCCAAACTCTGTCTCCATATTTTTTATTCATCTTCGGTGGGCAGGGAAACCCATGATTTTAGGCAGCAAAAATTTAAGGTCTTACATTTAGGTCTGTGATCCATTTTGAGTTGACTTTTGTGTATTGTGTAAGATAAAGATCCAATTTCATTATTTCACATGTGAATATCCAGTTTTCTCAATATCATTTGCTGAGGAGACTATCTTTTCCCCATTGTGTACTACTGGCACTCTTGTTGAATATTAGTTACCATATGTATACATTTATTACTGGGCTTTCTATTTTGTTCCATTGATCTATGAGTCTGTTTTTTTAATGTGTATCATACTGTTTCTATAACTATAAATTTGTAAGTAATTTGAAACCAGAAAGTGTCAGTCTTGTTCTTCTTTCTCAAGATTATTTTGGCTTTTCATAATTTTTGTGGTTTCATATGAATTCTAGGATTATTTTTTTAATTTCAGTGAAAAATGCTATTGAAATTTTGATAGAGATTTCATTGAATCTATATAGATTGCTTTGGACAGTATGGGCATTTTAACAACATTAATTCTTCTTATCCATAAGCATATGGTAGCTTTATATTATTTGTGTCTTGTTTCATCAATCTCACATAGATTTTTCAACTCCTTGGTTAAATTTATTCCAAAGTATTTTATTCTTTATGATGCTATTGTAAATGGGATTGTTTCCCTAATTTCTCTTTTAGGAGAGCTTGTTTTTCTTTTGTTGTATGTTGGTGAGCATAGATGCCTTCACACTGAATTTTATAACTTGTATCTGATACTCAAATGACTGATAAGAACAAAGATAAAGCAAAAGTGGAATACCTTTTCATGTTTTTTTCTGTTATTTAAGAATACATCACAAAGAAAAAAAATTACAGCATGAGAAAAAAATGACTACAGGGAAATAGCCCAAGGAAACTTGATTGGAAAGCAGTAGACAACACTTTGGGTTTATGAACACTTTTTTCCCCCTTACATTTTAAGAATTTATGAAAATCTAGTTAGTTTTGAGGTCAAATATGTAGTCTTGACTTCCAGAGTTAGGACACTTTAAAAAGATTTCCTTTCCTTTTAAACGAAATTACTTTCTCTTCTGTAGACTCTGAAGTAAGTACATTAGAAATGTAATGCATCCGTTTTTCTTTGCCTTATATTTTTATTAATTTGTTTCTTAACAAATCAATTGCATACCAGTGTTTCTGTGCATCCTAATCAGTATGAAGTCACCATGATTCCTGAGTTTCTCTTACATAATATGAGGAAAGCGAAAGGGAAAAATTGATGAGGGCAGGCGTTTGTTGAAAACCTCTTAAGGTGGACACTTTTATCCATTCTTTGAACAAATGTTTCCAGGCTCTGTGTGCAGAGTTGAGGACGCTTCAGTGAATAAGTCCATTGTGGATCCTCCTTCACTGAGCTTACTCTCTGGGATGACAGGCATTGAATGAGTAAAGGCAGCGTGATGAGAAGGGAAGAAGCAAAGCAATATGATTTTTTTGTAGCATATATTTTACAGAGTAAGAAGCCGCGGCTGTTAGACTAAGAATCCTGTTCGAGCCAGTATGTGATAGAGGTAACTTTAAATCCAGTTCTGCCTCTTCTAGCCCGACTGCCCTGCACTTCCGCTTTGCAAAGCTTGAGGCGCTGTCCTAGGTGCTGAACAGTCAAAGGGTAGCAGGTGATAACTTACCATCCTGTTGGAGAAATGGGGCATGTGCATCAGAAGGAGAGTACCAGCATAGACTGGTACTCTGAGATAATAATTTATGAGCTTCAGATAATAAAGGGATGGGCTTATATGTTTGGGAGAAACCACTGTGGGAGGGAATGAGGGTAAATGGGGCCCTGGAGGACATACAAATATTAGGTAAGTGGATAGGATAGAAGATGGGTGAGAAAGCATGTTCTACATAGAAAGCCTAGAATTGAATGTGTCTAGTTAAAACAAACCTTTTTACTCAGCTGTTGGTTGTTTTAATAGAATGTTGAGAGACAAACATGAAAAGGTGCTTGGGATCCTTTTTTTTCCCCATTTATTTATATTAGTTTGAGGCTAATTACTTTACAATATTGTAGTGGATTTTGCCATACATTGACATGAGTCAGCCATGGATTTACATGTGTCCCCCATCTTGAACCCCCCTCCCACTTCCCTCCCCATCCCATCCCTCTGGATCATCCCAGTGCACCAGCCCCGAGCACTTGTCTCATGCATCCAACCTGGATCCTTGATGAATAATACTTATCTTATGATAAGTATTTGGGCTTCATTCTGTAGTTCAGTAACCAGAAAATCTTTTCCTCACATATAATAAATATTTTAAGATTTTAGGACCATGCAAAGTCTATTGCAACCACTCACCTCTGTTGTTGCAATATGAAAGCAGTCATAGAAAACATGTAAATGAAAAAGTGAGGCTATACTCCAGTAAGACTTGGCTGAAGCAAGCAAGAGTTAACTGTGATGAAGTCAAAGCATTTAAGCAATAAATTCACAAATAAGTGCTTTGGGGAGTATGATTTGGTAGTGTTGTATCAGTGATGATAATGGAGGGATAAGTGGCTTAAGAAAGTTACGCAGAAGATTTATCCATTGAGAATATTCAGAGTATTATGAAAGACAATATGGATAGCAAGAGGAACACAGGTTCTACAGAGGAAAAGACAAAAAAACCTACTGAGAAGGAAATACTGATAAAATTCAGCAGTCGACCAAATATGGGGGGTGAGAGTCAACAATGTCTCCAAGAAGGTAAGTCTGAGAACAAAAATGGTGAAAAGCACTTCTAAGAGGAGAAGACCATAGATGAACACCCCTGGGCTGTAGGGCAGAGAGATATCACCTTGGTGATCAAGATCAAATGACTGCTGTAGATCTGAGAACAGCTAAAAAACTGATATATCCAAATTAAATTAAGGTCATCTAAGAGTTAATGTGGTTTAGGTCAATCAACATTATTTCACCTTTGGCAGAAGAAAGTACCACCATTGTTGGAGAAGAAGCAACCCCAATGAAGCCTACATACCTCCATAATTTAAGTTCAATACATTATGAACCTATTGCAAAAATTTACCAAACACATAAGGAAATAAGCTACTGTCAGTTATAGTCAATATAAGTAAAAAAAAAAATAATATTTCAAATTTCAAAATCTTCAAATATACAAAATAATTGTGCATGAAATCTGTAAAAACATAGCATTTTAAAAACTAAATACATGTATTTAAGTTGAATACATATAAAGAAATAAAGTACCAAAAATCTATTAAAGATTACCAAGGACATTTGAAAGAGAATTACCAAGAATTTTAGACATCAAGAATACAATTGTTGAATGTAAAACTCAGTGAATGAAGTATAACCAAGCAGGATACCCTGGAACCTTCCCTCACATCCTCTGCTGTAGTTCTTTCTAAAGTACCTAGATAATAGTATTTGATGCACATTTCCTGAGTTGCTTTGCAGATATAATAAAACTCCCCCTCTCCAATACACACTCCAATACATGGAAGATGCTAACTACTTGAAGATCAAGAGCACATAGCATCAGGACTCCTGGAGCATAAGGACTGATAATGTTAACCCCTGTGACACCAGCCTGCTACCGCCTCATCAGCCAGTCAGAGACGTGCACAAGAGGATCACAGAACCTGTGACTTCGCTCCCTCAGTTCAGCTCAGTCGCTCAGTCTTGTCTGACTCTTTGTGACCCCATGGACTGCAGCACACCAGGCCTCCCTGTGTATCACCAACTCCCAGAGTTTACTCAAACTCATGTCCATTGAGTCAGTGACGCCATCAAACCATCTGTCATCCCCTTCTCCTCCCACTTTCAATCTTTCCCAGCATCAGGGTCTTTTCAAATGAGTCAGTTCTTCATATCAGGTGGCCAAAACACTGGAGCTTCAGCTTCAGCATCAGTCCTTCTAAAGAATATTCAGGACTGATTTCCTTTAGGAAGGACTGGTTGGATCTCCTTGCTGTCCACGGGACTCTCAAGAGTCTTATCCAACACCACAGTTCAAAAGCATCAATTCTTCAGTGCTCATCTTTCTTTATAGTCCAGCTCTCACATCCATACATGACCAGTGGAAAAATCATAGCCTTGACCAGACGGACCTTTGTTGGCAAAGTAATGCCTCTGCTTTTTAATATGCCATCTAGGTTGGTCATAACTTTTCCCTCTCTCACCTGGCTGTTAAAAGTCTTTGCCAAAGCCCTTCAGAGAGTTCAGGGCTTTTGGAACATGAGCCGCTTGTCTTCTTGCATGGCCCTGCTCCACACCCCAATTTTTCAGTCTGTGTGGACTCACTGTGCCTTGGGCATCTTGTATCAACAGAAGAAAGTCATGTACAGATTAAGAAGGTATTAATGGCTAAAGATGGTTGGATGGCACCACCGATTCAGTGGACATGGGTTTGGGTGAAGTCCGGGAGTTGGTGATGGACAGGGAGTCCTGGCGTGCTGCGGTTCATGGGGTCGCAAAGAGTCGGACACGACTGAGCAACTGAATTGAACTGAACTGAACTGAACTGAGTGGCTAAAGAAGCTATCCAGACCTCAACACGGGAAAACTAGAGAGTAGAAATATTTAGAAAAAAGAGTTTAAGAGTCACGAAGGGTATCTTGAGGAAGTTTACAATACTTAAAGTCAGATTTTCAGAATGGGAAAATTGGGAACATGGATGAGGTGATAATTGAAGCATTGATGTTTCAGAAGTATGATGTTAATCACACAGAAGAGAAGAACAGAAGTTCATGCCTATACAATATAGTGAAATTTCTGAAGACTCAAAACGAAGACTATCACACAAAAAGGAAGAGCTACAGAAAATCCCGTTGATGGCAGTCTCTTCAACAGCAGGGTGAAAACCTGAATACAAATGCATTACAGTTTTAAGAAAAAAAAAACCAAACAAACAGCTGTTTGACCTAGAATTGTGGACCCAGAAAATCTGCAAAGAACATGGGCACTATATAGGAAATTTTAGGCTTAGAAAAGTAAACCTGAATTATTTACTTCTGCAGATCTTCTTTACTAAAGAAACTTTTAAAGGATATGCAGTAAGTTGGCTTTTAAATGAAATTTATTTGGATTTGAATGGCATGTTGGCTCCTCACTCTTTGCACAGCTTTTTTGTTGTTCTCTCTGAGCCTTTGTTTACTTATGCAAAAAATGAATACAGCATTGGCTTCACATCAAATGACTAGATTGGTCCTTGACATGCGGTAGTAGTTGGTGTTTGCTGAACAGTGAGAAAGACCACCATGGAGCCATGGAAGGGAAATAAATTATGCATGGCTCATGAATAGTTTACCCTTTTTACACATTTAAAGGATTTCATCCAGATCAAGTCAATCTGTGAATATCTGAATTGTGTTGGCTGTGATGTCATTTTATTATCATCCTTTATCAGTAAGACTCTTGGAATTTCAGGCTCCTCGGCTCTTGAGACGGCAGAGACATTAAAGGGGCTTTAGATGGATCCCAAGATTGTCGTACTGAGGGAAGTAAGTCAGAACGAGAAGGAGAAATAGCACATGAAATCCTTTCTCTGCAGAATCTAGAAATGATACAAATGAGCTTATTTACAAAGTAGAAACAGGCTCACAGACTTAGAGAACATGCCTGAAGGGAAGTATGGGGGAAGGGATAAGTTAGGGAGTTTGGGATCAACATACGCACACAGCTATAATTAAAATGGATAACCAATACCTTTACAGTATAGGCTTTTCTCATTCCCCCCCACCCCCAATCTGGACTATCCATTTAATTTTCTCCAAAATTTTGCCCATCTTTTCATTTCAAATTTTTTTTTAAATCACTTTTCTTACCAGGCTCTCACCAGCACTCCCCTTCGCTTTGACTCCCTCTTCTCCTGTGACTGCCCTCACTCTATCACAGTTTGATGCCCTCATTTAGTCCAAAAGTGATGTTTTGTCTCCTGAACAAGGTACAGAGCACAGAGAGAAGGTACCTAATTCATTCTTTCCCTCCTTGGCAATCATGCTGGGCGTATAATAGGAACTCAATCAATGAAAGCATGTGTGCATACAAGTCATTTAAAAATGGTTTCTTCAGGATGAAAGGTGTTTACATCTAAAGAGTTGTTCATTTGAGACTGGTGGGACACACCGTTTGTTATCAGCCTATAAGTCACCTTACTGTGTCTCATTAGTCTATCAATTTGTCACCATACTTTAAAGGTTGTTTGGTTTAAAAACCATTCAGCATTTTAGTGGGAGAATAACCCATCTCCAATCTCTTTAATAAAGGCTTAATAACCATTTCTTTCACCTCATGCATAAATAATTGCACCTTTTATTTCAGGGGCAAGAAAAGAAATGTGTACAAACACAGGCCCTGTAATTACCAGAAAGCCTTCATTATTTTTATCAATAGCCTGCTTTTCGACTCTAGAAGTAATCTCCTCAATTAGATAACTATTTAAGGTTATTTAAAAACAGGCAATATTTTTTCAAAAAATGACCTATTATTTTTGCTACTATTTTTCTAATTTTAAAGACATAGTAAAGTAATTAGCCTCCAACTAATAAGAATAAATGGAAAAAAATAATAAATAAAGACATAGTAAGACACTGATTATAATATACGTAACAGTAGACACTTAGATGAAGAGAGAAAATGTGAAGCTTGTCTCTAGATCCATTTCAATTATGGGTTTACGTGGCAATTTTTGCTTCCTTTCCCCAGCAGTCTGTCTCTACTATCTAGATGTTTGATCGATAGATCCTTTCATTCTGATAGACTGGCACTGATACTAGTTAAGAATCACCACTTTCACTGGTGAAACAAAATTCTGGGATTTTAACACATTGCTAATAATTAGACATGTGGTCTATAATGTCAAATACAGATTGAATACACTGGCTGAGAATTTGAATGGCTTCCTATTGTGCTGAAACAATATGTTTCTTGTTATATACCTGGAGGCTGATTCTAAAGATTTTGGTCTGACCCTTTATTTCACTGTAGCTGAATCATTTGATCAGATTTTATAAAACTCTGGGTTTTAGTGCAATGAAATGTTTGGCACATCTTTCTCACTAGAAACAAAGGAGAAAGTCATCAGCCTTGACTCAGCCATTTATATAAAATATCTATATAAAATGCTACCAGAGACATCGGTATATATCTAATCTGTGAGATAGCCCATTTAAGAGATTCTTAAAATACACACTTTATTCCACATGACTAACATTTCCATGGCACAAATGGACAAAAAAAAATCAATGAAAAGAAATTCAAAAAAGCATATTTTACTTTATCAGTTTATACATTTGTCCGTTTATACATTGTTTAAATGTCCTGTTTTATTTTTTAATTTGAAATTTTGTTGGTGCCATTTTCTAAAGAAACTCAAATGTGAATCAGAATAAACTGTACTTCATAACCCTGTGTTTGGTCCATAAAAGTGGAAACATCTGAGATTTAGCACACAATATCAGATGTTCATTATATGCTACAAACCACTTACCATACAACTTGTTACTGATAATTAGGCTCTGGTTAGAATACGGTGGTACGTGTACACACTAGAATATCACTCAGCTATAAGAAGGAGCACAATTTGAGTCAGTTCTAACAGGCTAGCGCCTATTATGCAGAATGAAATAAGTCAGAAAGAGAAAGACAAGTATCATGTATTAACACAGATATATATGGAGCCTGGAAAGGCAGTACCCGCAGTTCTATGTGCAGGGCAGCAAACGAGACACACATAAAGAACAGACTTTGGAGCCAGTGGGAGAAGGAGGGGGGGATGATCTGAGACAGGAGCGTTGAAACACGTACATCACCTGTATCTGTAGAGTAGATCACCAGTGGGAGTCTGACGCGTGATGCAGGGAACGCAGACCCTGTGCTCTGTGGGAACCTGGGGGGCTGGACGGGGCGGGGAGGCAGGGGAGGGGTGCTCAGGAGGGAGGGGTTACATGCATGCCCACGCTGATTCACGCTGACGCATGGCAGAGGCTGTCACAGTACCGGAGTTATCCTCCAACTAAAGTAAGCAGGCTTTTCATTTTTAAATGAGAAAAAGAGCAAAGAAAGAAAAACAAGTACTTTGAGAAAAGAACTCAGAGAAATAAACCTGTGGGTAGGAGCATGTTTCTTTCCACCTTTGTGGACTGCAGTCTCTGTGAACACTGCATCACCACCATCCAGAGTCCATAGTGGTTGTTCCCTAAAGCATTTATGGATGCTTACATGGGAAGTAGTCACACTGTGAGAATTTCAAAGGATTTCCCAATTGGAATGCCATCTGGGGCAAACGGAATTTCTCTTGCAAAAGCATTCTGGTTGGACATCAGTAGTCAAGCATGTCAAGTACTCATTGCCTGACAG
Source organism: Muntiacus reevesi (assembly GCF_963930625.1). Lineage (NCBI taxonomy): Eukaryota > Metazoa > Chordata > Mammalia > Artiodactyla > Cervidae > Muntiacus > Muntiacus reevesi. Next base: position 95,134,360 of record NC_089255.1, on the reverse strand, counting down.
AGGCTGTGTTTTGTGAAAGGAATGTGGCCCTTCCCGTGAATACCCTCCACCCGTGTCCTCAGCACAACCCACTGTGGTTTGGCAGGAAGACATTCCTTCTGTGCAGATGAAGGAACTGAAGAACATTCCCTTGGTTGATTATGTGTCTGTTCATTCAGCCAACCACACAAGCATCCACTCATGAATGGCTTTAGCTCCTGCCCTCAAGGGGATCAAAACCACAGGGAGAGATAAGAATTGACATACTCCTGGTAGAAGGCGATTGCATCCATACAATTCTTTTTTTTAAACTAGCTTTTATTGGAGTATAGTTACTTTACGATATTGTATTAGCCGCTACTGTTCAGCAAAGCAGATCAGTTATATGTACACATATATCCCTTTTGGATTTCCTTCCCATTCAGGTCAAGACAGAAGAGCATTGATTAGACTTTCCTGAGCTATTTGGTAGGTTCTCGCTAGTTATCCATTTTATATGTAGGATTAATAGTGTGTATATTGACATATGTACACCCAGAGAATCTTCACAGGGCTGGCACAGAGGTTGACGGGAGGGGAGGAAAGGGTTCATTTACTGGTGATAGAGTGGAGGGCAGGATAAATAGCAGCTTCGCGGAGAAGGTCAAGCTTGAGTGGAGGTAGGGGGATTTCAAAGGCAGATGAGGTATATGAGCATCTTCAAAGAGAAGGAATACCTTTCTGTGAAACACAGAGGGTGAAAAACACCAGTGTGCCCAGTCCAAAGAGCAGAAATGGGTTGAAGTTAATGGCGGTGGAAGTGGGGTTGTGTGTGTGTGTGTGTGTGTGTGTGTGTGTGTGTGTGTGTGTGTGTGTGTATGTGTCTGTGTGGCAGGAGAGGAGGCAGAAATGGAGCAACCTGGGTGATACCATGAACACCAAACTCTTTCATCTTGTCAAGGAGATTGCTCACCACCTGTGGGGAGTGTGATGTTTGTGAAGACTTTTAGGGAAGCTGACATATCCAATTAGGGTTTAGAAAAAGATGCTTCATTCCTTTATGTTCCCCAGACTATTTTGGACCCAGTAACATTTTCTAACCCCTTGGTATAAAACCCTTGAATCTCTTCCCTATCTATCAGCAACCCCTTGATTGAGGGGATTGATTTTTGGATGATTTATAATGAAGTAATTTTAACTAAAAATTCTTGTTTCATCTCTGTGTTAATGTTGTATTATTCAGATCATTTAAAGAAAAACATTTATAATAGTTTATTATTTTTTAATTAAATTATAAAAACTTGAATGCATTTTGCCATGCAAGAAACAATGTTTTCAGTTTATGTTAGCAGTAATTATGTTTGTGGACAAATGATTTGTCAATGACTCAGTTTTGAAATGACATTCACTTACTTTCATGTTGGGAACTAATGTATGCTAAAATGTTTCTTGAAGTAGAGCACCAAAAACTACCTAGATGTCTTTGACCAACTGATGTTGGGTTTATTAAATTTCATGCTAAGAAACTCAAGCATGGTATAGTTAACTTTCATGTTTTATCTCTAGATAAAATGACGAGTGGCTTTTTGCAAGAATTCTTTTCCAGTGAACACATTTTGAGTATAGATAGGGTTTATTTCTAATAAATAAAAGGTCAGATAGAGGTTAAAAATGATTGCATCTACCCTATTATCATTGTGTTTTATAGTATGAGAGGCCTTTAAGGTGCCATATAAATATTTGACTTGATACTGGAATTTTTATATTTGATGATGTTAATCTTGAGAAAAGTTTTATGTTCCTCTTAAATTTGCATTTGACCTTTTCCTTTTTTATTTTAACTAATAAGAGTGTATATTAGGAATGTGGACCCAAAAATGAAAATCTATTGTAAATTGTAGAGATCTTAGATTTCCTGGCACAAGCAGATACTCAAAAAATATTTGTTAAAGAAATGGAAGAATCAAACCACAAAGTGGTGACAGCGAAACACATTTCAAAGACTGTTGCCAACCGGTCAGCAAACCAGTCGGCAAACCAGTCAGCAAACCAGTCCATCCTAAGGGACTCAGCCCTGAGTGTTCCCTGGGAGGGCCGGTGCTGAAGCTGAGGCTCCGATACTCTGCCCACCGATGTGAAGGGACAACTCATTGGAAAAGACCCCGATCCTGGACAAGACTGAAGGCGGGAGGAGAAGAGGGCGACAGAGGGTGAGATGGTTGGATGGCATCACCGACTCAATGCACACGAACTTGAGCAAACCCCAGAAGACAGTGAGGACGGGGAGGCCTGGCGTGCTGCAGTTCGTGGGGTCACAGAGTCAGACGTGACTGAGCGACCGAACAGCAATGTATCTGGAGCCAGGTCTTGCTGAGGAGACTCTTAGTAAATGCTTGCTTCTGTTATGGGTCGAGTCATCTCTTCCCAAACTTCGTATGTTGAAGTCCTAACTCCCAATTCCTTAGAGTGTAATCTTTCCTGGACTTAGGGTCTTTACAGAGGTAATCAAGTTAAAATAAGGCTCCTTAGAATAGGCTCCAATCTATATGACTGATATCCTTATAAAAAATGGAAATTTGGAAACAGGCATGCAAAGGGGGAGAGCCCCATTGTACATGAAGACAGAAATCAGGGTGATGCTTCTGCAAGCGAGGGAATGTCAAAGACTGCTGACAAACCTCTGGAAGCTAACGGAGAGGCATGGAACAGGTTCCCCATCATAGCCTCAGAACTAACCTATCCTGCAGACATGAGTCTTGAACTTGTAGCCGCCAGAACCGTGAGAACACATTTCTGTCACTTAGGCCACTCAGTTTACGGAGCAGTATGTTCCCTATGTATGAAGGAGTTGTGCTCTGAGAGAGAGTGTGTTAAGTTTAAACTGTTCATAAGTCCAACCAAGTTAGCCTAAGTACCCAACTAACACAGTCAGCTATAGAGTACTATACTCTAATAAGTTTACGACACTTTTCACACAAATAATGCATTTAAAAAAAAGCAAACACATAAAAAAGCAAGCTTTCATGCTTATTTCCAGACTTCCTGGGCTTGAAATAAAGATACTACACTATTGTGGTCGATGCAGGACTGTAGTAAAATACGCAAAAGCAGAACCACTCGTAGAGGACGCGGGCGTGTGGCGATGTGCAAGGAACACGTGCACTGACTTACGTGTTGGGCGTGTGAACACGCTTTCGCATCTTTGAAAGTCCGCACCTTGGACGTTCACACGTGGGGGACCTGCTGTAGCTTGCAGTGGCAGCCTCAGACAGCTGACACAGTTCCCACGCTCCATCTCAGTTTATGTCCTTAGCCTCCTTTCAAGTTTTGTGACAAATGCTATAAAGGGAGAGCAAAAACTGGAGCCCAGAAACTTAATAAAATCTAGAAACAATTGCTGTGCTTTGAGACAACTTTAGAAGCACTTCATGATGTTTGAATCCTGAAAAAAGCGTCCCTTTGGGTTGTATTTATGTAGCGCTTATGCTGTGTGCAGCTGTAGGTTACAACAATATTTCTTTCTTTTAAAATGCCTCAATAGAAATTTGATTTACTCAATGTCAAATTAGATTTTGTCATTGAATTTTTGAACCACAAAACCTTTTATATACCCCAAAGATTTCTGATCACGAATTTGCAGTTTCAAGGCGAGTCAAATGTCCTGATTCTGAGAAAGCAAATTTCCAGCTGTCTCAATGAGGTAGACGAGAGCGCTAAGGCAGATATTTTATGCTGTATGACATAAAACTTGTATTCTTAATTTCTCCTGTAAAGAACCTCTCCTGCCCCAGGGAGCTGTGTGAGGGTCTAAGAGTGGCACTGTTTCAAATTCTCATCCAGCATTCTCCCCGTATTGCAGTCTCATTATGAGAAGGAACCAGCACCAGGCGATTTGTGCGTTGGGGAGTAAGGATGCCGGATGGAAAGTGCCACCATAAGTCTGGAGATCTTTGGGTATTAACCCCCTATTCTTCCTGTGACCTACTGGGAATTTAGGGCTTCTGGATGCGACTTCGCCCTTGTCCTCACTCCCCGGGGTCACATTTACAACGAGGGGCTGGTGTGTCTGTCACTCTGACTGACCGGGGATTCTTCGGCAACAGTGCCCGTGTCTTAACTATTCTTTGGCCCTGTAGCGGTGTGCGCGATGCTTGGCCCAGAGGAGACACAGGCTCCTCCTTAGGGTCAGGGCAGGGCAGCACTCTGGCGCTGCGCCCTGCAAGGGACCCTGAGGACCCGTAGGGAACACACAGCCCACCCTTCTTCCAACAGGGGTCAAGGGAGCTGGGGAATTTCTGCGCCAACTCTCATCATCCGCTGCGTGAAGGCTGGGAGTCAATTCCCCATGCTCCTGTCTTGGGCACATGGGCAGAGCAGGTAACCGGAGAGTCCTCAGGCGAAAATGCACAGGTGCTGCGGCCAGCGGAAGTCGGCAGCGTGCTCTCTGAGGACAAGGTCGGGGCGCTGACCTGACCCACTGGATCTCCTCTACCTCCCACCGGCCAAGTGCCACCAAGCCCAGTCATAGTGCCTTGAAATCTGTGGGACTCCTGGACCTCCCTGAGGTCCTGTTTCCTATGCGCCCTCCTCCGCGGGGTCTGGTGTGGCCCCTCAGGCCCAGGTGCTTCGTGTGTCCCGGTTGCCATAGCAGCAACGCCTGTAACGGAGAGCTGTGCTGCGTGTGACGGGCGGATACAGGCAGCAGACACGCGCATCCGTTCATTTACTCACTCCTTCACCCGCTGTGAGGCTGTGCCAGCCATTCTGGTGCACACAGGGAAAGACAGCTGGCGGCTTCTGGCCTCTCCGAACTCACAGCCTGGAGAGGGAGACACACCCATTAATCACCGCAGCAAGAATGACAATAGCAATCACATATAAGTTGTGTGCCATTAGCGAAGGCAAAGGAAGGGTGTGATGCAAACCAAGTACTAAAAACTGGAAAGATAAAAGTACATGTCCCACTGGGGATGGGCTGGCCGTTGACTCTTTTCCTTCTCCATCCTTACAACACACACACACACACACACACCACGCACAGAGCAGTGTTATGACAAATTCCAAGGTTTCCTCTGGAGGTACCCACGTGTGGAGTTGTAAGAGGGAAGAATTACCTCCGTTTCATTTACCTGAATCTGTGTATTCAATTGCTTTCTTATGAGCAAAGGGATGTTGCCTATAGGTCTGAGCATACATAATGGCCCATTTCCTTCCAATATCAGAGCGTTTAACTTTTGTTTAGGTGGCTCAGTGGTAAAAAATCTGCTGCCAATGCAGGAGACTCAGGTTCAATCTGTGGTCCAGGAAGATCCCCTGGAGGAGGAAATGGCTATCCTCTCCAGTATTCTTGCCTGGAGAATCGCATGGGTAGCGGAGCCTGGTGGACTGCAGTCCACAGGGTCACAAAGGGTTGGACGTGACTGTGTGACTGAACATACCCCGTGGATAGAGAAACCTAACAGGCTGTAGCCCACGGGATTGCAAAGAGCTGGACATGACTGAGTGACTAAACAACAAAAAATTTTGTGTAGCTCACAGGGAATCTTCTGACCAGGCCTGCCTATGAATGGCTGCAGGAAAGAAGAAATTAACACATCACCTCTGGAGTCTGGCTAAAAGGAGGAACTTTTTGCAATGACTTACCACCTTTTTACTTTACCTCCTTACCTTCCCCCTCTTTGTTCCATAAAAGAAACTAGCTTCCAAATTCAGGCAAGATGGTTCTTTGGAACCATACTTCAGCATCTTTCTGGTCCGCTGACTTTGTGAATAAAGTCTCTGTTCCTTGTCCCATCAACTTGTGTCTTCTATTTTTGGCCTGTCACACAGTTTGAACTTGGACTTGATAAGAGAATTGGTTTTCTTACCAGGTGGATGAGAGCACCGTCCTCCTGTAAAGAAGTTCATTCTCCTAGCTTTCCAAGCAGATTTTCCAGGCCTCCTTGAGTTTATTTTCACAAGTCAGACTGTAAAGCTTTGTGGATGTGGTAATTTACTTTGCTGATATTTTTCAAAAAAGAAAAGTATAAGACATGGAGTCTTTATGGTTATTAGTGATTACATGTTGGTCTTGGCCCCCAGGAGCCAACCATGTCCAGAGATCCAAGTATTAGTTATTTTATCTTCAACTCTGATTCCTCATGGATGAGTGCTAACAGCCTCACTGTGGATTGAAGCAGTGAAATAGTTTCAGACTCAGCAATTGATTACTCTCCACTACAAATGGGAGTAGAGAAGACAGGAAGGTGAACCTTCCAAAGTTCAGTCTATATTAGACTCAATCCTATGGATTGGCTAATTTGTTTGTTCATATTCACTCAGCAAATTTTACTGAGCATCTATTAGGTACTTTATTAGACAACAAGAATACAGCAAAAAAAAAAAAAAAAGCTACCAACAATAATTAAAGCAATGCTAATAGCTAATTTTTCTCCATTAAGCTCTTAGGAAATTCCAGATTAGGATCTAAGTGCTTTACTTAATTTATTCTTGTGAGTCTGTGGTGTAGGTGTTATTTCTGCATTTTTGTGCAGTTGAGGAAGTCAAGGCTTAGAATTTGGTTAAGAAACTTGCCAACTGTCACAGAGACAGTGGTTCAAGGGTAGAAAAGAGAAGCGTTCTGGCTCTGGTTCCTCCCTCTGCTTAAGTTCCAGGTTTCCAAGAGCATGGGTTCTCATTAGGAAGACAACAATAAAAAAGTTTAATAAGATGGATAATACACATTGAATACTTCTTATGTTCCAAGCATCGATCTGAATATTTTATGTGTCTGACTTCATTCAATACTCACTATCTGTCTCTGAATAGGACACTGTTGTCATGGTCCTAAATTTATACATAGGGAAACTGAGGTACCAAGCGGTTGTGGAACTTGCTTGAACTCACATGGCTGGTGAAGGACAGAACCAAGTTATGGAGACAGGCAGTCTGGCCCCATAGCTGCACTTTTAACCTTTTCTCACTGTCTCCTTCTGACATTGTGATTTGGATAATCAAAGGCTGTAACTAGAAAGAACATGTATTAAAATTAGTTTAGACAGGAAAGGAAGAGTTAGACAAGGGATCATATAAGAGGGGATGGTTGAGCTGGATTCTGAAGGTTGTGCAGTTTAAGGCCAGGAGAAGACTTGGGTGAAGAGGCTGCCAGGGAGGGGAGCAGTCCCAGAGAGGATGTGGAAAGAAGAGGGGGCCAGGTCTGTTCCGTGGGACTGTAAGGGATTCCGTTTTTCTCTGTTACAAAGCATAACAAAGGAGTAAATGAAAAATGTGATGGGAAGTGAAGTCTGGGCCATGTGGAGGAGTCTGGATCTTGTCCAGTTATGAGAAGCCGTGAAAGCAGCTGACACTATTTATTCATGAATAGTGTCAAATCTATGTTTGAGAAAGATCATTCTAGCTTGTGGGCTAAGATCCATGGAGCAGGCTGTTGCAATGAGAAGACTTCTTTGCAATGAGAAGACAGTAACTTGCAGACTAGGATGGGAATAAGAAAGATAAAGAGAATTGTAGGAAGTAGATACAATGTTAGGAGGTAGATCAAAAGCCAGCATGATTGGGATGCCCAAGGGCTGGGGGACAGATGGAGAGGAGTGAAGGATAACCCCAGGGTTTTGACAGAAAGTGGGTAAAGGGGAGCCCTCTTTGGAGGCAAGAGATTGGAGCATGATGACGACAGTTTCCATTGTGAATGTGCGGAGTCTGAAGTTTGGGAAGACATGATAGGTATCCAGTAGACAGTCTAATGCATGAGTTTAAAACTCAGGATGTAGAAGATCCAGACTGATGTAGGAGTTGTGGGAAAGTGAGCTTATTTATAGGTGACTTTCAAATTTTGGAGCAGGTGCAAGTGTCAGTTCTAAAGTTGTGGGACCTCCTTGCTGTTGGTGAGTTCATAGCTGAATCTCAGAAATAATCTCATGAAATATTTTAGCTCATTTTCTTTAGAATAATTAAATAACATTCTGTATCAGTCTAGCCCTTTGCAGTTTTTCCAGGAGTTTCATGTACGTTATCTCATTAGAATAACGTCTGGTGGGCAACACAGGCAGTGAGGGCTCATCTCTAAAATTAAGAATGGTATTTTAAAGATCTACGTCACTTCAAAACTCCTCATCAGCCAGGAGCAGAGCTGAGATGATTGCGGTGCTGCTCAGACTCACGTGCATTGCAATCGCCTGGGGATCTACAGGTTCCGATGCAGTGCTGGCGTGCGGTGGTTGGTGGAAGCGGCGGTGGCGTTCTGAATTTCTAACATCTCCCCAGGCGATGTCACTGCTGCTGCTTCAAGACACATTTTGTGTATCGAGAGACTAGAGAACCGATGTGCAGTCTCCTTGTTTAGATGTCTGGTCGTTAATGCATCCTGAGTCTAGATCTACAAGTCTAAGAGTGGGTCAGACAAGTCAAGACATTTACTCTTAGGACTTTCAGGGAGGGAAGTAGACCCTTAAGATCTTAAGATTGTACTACCCCTTTCGCAGATGACAAAACCATGGCTTTCAGCAGAAAGGGAACTGACGCACACCAGAAAACCTCCATCTGGGATCGGAACAAAATAGGACCCCTGGTTTCCTGGCTTGGAGTCCAGTGTTTGCCATACTCCAAGCAAATTTGGACGCATGCAGATTTCTTGGTGGCTCAGAGGTAAAGAATCTGCCTGCAATGCAGGAGTCTCAGGTGACGTGGGCGCAGGCAAAGGTATATTAATGCTAATCATGAGTATCTTCTTTATTTTTTTTTTAAAGATGAGCCAAAGCAGGCATGTTTAATTATTATTTACTATCACTAATTTTTAACTATTGTTTCTTCATTGCAGCATGTGGGGTTCCTCTAGTTTCGGCGGGTGGGCTTCCCTTGTTGCAGAACATGGACTCTAGGGTGCACGGGTCAGTGGCCGGGTTGTGCAGGCTTAACTGTCTCAACACATGTGGAATCTACATTCCCAGACCAGGGACTGAACCCATGTCTCCTGAAGGGGCAGGCAGACTCTGAGCCACTGGACCGCCTCTGCCTAGTCGCTAAGCTGTGTCCAGCTCTTCGCCACCCCATGGACTGTAGGACCCCCAGTCCTACGGTCCTATAGGACCCTCAATCACGGGTGTCTTACCCCGAAGCTTGCTCTGCTAAATACAGTCGGGGAACACCTGCCCCTGGGGCTGAAGGAAAGGCAAGTTTGCATCAGGTATAGTTCATTAGTGAACCTTGAATGGGGAAGCGCGGAGAAGAGAGGCTTTGCTTTTGGTATTAAAACCAAACAACTGTCAGGCCGAGTTCTAGTCCTCGGTTCTGACAGGAAGACAGGTCACCGCTGAGCCCTGATTTGGTCATCCTGCGTCCCACTGCCTGTGAATTATGGAGTTACACTTTTAAAGCCCGGTTCGTCCAGCTGGGAGGTGTCTATTGTCGCCAGCGAAAGTATCATCTTTCATGCGATGATCTTTACTTTCATACTTCAATCCAGTTTTCTTTAATTTAAATTTTGCTGAAAACAGCCATATTGCTGCAAGTGTAAATGAAGGCAGAGGAACATCAATGGTGTCAGGTCACAGCTGTCCTTGAGTGATCACTGCTCCCTCCCCTGGATCTGTTTGCTATGCCTGCACTACTCAGTTACGAGCACAGAGCACTCTTTCCATCATTGCTGTTAGGATCAGGTGCAGGCTGAAGAATCTGCATGGGGTACAAGAACCAGAACGAGGCTGAGGCTCTGCTGATTACACACAGCCAGCTTACCAACGTTGGAGAGGAGTCTGGGAGCGCGGCTGTTTTTCGTGAATTTATTACATTTTCTTAAAAGCATCTAAATTAATGCTACGTTAATTACTGGTGGGTATGCACCCTGCAGCATATGTTGCTATTAATTGTATCCATTATCACAAAATAAACATCTCTTTATAAAAACAAACGATGCTCCGTTTTAATATGTGGCTTGAAATCCTCTCTTCCACAGCTGTTGCTACTTCTGTTTCGGTGCTTTCTCTACAAAGGGCCACCTGTTACAATAGACATTTCATTTGTTTTTGTTTGGGAGAAATAAGACTCAGAAAACAAACCCCACCTTCTTAAAGTGTAAGAATCATAAAAAAAAAATGAAGCCGCACCCAGAGGACATCTGTGGTTTTTTCCTATCAGGAGTTCTCAACAGGAGCGTGGCCCCTACACCTTAATTCTTTTGGCCCTGACCCTTCAATCTAGATTGCTCTGCTTTTTAGATTTTAAAGGATCTCATTCTTGTGCAGGCATCTTTGTGTTGTAGATGGAGAAACTGGGCGTAGCTGATGCTGAATCAAGGCAAAACCAGTGTACCCTGACTCTGTAATGGGTGCTTTTGGGGTCTGCATTTGGCCTTTTGGGAGCAGCAGCCTGCGGGCAACGTGGATGAGCTGTGACACCTTGGGAAAATTCCTTCAGCACTAATCCACCGTTTCCTTCACTTCATAAGGGGATGAATGGTTAATTCATTATGATTGGTGGGAAGAGTAGATGAGTTAGTACAAGTACATTGCTTAGAACAGGGACTGGGACTTGGTTTGTCTTCAAAAAATGGCTGACTATTCCAATAATAAGGTTGTCATCACTACTGCTATTACTATCAGTGCAAGTAATGACCATGCCATAGTCCATTCTTGGAGCATTTGGTATACGACAGTAAAGTACCTGTCATCACTAGCTTGGGACCTTGAACTGTTTTTATGCATAGAGGTCAATCTTTGGATGATTTTGTGTCCCTGAACAAAGAAATATATTAATAAATTAAACTAAAATTGAATCGTAAAGGGGTACCCCATATAGTAGTGACTAAGTCCTAAGACTGAAAATTGCCAGAAATTATTGGGAAAACTTTCTCATTATTGGCCACTTTTCTGTCTTTTTAAATAGCAAGAAAGAAAAATTATCTTGGCATTTTTAAGTTGATCACAAATGGCAAAGGTCTTAATTCTGGATTTTACCTAACTGCAGTGACATTCATCTGTTCATTCACTTTTGAATTCCTGTCTGAGGGGGCACCTTATTCAGAGGCACAGAAGGTAGTGGTTATACAGTTCATAATAAATACTTTAGTTTCTCCATGAACTATATGTGTGGGGAATAAAACTAGATGAGGTTATAGTTCCTCACCTTGGAAAACCTGGGATTTGGCTGAAGGTGCATGGTATAGTGTCTGATACAGGTAGCCATGGGCTGGAGAGTAAAAGATAGACCGTTTCCAGTAAAGTTCATTACAAAGGGAAATTCTGCAGCAGCCTAGCCATTTTTGAAAACAAATGTTTAGGAAATGCTGAGCACGACATATCAGTCTTCTGGAGACACACAATGTATTTTGCATTTTAAAGATTTAGAGTTAATAAATACATCATTTAAATTTATTTAAATTACTGTCATTTTGATATGGAGTTCTTTTATCAATGAAACACCTCTGAATATCTCCCAGGACACTAGCTGTTTGTGTGGACCAGATTGAAGCTTGAGAATGATCATCTTCCCCTAAACTGACCATGAAAAGTAGGAAGAGAATGTCTCTTTCCTTTCACATTTCTATAGTCTGTTCACAGCCTCCTCCTCAGCCATTTCTTTCAACATAATTATTAATGGTAATAACCCAAATTTTCATCTGACTCTGCCTCTTAAAACATAGGTGACTTTGGGCAAGCTCTCTACCCTTTTTTGAGCTTATGCTTCCTCATCTGCAAAACAAAGGTAAGAATATCCATCTTCTAGATAGTCTGTGAGTCTTAGAATCCAAGTAAGATAAAGAACATGGAAGCATTTTGATTGTGAGTCCTGATGCAAATATTTGAGTACTACTAGCTGTACTTTTGGATAAGGCAATGGCGCCCCACTCCAGTACTCTTGCCTGGAAAATCCCATGGACGCATGAGCCTGGTGGGCTGCAGTCCATGGGGTCCTTACAAGTCGGACACGACTGAGTGACTTCACTTTCAATTTTCACTTTCATGCATTGGAGAAGGAAATGGCAACCCACTCTAGTGTTCTTGCCTGGAGAATCCCAGGGACGGGGGAGCCTGGTAGGCTGCCGTCTATGGGGTCACACAGAGTTGGACACGACTGAAGCGACTTAGCAGCAGCAGCAGCAGTTGTCCTTTATCTTAAACCTTGAGCTTATTTATATTCTTGGGTGGTGCTATCTCCTGGGCTTAACAATTCAAAAAAATTCATTTCTGCTGTGTAAAAGTGTCTCTCTTTAGTTGTCCTGAAATTGCCCTAAAATTCTCCTTCAACTCCAAGCAGGAGCTCTAAGGATGGTTTAGCAGGGCTCTGTGATTTTAGCCTCAGGGGGGCCAGTTCCTCCTCTTAGCGCTGCACTGGCTGGTACCCGGGGGACCCTGTCATGTCTCAGACTCACTCCCTACAAAGCAGGGCGTTGCTTTCTTTCATCTCTCTTCCAGGCTCAAGACTGCTCTCCTCTGGTCTCAGCCTCCATCTTCTCTTAGGACTTCAGAACTCAAGGGATTTAGTCGATTTATTGGTTACACATTGGTTAAAAGCATCTCCTCCAGAAATTACTATTAATCACACATTCTGATAAAAACATCTCTTCCTCCCCTATTCGCACCAAAAACCAAGAAATTGACACAAACATTTAAAAAAAGAAAAACATAAACCTGTCAAGTAATACTTCAAAGAGGTAAATAGGAATATGAATTGTGAGGTTATGCATTTATTATTCAAATAACTGACTGTAAGTGTACTAAGTGGTTACTATGTCAAGCACTGGGATAAATGCTGGAGATATAGAAATAGATTTAAAATAGATTCTTTTTCCTAAGACACCTGTCTTGAAAGAGGATTGTGAAGGAAACTGACCTGCACAGATTTAAAAAGACCAAAAGAAAAATGCTATAGACATGAAGATATTTGTACCTTTCTGTTTTCAGGACTTCTATCCATTTTATTAATATTAGATGACTGTCTTCTTTAACCCCTTTCCTTAGACATGCTTAAGTTCAAGCAATCTTTAAGTACTGACTCAGACATCAGTAGAGGTAGGTGAAGGAGCTGGGAGAGATAGGAGGGAAGCTCTTAAGCAGCTCAGATTGCTGAGAGGGGGCATTCTAAGCCTGAATGGTGATTGCACTAGACGGTATTAGTGGTTCCTGACCTGAGGTCTTCAAAGGCAATCAATGTTTCCAAAATCCACATGCAAACAATGAAAATATCCATAATTTGGTTATAAAGGCTATGTCTAATGAATTCAATGAATGCCATGAAATTAAAAGATGTTTGCTTCTAGGAAGAAAATTTATGACCAACCCAGACAGCATATTATTGATGAGGTTGCTTACTACAGTATATGATGAATTCTGGAGGGTGGGATATCCAGCCCCCAGAACAAGGTCCAGCCCAGGGCAGATGCCCTTAAATGTGTATTGAATTAAACTGAAATGAACCATCTAGTGACTTTTTAGAGATTTTAAAATAGAAGGAGAAGGAACAAACATTGATTTTTAGTTCCAGGGTTAGTCATCTCTTCAATGTCTGCTATTCCACTTATACAAAGAGAATGTCAAAACAAAGAATAATTATACTGTGATGACTAAATTGTGGAGGAACAATATTGAACTTGGGGATTTGATGCTTAAGAACAAAGTGGGTTGTGTGCTGATGGGGAAATGACTACCAAGCATTTGCCTTTTTGCCTCAGTAGGTTGTGGTGGAAGACCTAACTAGTAAGGCATTCAGAATGGCAAGAAGACTTGAGTGCTTCTCGAAGTGGCGGGTCCTACAGTAGGATATGAGAGTGGGACTATAAAGAAAGCTGAGCACTGAAGAATGGATGCTTTTGAACTGTGGTGTTGGAGAAGACTTTTGAGAGTCCCTTGGACTGCAAGGAGATCCAACCAGTCCATCCTAAAGGAAATCAGTCCTGAATATTCATTGGAAGGACTGATGCTGAAGCTGAAGCTCCAGTACTTTGGCCACCTGATGCTAAGAACTGACTCATTTGAAAAGATCCTGAGGCTGGGAAAGATTGAGAGCAGGAGGAGAAAGGGGTGACAGAGGATGAGATGGTTGGATGGCATCACCAACTCGATGGACATGAGTTTGAGCAAGCTCTGGGAGTTGGTGATGGACAGGGAGACCTGGGGTGCTGCAGTCAGTGGGGTTGCAAACAGTTGATGACTGAGTGACTGAACTGAACTGAACTGAAAGTAGGCTCCTGAGGGAAAAACAAGATTAAAGAAGCCAGATATCCATGTTCATTTTCGAGTTAAATTTCTCCAGGGAGAAAGGAAGAGATACCAATTTTCAGCAGTCCAGAGCAGTGTGCTAACATTATAGTGTGGCGATCATGCTTATACTAGTTTGAAAACTAATAGCCAGTAGAATTCTCTTGACCTTAAGGATAAGCTTTCTCCCGTAATACAACAAAACGTAACATAACATAGCACTCTACAGCATACTATACCAGTCTGTGATTCGGTAATAGTCAAGGGAACTAAAAGATATATACATTCCTCTATGCCATCTTTTAATTCCTTTGACTATTACAGGATCATAGACCCTGATGCTGAGAAAGACTGAAGGCAGGAGGAGAAGGGGACGACAGAGGATGAGATGGTTGGATGGCATCACTGACTCAATGGACATGGGTTTGAACAGGCTCTGGGCATTAGTGATGGACAGGGAGGCCTGGCGTGCTGCGGTTCATGGGTCGCAAAGAGTCGGACACGACTGAACTAAACTGAATGGATGAAAAAAGATACTTAAAATATGAGAATAAAGAGATATTCAAAGGGCAGAGTAAACAAATATATATATTTTCTTATATTTGTGTTTTTCCATATCCAGTTACTTCTTTTGAGGTTGGAAACCTGAAGTATAATTTGTTATTAATTAAATTCTAAATTTAAATAATCTATTCATAGGAATAGATTATTAAACATGTTCTTTCAATTCAAAAAAATACTGAGTGGGCCTTTGAGTCATTTGGCGATCTCGTCAAAGTCCATATTATAATAGGTCTGGGGTTTGGCCTGAGATTTTGCATTTCTAACAAGCTCTGAAGTGATGTCTATACTGCTGGGTTGAAGTCACTTTTAAAATAACAGCAATCCTGCAGGGCTAAAAGCATTGGCACAGCTCTCAAGAGCAAAGCTAAAGTAATTTTACTCCCAAATAGTCACTCAGTTCTACAGGCGAGAGGCCCATCAATTCAGTTTCGGGCTTTTTGCCTTCCTACCATGTGATTCATTTATTTTTTCCCTTCTTAAAGTCTGATTTTGTCCATGATTAAGTATAAACTGGTTGCTAGGAGATACGGTAAATGAGACTTCACAGCAGGAATAGATAGAAAACTTAACTGTTAGGTAGTCAAGTGAGAAGAATAGAAAAGTAAATTATTAGCTAGTCTCATTCCCATTCATCATATGACTTTTAAGAATAACAGGATATCAATTAAGTGCTAGATACCATCTTCCTCCACATTAAATGTGTTATTTGACACTACATTGCTTAATCAATCTTGTTATACACTAATTAAATGGTTATGGTTGCAGTTTTTTTTTTTTTTTTTGGAAAAGGGCAGTTGGTTACCAACCAATCGCAGTCAATGTATGTTCTAAAATATCCTACTCTGAGTGAGAAACCTCTGTTTTCTGTACTATCTTGTGGGACTAGGGAACGGGAAAGATGAAACATCAAAGATAAGAGAATGTAACCTAGTTACTTGTTAGTTACTTGTTCTAAAATCAAAATGGTGAATAGTAAAATGGATCTGGCTATCTGGAAAATAACGATAATAATAATAACGATAGTAACAAATGTAAATTTTAAAAATAGAGTGGGTCAAGCTGATCTGTAGATCAGTAAGGGGATGCAAGGTCATAGACATAATTGAGACCTCAACTCCAGAGGTTAGTCTTGAATGTTCATTTATGAAGGAGGAATTTCAGAGCAGAAATCTGGCGAGCAATTCAAGACACTAGTCTTCAAACCACCCTAACGTCACAAAGCCATGTTTTTAAGGTAAAAGGCTTTTTGAGAAGGCACCCACGGATATCCAAAACAACCCCTTGATATTGCTGCTTGCACATAATGTACAAAGATCCCAAGATTTTAAAAAGGTGGCACAGCCTATAAGCACTACTCAAGTAAGAACTGTTGTTTTCTACTATAGTTGAAAGAAAAGAAGTCTTAAATGAAACACAGTCTGAATCTGCATTGAACCCATTTTTAAAGAATTGCAAGTGAAGTTTTTAGCATCTATAAGAATGTAATTATGCTTCCATTGCTTAATGTATGGACTCTAATTCTGACTTAATTATCCTGCAACTAAATTTATATGTCATTTATGTAGTAAATCTTGGCAACTGCTCTCACAACTATCATTGAAAATGTAATTAACTTGGGTTAGATAAGTTTTACAGTGAGAACTAAATGCAGTGTAATACCAAGGCATTATTTAAAAGGCAAAGGCTAAATACATCTTTCTAAACTTTCCTGTTTGTTTGCGATTTCTTTTCCCAGAAGGCCAAGTGTTTAGTTTGTTTCTTTTTCCAGCTTCACATTTTAGTCTGCTAATTGAAAGTTTTTCTTTTTCTTTCTTTATAAGGAAAAGAGTTCTACTCTTTGCATTACATCTTTTACTAAGTATTCAGTTTATTTTTTAAAAAAGCCTTCTCTGTATGTGATAGAGCAGCTTGATTATGTTTTAAAAGTTAAGTTCCCTTTGTTTGACCATAGTTAAGTACTGAATTTTTCTTTTTGTAATTTGAAACTAAGGTTTCCCTAGAATAAATATTTTACCGAACCTAGAAACTGTATTTTTTGTGACTTGTTAAGAATTGACAATGCCCTAGGCTATTTTTATTGTAAAAAATACACACAATAGCTTAAGAAAAAGAGGAAAAAGGAAAAGGCAGATTCGAGGCGCTGTGATCACACATGCAGGCATGCTCAGTGAGTGTTCACTCAGCTTGGGTCTGACTGCTCATGATCCTTGGGCTGTGGCCCACCAAAGTCTTCTGTCCATGGAATTTTCCAGGCAAGAACGCTGGAGTGGGCTGCCATTTCCTCCTCCAGGGTGACCAAACATAGTTTAAACTTACTGAGGAAATATTGATAGAAAATAATTGTCTTCCCATAGGTTTGGGATTTTAATAAATCGTGATACTACATTAAGATTATTTAATGAAATCTTTTGTCATCAAAAGTGAATGTTCCTTTTTTGTTCAGGTAGTGAATAATATTTCTCCTCTTATAGAGGAGAAAAATGCAGAGGAATTTTTTTTTTTAATTTGAGATTTATTTATTCTATCTACCCACCCTCATAGAATTAGTTTTGTACTAACATAAATTTCTTACATTTATCTCACTTAATTATTATTAATATGTTGTATCAGATTTTTTCTAAATGCTTTCATATAAATATACATGAAATTAAACATAAAAAATCATACATAAGAATCAATTCCAAGTAAATTATAGATCAAAATATAACATGAAAAACAATAGAGCTTCTAGAAAATAACATAGGCAAATATATTCATGATCTTGGCATACATGAATATTTGTTAGAATTTATAAAAGTTTGAAAAAACAATAGAAAGGAAAAATTACCTACAAAAAGAATATACAAATAGCGAAAAAACATATGAATATATTCTTAACATCTTTTATGCTAAAGGAAATAAAAATACAACCAATTTATATATCACTAGGCAACAGATAAAAGAGCAAAGTCAAAAAGTCTGATAATAACGAGTTGACAATACATAGAAAAATACATCGTGCAAAGAGCTGACTCATCAGGAAAAGACCCTGATGCTGGGAAAGGTTGAGGGCAGGAGGAGAAGGGGACGACAGAGGATGAGATGGTTGGATGGAACCACCAACTCAATGGACATATATTTGAGGAAATCCTGGGAAACAGGGAAGGGCAGGGAAGCCTGCAGTGGTTCAGTCCATGGAGTCACAAAGAGTCAGACACAACTTTAGCAACTAAACAATAACAGCAAAGAGTATTTGAAGTTCTCATCCATGGCTCGTCTGAGTATAAATTAGCATCAACACTTTGGACAACTTTTTAGCAGGACATTCTGAAGATGCCCATATGTATATCCTATGATCTAGAAATTCCACATGTAAGAATATGCCCACAGAAATGAACACATCAACTCACAGACTTAGATCAAGATCACTCAGAGGGGGCGGTCCAAGATGGCACCTTGGGAGGATCCTGATCTCACCTCTTCACAGACATAACAAACCTACAGGTATATAAAGATTCCCTGTGAGAAGGACCTGAAAACTAGCTGAGGATCTCCTCTGCAACAAAGGATAACAGAGTCACATTAACAGACGCAGGGGAAGCAGGGACCTTCCAGCCAAAAACCCCACCCCAGTGCATTTACCCACGATTGGTAGAGATTTCACAAATATGGAGCTTTTTTTTTCTTTTTTGTGGTCAACCTCAGGCAACCTTTAGGACCTGAAATCCTGGAAGGAGCCACCCAAACCTCCTACATCCAGGAGAACCATGGAGATATAAGGAATAGAGAATCTTTGTTTTTAAAGGACTCATATGTGCACTCATTTGCCCCAGAACCCAGTGCAAAAGCATCAGCCTGGAAAGTGCCCAGACCTTACATGAAGGACACTCATCGCAACGGTGAACGCAGGCGCTGGAGGGGCAGGAACCTGCGGGCACTCTCCCTGGGGATGGAGGCGCGGGCAGACATCAGCTGGGCCTCTTCCCTCTAAGGAGCCGCCGGTGCTGGGTGCCGGTTCTCACTCTCCCCGCGCTGACTCGCCCCCTAGGCACACCCACCCCGCTGGCCCCTCCAGAACCACTGGGTGAGGAACATGCCCCCATGTGCTACCCTTGTCGACCCTCCTAAGCCAGCCAGCAAGCGCGCTGTCTCCTTATCACTCCCACAGCTCCACCGAAGCCAGCAGGGGCGCACGGTCTGCACAGGGGATGCCTCTGAAACACCTGGTCCTGCTGACCTCATCCCCAGACAATTGGAGAGATAACTTCTCGCGAGCTACCACCCGCATAGCACTGCACAGATAGACTAAAACACCCCCCAGGCTTCCTGTAAAAAAAAAAAAAAAGCCTATTTATTTCTACTCGAGGGGCACGCTTTAGGTTTCCACACATCTGGAGCCTGTGGAGGGCTCTCAGGGAATGTGGGTCAGGGCATGCCATTTTTGTGCTCGCTTTTGATTTTGCTTCAGCTCACTGGTACCCACCCTCCACCCCCCAGAAAGGAGCCCAATCACTAGTGTAAAGCCTTAAATTCAAGAACTGTTACTGAAGAGACATCTCTAGACTGCCTGACCTGGAGGCCAGGAGGGCTTATAATTATGATCCAACAGGACTGTACATTTCTGCATGTCTTTATACCTGCTTCCGGAGACTCTCACTTCCCATCAGCCTGAAACCAAGGGCTAACTGAGATCCCCCTCTCTGAAACCTTCACAGGTCTTGGCACACCTTCAGGAACTGGGATCTGAAGAATAAACCAGACTGCTAAGACACAAGCACAAAAATCTGAGAGACAAACAGCTAGGCCAGGGTGCGAATGATAAGGATTATCTCACTCACAAGGCCCCGACCTCAGGGCTGGGAGGGAGTGTTGTTTCACCTGATACATAGAAACAAACAGAGAGAATCAAGTAAAATGAGGAGCCAGAGAAACACGTTCCAAACAAGAACACAATACAAAACCGTAGGGTGGGAAACCCTCAGAAAGGGAATAAGTATTTTAACTGAAAAGAGTTCAAAGTAATGATCATAAATAAGCTCATGAAATGCAAAGAAAGGATGAATACAGTGGGAACTTAAAGAGAAAGACAGAAAGTGTTAAAGAATAACAGAGAGAAGTAAGAGCTAAAAAATACACACAACTGAAGTGAAACATACACTAGAGGAATCTGTCAGCAGAATAAATCAGTTCAGTTCAGGTCAGTCGCTCAGCCCTGTCCGCCTCTTTGCAACCCCATGGACTGCAGCACGTCAGGCCTCCCTGTCCATCACCAGCTTCCAGAGTTTACACAGACTCATGTCCATAGAGTCGGTGATGCCATCCAACCATCTCATCCTGTGTCGCCTCCTTCTCTTCCCGCCTTCAATCTTTCCCAGCATCAGGGTCTTTTCCAATGAGTCATTTCTTTGCATCAGGTGGCCAAAGTATTGGAGTTTCAACTTCAGCATCAGTCCTTTCAATGAACACCCAGGACTGATTTCCTTTAGGATGGACTGGTTGGATCTCCTTGCAGTCCAAAGGACTCTCAAGAGTCTTCTCCAACACCACGGTTCAAAAGCATCAATTTTTCGGCACTCAGCTTTCTTTGTAGTACAACTCCCACATCCATGCATGAAGACTGGAAAAACCATAGGTTTGACTTGACAGACATTTGTCAGCAAAATAATGTCTCTGTTTTTTAATATGCTGTCTAGTTTGGTCATAGCTTTTCTTCCAAGGAGCAAGCGTCTTAATTTCATGGCTTCAGTCACCATCTGCAGTGATTATGACCCCCCAAAATAAAATCTCTCACTGTTTCCATTGTTTCCTCATCTATTTGCCACAAAGTAGTGGGACCAGACGCCATGATCTTAGATTTATGAATGTTTAGTTTTAAGCCAACTTTTTCACGCTCCTCTTTCTCTTTCATTAAGAGGTATTTAGTTTCTCTTTGCTTTCTGCAATAAGGATGGTGTCATCTGCATATCTGAGGTTATTGATATTTCTCCCGGCAATCTTGATTCCAGCTTGTGCTTCATCCAGCTCGGCATTTTGCATGATGTATTCAGCATATAAATTAAATAAGCAGGGTGACAATACACAGCCTTGATGTACTCCTTTCCTGATTTGGAACCAGTCTGTTGTTCCATGTCCAGTTCTAACTCTTGCTTCTTGACCTGCATACAAATTTCTCAGGAGGAAGGTCAGGTGGTCTGATATTCCCATCTCTTTAAGAATTTTCCACACAGTCAAAGGCTTTGGCATAGTCAATAAAACAGAAGTAGATGTTTTTCTGAAACTCTCTTGCTTTTTCTATGATCCAGCGGATGTTGACAATTTGATCTCTGGTTCCTCTGCCTTTTCTAAATCCAGCTTGAACATCTGGAAGTTCATGGTTCATGTACTGTTGAAGCCTCACTTGGAGAATTTTGAGCATTACTTTGCTAGCGTGTGAGATGAGTGCAATTGTGCGGTAGTGTGAGCATTCTTTGGCCTTTCTTTGGGATTGGAATGAAAACTGACCTTTTCCAGTCCTGTGGCCACTGCTGAGTTTCCCAAATTTGCTGACCTGTTGAGTGCAGCAGTTTCACAGCTTCATCTTTTATGATTCAAAATACCTCAACTGAAATTCCATCATGTCCATGAGCTTTGTTCATAGTGATACTTCCTAAGGCCCACTTGACTTCGCATTCCAATATGTCTGGTTCTAGGTGAGTGATTACACAATTGTGATTATCTGGGTCATGAAGATTTTTTTTTTTTTTTTTTGTACAGTTCTTCTGTGTATTCTTGCCACCTCTTCTTAATATCTTCTGCTTCAGTTAGGTCCATACCACTTCTATCCTTTATTGAACCCATCTTTGCATGAAATGTTCCCTTGGTATCTCTAATTTTCTTGAGGAGATCTCTAGTCCCATCCTAGTGTTTTCCTCTATTTCTTTGCATTGATCGCTGAGGAGCAGAAGAAAGAATCAGTGACCTGAAAGACAAGGCAGAAACTCATCTGATCAAAGCATCAAAAAGAAAAAAAAAATTAAAAAGTGAAGATAGAGTAAGCGATCTATGAGAAACATCAAATAGAAAAATACTTGCAGTATAGGAGTTCCAGAAAAAGAAGAGAGAGAAAAGAGGGGAGCAATTGTGTTTCAGTGGATAGAGGCTAAGTGTCACTAATTTAGGGAAGGAAACAGACACCCAAATCCAAGAACCCCAGGAGTGACAAATAAGATAAACCCCAAAAGAACCAAAGTTAAGGAAAGAATCTTTGAAACAGCAATAAAATAATAACTTGTTCTGTGCAATGGAACTCCCTTAAGATTATAAACAGATTTCTCAGCAGAAACCGTGTAGGCCAGGAGGCAATGGCATGATATATTCGAAGCGATGACAGAAAAAATCCAAAACAGAACTTGAAACCAAGGATACTCTACTGGCAAGGTTATCAAGAATTGAAAGTGAGATAAAGAGCTTTCAAGAC